>NC_037679.1:117220588-117587989 GCF_003255815.1 Theropithecus gelada | reverse complement strand
GGGTTTCACCGTGTTAGCCAGGATGGTCTCGATCTCCTGACCTCGTGATCCGCCCGTCTCGGCCTCCCAAAGTGCTGGGATTACAGGCTTGAGCCACCGCGCCCGGCCGAGATAGCATTGTCTTATTCAGAATAAGTCTTTTTTGTTATTTTCTTCATTTTTATGGATTTAGGAGTACAAGTACAGTTGTGTTACAAGGATATATCGCTTAGTGGTGAGGCCTAGGCTTTTAGTGGACTCATAACTGGAATAGTGTACATTGTACCCAACAGGTAGTATTTCAGAATAAGCCTTAATATCACAATGTTCTTATTTAAAGAGAACTGAAAGCATCTTTCCAGGACTTTTTCTTTTGGTGTCACTGAATAACAATTACATTAGTCGTTCTCTTTCGGTTGCAAGTGACAGAAAATGGAAGTATATTCGGTCACAATTTTTTTTTTTTTTTTTTTTTTTTGAGATAGAGTCACTCTGTTGCCCAGGCTAGAGTGCAGTGGCACAATCTGGCCTTACTGCAAACTCCGCCTCCCAGGTTCACGCCATTCTCCTGCCTTAGCCTCCCGAGTAGCTGGGACTACAGGTGACACCACGCCAGCTAACTTTTTTGTATTTTTAGTAGAGACGGAGTTTCACCATGTTAGCCAGGATGGTCTCGATCTCCTCACCTCGTGATCTGCCAGTCTCGGCCTCCCAAAGCGCTGGCCCCTGCCCGGTCCACAATTTCTTTTTTTAAGTTCTGATTTCATGTGTGGTTTAATCAGGAGCCCAAACAATATCATACAGAGTTGATTTATATTTCCTAGCTCTGCTGTTTTTCATTCTTAAAAGGATGGTCCCTTTTTAGTGTTCTGTAGCACCCTATGTTTACGTCTACCATTCACTGATTCAACAAATATTATTTCTATCATGTGTCAAGTTTAGTTCAAGCCAGTAGAACTATAGCTGTAAACAAAACAGTAATTCTCTTAAAATTTCACAGTAGTAATGGGGAGAAGCAAACTATGAGCAATTAAATACATAGATAATTTTATGCATGGTAAGTGCTATGAAAAAAATAAAACATGGTCAAAGATAGTGTGCTGGGGACAAGAAAGGGAATCTTCTTGGAGAGAGCTTTAAGGGAAGCCCTCTCTGAAATCATGAAAAGGAGGACACCTGTAAAGGTCTAAGGAAAGGTTGTTCTAAACAGGAGGGAAAGTAATTGCAAAGACTGATATGTGGATGAGGCTGGTGAATTCAAGGTTCAGAAAAAAGGCTGGGGTAGCTAAAGTGCAGTGAACATGAAGGAAAATGATAAGGAGTCAGGTTGGGAAATGAGAAAGACCAGATCCTATAGGATTTTTTCATGTTCAGGACTTTGAATTATATTCTAAATATATTCATTTTTAAAGATTAATGATATATTTTCTGTCTGTCACACTACTTATCAAGCTGTTGTTATTATGTACTCATTGTCTTCCTCTCAGGTATTTTGTCTTTATAGCAAAGGAATTCTTTTTTCTCCTGTGCCAATTAATTAATTAATATTTTAAGTGCTTCTACAGCACTTCCTTAGAAACATACTGGAATTTGAGCCCTAATGACATATCCTGGATGTTGTTGTTGGACAGACATAATTCCACAAATATTTGTAAATTGCCTGTGAGGTGTTGGAGTCCTAGGACTTGAGGATAGTGGTCAACGGTGTAGACAGATATGTGTGCTCATGTAGCAGAGTGTACAAAGTGAGGGATATGAAGAAGAATGTAGATGGAGACAATCAGATATAATTTAAGAAGGGCAGTAAGTATGGACCAGGAGTGTAGATTCAACCCAGAATATTTCCTGTTTTATTTTGTTTTTTTCCAGATTCATTTCATCAGCGAGTTTTCACCGGCAATATAGGAAAACACATAGCATGGATAGTACCTGTCACCACCTATGTGAAGCAAATTACAAAGTCAACTTTTTAGATGATATTTTGGCACTAACACTATTACATGAGTATTGATTTTAAAATAGTCACCTTAAAAAACTATAATTGCTATATACTAGTGTTCATAAGAGTTTTGGAGCTCTTGTTTTACATAATGTCTTTTAAGTAGGTAAACAAGTCACATAAGAAAAAACACCCAAATTTCTGATTAGTATGGTTGCTTTCATATATTTTTAAATCCCACTTCTCTCTCTCTCTCTCTCCTTTTTTCTCTTCCTTCTTCTCTACCTCTTTCCAGTTAGTATATGCTTTTTAAAAGTCACACCTCCTGTCATACAAGCATGTAATGCCACCTGCTTAACAAAGAAAAACACCAAAAACTTCTGTAAAGGTTTTATAAATTTCTTTAAATAATGTTATTTTCTTGGTAAAAAAAAAAAAAATCATTGTATCATTTATTTAAACATGTACTTTCTTAAAGCACTTAATATTCAATTTATATTAGTGAAATAGATGAGTTTATATGCAAAGATCTAATACGTCAGTTTTATTGCATTGTATTTCATAAAATGAGATTCTTTTTAGTTTTACCTGTTTTCACATTCAGTAATGTACATACAATATGGTAGTGGCATTAATTGCACAAAGTTAATGGAAGGAGCAATAGAGATTATTTGATTCCAGAGCATGTCCAAAATATTATAAGAAAATGAGGTTCTCCATCATTATTCGTGTGGTTTCTCATTACTGCTAATAATCAGCTGAAGAACCCAGTCATTCTTAATTAGGGTTTTTAAAACAAAGACCAGAAATGGTATGACTTGATTAGTATTAAATGTGGGGGGAAAAGTCTTCAGCAGATGCAGTGGTATAATTTACATTAAGTGAATTGTTTAGAGTCTGTGTAATATGATCAGAGGAATTTGTAGGCACACATATTCCTTGTCTTATGTATTGTAAAGTTGGAGAACATAAGAAACATGGACGGCCGGGCGCGGTGGCTCAAGCCTGTAATCCCAGCACTTTGGGAGGCCGAGACGGGCGGATCACGAGGTCAGGAGATCGAGACCATCCCAACATGGGCTAACATGGTGAAACCCCGTCTCCACTAAAAAATACAAAAAACTAGCCGGGCGAGGTGGCGGGCGCCTGTAGTCCCAGCTACTCGGGAGGCTAAGGCAGGAGAATGGCGTGAACCTGGGAGGCGGAGCTTGCAGTGAGCTGAGATTCAGCCACTGCACTCCAGCCTGGGCGACAGAGCGAGACTCCGTCTCAAAAAAAAAAAAAAAACTATTTTTAAAGGAAACAGAGCAATTTTTTTTTTTTTTTTTTTTTTTTTGAGATGTAGTCTAGCTCTGTCGCCCAGGCTGGAGTTCAGTGGCTCAACCTCGGCTCACTTCAACCTCTGCCTCCTAGGTTCAAACAATTCTCCTGTCTCAGCTTCCCGAGTAGCTGGGACTACAGGCGCCTGCCAGCACACCCAGCTAATTTTTGTATTTTTAGTAGAGATGGGGTTTCACCATGTTGGTCAGGCTGGTCTCCAACTCCTGACCTCAGGTGATCCACCCACCTCGGCCTCCCAAAGTGCTGGGGTTACAGACATGAGCCACCACGGCCAGCGCAGAGTAATTTTATATCTCTTATGTAAATTGAATATATATTTAAAATTTTGTCTATACTGAAATAAAAATTTTGCTCATTGAAATCTTCAACTTATAAATATTAAATTTGAAACATGCACTCTCAATGGTTCAGAATTACTGAATATTGCTAAGAAACTGATTGTCAGACTGCTGCTTGAAAAATAGAAGTTTCTAGATATTAAGAATAGGTAGGAATTTCTGTAAACCTGAGTCATATACCAGGTTGTAATGGGAAGAACGTGCTCCTTTTCTAGTCCTGAATCTCCTTGTAGATAGTATCTTTTGATGCTTCTTATAATTACACACTTCGCCTTGTGAGCTGCAGGACTTAAATTGCAATATCCCACAGCTTTTAGCAGTTGCATTTTCAAATGTGAACTAGCTGATTCCATTGGGTGACACTTTCAGAAGCCAACAGTTTAAGAAATGTGTTTTATGATTTGGGTTTTTTAAAAGATGAGGATCAGACCTCTAAATTTATAGAAAATAAAGAGAATTTTCATTTTTCCAGTCTTAGAATAATATGAAAGAAACAATGTATACTCAAATAGATAAAAATATATTTTCTCTCACATTTTTGCCCAATACCAAAAATGTCTAATAACCTCACATTTTCATGAAACCACAAATTATATTTTCTTAAAGCTCTGTTATAGTTCTTTGCAAGGCCAATTTCCAGCATTGGGATTCTGTGGGAGACTTTCATTTAAATTGGACCTTTTAAAAACCAAGTAATCTTATTTTCTTGTACTTTATTGTATAATTTGAGCTGTTATGATTTGCTTTACAATTTTGATAACTTTTGGCAGTGTAGATATTTCATAAATAAGAGAAAAATAGAGACCAGAAATAGAAAGGATGAAATACTACAAAAATTCTTCTCTTGTGGTATTTCCAGTAGCACTTAAAATAACATAAGAAAAAAAATACTGTTGTGAAGTATGTTTTAAGAAGCATTATGACAGCAACAGGAATGTCTTTAAATAGGTACAGATTTGTGTTTTCTATACTTCTCTATGCAACTCTTCTGAGGATCAAAGTTTCATTTTAAATCAGTGGGAGCTCAATATTCAGGTCAACCCTACATGAATACAGGGCAAGACAAGAATTTTGGGTCAAATGATGGAATTTTTAGTGCCAGTTTTCATGCAAATAGTGCTGTGATTTATCTAAAAAAATGATGATTCTGGTCCCATTTTAAAAGAACCTCTAGGTAATTTGTGTTGGTTTTGGTTTTGCGTATCTTTTTCTATTAGCATTCATTAAGTTACACCGAACTAGAATTCTGATCTGTTTTATCTGGGACTATAATTGATGGAGTTACAACAAAATAAGTGAAGGAGATATCAATTCTATAGGATGGATCACATTAGAAACATGTCTTCTGTCTATTGAAATTTAAATAGCTGGCCCCTAATAGGCTCTTAACAAATGTACACTTGATTAATGTTTATATTATAAGAATAAATCTTAATATGAATTGAACCCTAGTTATCACAGTTTGTAATATAGTTTTCACTGTTTCAATCTTTGCAAAATTATGCTTATGAATACAACACAATCTAAGAGAATGTGTCTGTATAAAGTTTTTTTTAACGGCAGTAATTGCTTTCTAGCTATTGTTAAGGTGAACTTTGAACTTTTGTATAGCTATTTTTTTTAGAATATGGGCATATAAAATAAGACATTGAGAATTTAATAAGACAAAAAGAAATATGATTTTTAAAAATATGTTTTTTCAAAATATATTTGAGTCCTGCTTTAAAAAACAAGATCCACTTAGAATAGAGAGTTAATAAAATATAACTTGTCATAAATGAGTTATCTTCTATTGGGTAAGGAGAGATGAGAATGTTTTCTGTGGGAAAGAGACATGTTGTTGATCTGTTCCAAGCAAGAGACTTTACATTTTGCTTGAAACAAAGCAATATGTTGTTTATATAAATTTTTAAAAATCATGTAATGACTGTTATTCATAGATGAGGTTTCTAGAATTACTTTTAGAAATGTCAAAACAACTTCTATAAAGGATTCTTCAGTAAACCTTTTGAGCACCTCTAATATGCTGGACACTTTGGTTGAATAAAAAAAGAACAGCAATTAACACACAGTACAATGTAATGGGGAAAACAAACAAGTAAGCCAACAATTAAAATACTGTAGGCGAAGTGCTAATCAAAGAATAATATGGAGGTAAGGAAGAAAGTTGGTAACATAACCTGGGGAGAAATAGGAGAATAAGGAAAAGGGTTCCAGAAGATGTGACAGTTAGAAGGTTTTTGAAGTAAAATGAAAACAGTCTGTGCAAGGACACATAGTTACGAACGAATAAAAGGTTGGATTTTACCTGAATTTTGGAGAAAGAAACAAGGTTGAGTGTAATACATCTGTAGAACTTGGTGAGTGAATTTAAGAAGAATGAAAATGTAAAGATACAAGTGTGTAACAAATGAAGTCTAACCTCCTTACCATGGCATTCTGCAATCTAGCCCCACCTACCTCACTAGGCTAATTAATACTTCTGCCTTTCTCCCAGTTCCAGAAATGTATACTTCAAACGAAATCACTTTCTCAGGTATCATGCGATTTCACTTCTTTTTGCCTATGTTTGTGACACTGGACTTCTCTGGGTTGTTTCTGCCCTGTTCATTTTACTTTTCTCTCTTTTTTAGCACCACTAGTAACATAATATCCATTTAAACCATCATTTCTATATAGAATTCTAAATAGAATTGGCTATTACATCGCATGTCACCCCACTGCACAAACACATACTCCTTGAATACTATCAAAGCACCCTTATAATACTTCATTGTACTTGTCTTCCCTTGTATGATCCTGAGTCCCATGAGGGTAGGGATTATAGCTTAATCATCCTTAGCACCAAGCACAATACTTGGCATGTAATTAATGCTCTACTTCTTTTAGAAGAATAAATAAATTATCAAAGGTCAATGGTTTGGATCATTGGAAGATAATGCAGTATGAGTAGAATAAGATTGTACCTAAGAGAAATGAAACAATGTTATTTATACAAAAAGATTATGCAATTTAAAAGTAAGATTTGTTCTTATTTAACTTGTCAGTCTAGGTAAAATATACTGGATTTAGGAAATATGAGCCTTTGATCACTGGGGAGATATTATCTATAGTGAACCATGCCTTACTTCCCAGCCCTTACTGTGCTTTGAATAAAGTATTCACCATTTACCTCTTTTTGCCCTGGTTCTGATTGTGAAATTGGCTTTTGTAGATATCTTGAAATTAGGAAAGGTGTACTGTAGGAAACTCAGCGCTATTTAGGTCATGTATAAATGAATTAATTGGCATTCTGTTTTATGCGTTACCTCCATTAGTTAGTATACTATGAATACATCTTTAAGTGAGTGACCTCCCTTACGCAAGCTGCTGAAGAATCAAGTCGATCCTGAAATGAAGGACCCAGCCTATACAAATAGTGTCCAGTTTTGTTATATTGTTGAATTGATAGTTCAAATAAAGTTTCAGGAGGGAAAAATTTTCTTTCATTTTGTAAGGTTATTTTTCTCTGCTTCTCTTTTATGCCAAAAAAAGTTCTCAAAAGTGGCAGAGAAACTTCCCACCCACACAAAGACATATTCATTTATATTATATGTATGAATATATTATATGTATGTATAGTCACACACACTTAATGATGGGGATGTGTCCTAAGAAACGTGTTATTGGGTGATTTCATTTTTGCATAAACATCATAGCATATACTTATACAAACCTAGATGGTATAGACTACTACACACTTAGGTTACATGATACAACCTATTGCTTCTAGGCTGCAAACCTGTACAGTATGTTACTCTACTGAATAGTTTAGGCAGGTGTAACAAAATGGCATTTGTGTATCTAAACATAGAAAAAGTACAGTAAAAATATAGTAGTATAATCTTATGGGACTACTGTCATACAGGCAGTCTATGGTTGACCAAAATGTTGGTGTTCCTATATAGTACATGACCATATATTTATATGTGTACGTGTGTGTGTGTACACACTATCCCATACAACAATAATCAAGAATACAGATCAATTTTATCTGGCAATGTAATGGACCAAAGCAACATTCAAAATAAGATAAAATCTAAGGCAAATATACTCATTCTTTCTCTTTAATTCATTCTAAAAGGTGTGATGAAAACTCTTCTGTAATGATGTCATTAGAGTTACTATATAAAGTCTTTTATGGAATTCAGACTGTTAAATGTATTATTCTTTTAATGTTATGGGCTGTGAAAAATTAAACAAGGAGCATTACAGCTGAGTTTCACTACACATTAATTATTTTAATCGACTCTTTCTTAAATGAATATCTGATAAATCAATCTTGCAATTCCTCATGCTTCATGACATGCTTAACTCAGTATAGACACTTAAGAATCATTATGCTGTGAGAGCTTTAATACAAATTCAAAATCGTTATAATTAAGATCAAACTCTTACCTGATGCTCAGTTCTAAGCCTTTTCATCTTTATTTGAATTTTCTTTGACCCATACCTTGAATGTAACATTATAGTATCAATAGGCAGAATATATCATCAAGCAAAGCATCTTCAATATGTTGAGAAAAAATATTTTGTCTTCAGAGCACAACATAAAAACTGGCCTTAACTGACATTCTGTATAAATAGTCATCACCCCTTAGAATTCTTTAAAGACATCAGTTCTCTCCTGGTCACTGCCATGAAGACAAAGAATGCCTTAATGACTCTATTGAGGTTATCATTAAAATAAAGGAGATTTGCAGACATCAGCTATAAATCACTATAAAATGGCCGGTGGGTAACCTTTGACACAACTCATTTGAAATAAACCTGGGATGGATTCGTAGCCTTTGGCTGAGCCAGTAAGTGGGCTAAAGGTCTTTTCCATCCTCTCCTTCATTTCTTGCAGTATTAGTTCCTCTCCAAGTGACTGGAAAGGAATTGGATGTATATAAATTGACATGTGTATTAAGTTGAAGGCAAATAGGTCTATACGAATAATAGTGTTAAGGATGTTCATGGTGTTTATTTGAAATATGTATTCTTTTGATATAAATTTTAGGATTCTGAATACATTTTGAATTTATTATAGCTACTTTGTTAAAATACTTCATGATTTAGTGTCATAAAAATTTTGTGAGGGTCTCGACCAGTATTACTCAAATTGAGCATTACAAGGCCCCTATCTATGGGGTATAAAAAAATTCTTCAGAATTAAAAAGAAATTAGGTGATTTCAGTCTAAGTTTTCAAATAAATTATTACTTAATGATTATTTTTCCTATTGGCATTTAAATAATAGAGAAGCAGCTTTGAAAAGTTGCCTAAGCTTACACCTCTGTGACTTGGGTTCAAGTCCGAGACTTCTTAAAGGTATGACTGTTAGCAAATTTTTGAATATCTTCAACCTCCTTCTCTTTATCTGTGAAGTGGGGTTGATGATATCTCATATTCTTGCTGTAAGAATAAAATAAAATATATGGAGATGTTTTGTAACTTGTAAAATTTAGATGTCAAGGAGTAAATCGTATTAGAAAATCAGCCCTGAAAAGTGAACTGCTATATAATAATTTAAATTATTTTTAAAAGTTAGAAGTTTTTAGGTTATGAAATCCACTAAACATACTTTCATAGTTTTGTAATGTTTAACTTACTCTTCAAAATGTTTGTGTAACAAATAGTGTATTGGGCTTTAAGCATTTATTTCTTCTTTAAAAACTAGCTTTCTCCATGACAAAATTGCATTATAAAATTAGCATTTCTTTTGGTGTAGGGAGAAGTTCTCAGGTAAAAATATGTAAAAAAAATATAATGTATAATTCCTGTATTCAAATAGACTTATACTGTGCCTTTTATTTATTCACTAATAGGTTAATTAGAAGAAAAAAGGAAAAAACACTTTAAGTCAATCATAATGACAAATAATTGATTTGATGACTATGTTGAGGAGGGGAAAATAATCTTTAGGTCATTTCTAGTAAAAATTCATCTAATCCAAAAAGCAAATTTTTGAGACTTAATCTTCCAACAACTCATGCCCTTGATATATTTTTGTAAGTTTTCAGACTCTTCAAGAAAAAAAAAAAAAAAAAAAGGTGGTCTAAGGATTCACAGAATAAGGAATTGATAACTTTATGAAAAGTTAAACACCTAATATCCAAAATTCAAATCCAAGAGTCAATCACTTTAGTGACAAAGAATTCAATCTAAATAATCCAAATGAAATGAAACGCAAGAAAATTTTTTCCCCATAAAACTCTTCCTTCATGACATTGTTTTAGATTAATCATAATGATATTTATTTTACTATCGAAGTTTCCTAGGCACTTACATTGCCTTAAAATGTTTTATCTTCTAGTGTATAAATTTATTCTCTCTCATGACTTATCACTCTCTTGGGATAGGTCTATGTAACAAATTAAAGAATTAACCCACCACTTGGGGGAAAAAGAAGAGACAGGGGTAGATGGCACAACTGTTCTAATTTTGTGTTCATAAAGGAAAATTGCTAATTAAGTGGCCTTGTCGTCTGGGGAAATACTCAAGGTTCGTGATCTTGTGCTAAGGAGAGCAAAACTGCGGACACATACACATGGCGTGGGTTTAAGAGCGGAAAGTTTAATAGGCAAAAGAAAGGGGAGAGAGAGAGTGAGAGCACTTCCTCCTGCAGAGGAAGGGGACGAACGAGTGAGAGCACTTCTTCCTGCGGAGGAAGGGGATGCTCAAGCGGGTTTCTGGGTTTGGGAAGAGATGTGGTCCATTTTACAGAGTGGTTTGAGGAGGTGGTATTTGATTTACGTAGGGCCCAGGAGATTGCTTTGACCAGGTGTCAGGTGTGCCATTTACATGGTCTGTGAATCTTTTATTATGCAAATGGAGTTTATCTGGCAAGTACCACGACACTCACACAGGGACAAAGAGAAGGGAGGAGATATCCTCCATGTTGAAGGTACCTGGCTTCTGGCATATCTGCAGGCATTTACCTATGCAAGCTTCTAGCTTGCTTATCTATGCTTGTAGTTTGATTTCTCAGGCTACTTTTTTTAGAAATGTTTTAGGGGCTGCTTTTTATTAAAGGAAAATTCCAGTGAGAACTCCTTTATCCTCACTAACTGCCTAAATAATTCTTACTAACTCCTATATCACTATTACTGTACTGCTCTTAACCTGAGGAGTAGATCTCAGTCTAGGTTAAAGCAAGTAGGGTACGAGAAGTGAGTTTTGCATTTAAATTTTATTTGTACTTATTTTTGGACTTTTTACCTTTTGTCTTCAATGACTGCCCCTTTTTCTCTGTCTGTAATGAATGGAATGAAAAGAGTTGTAGTTTGGATGTACTGACCTAGTCAAAACTCAAGTTACATGAATAGGAGGAAGCCTGTGGCTAAGTAGTTCCTGACAATGGCTTTCTTAGCAGACATCTCTGAGTAGAAAGCAGTGAGTCCCAGGGACATCAAACTTTCAACTCTTAAGAGGAAAGCAAGGGAGCAAAGTTCTGAAGACTGAGAAGAACTGAAATTCAAGTGGTGAGGAGAATTCATTACAAGAGATTTAAATATAGAGGGATACATTTTGATATTGCATATGTTCCTATTCTGTTATTCACAAGTCAAAGTAACATTTGCTTTGGATGTGTATGTGCATTGTACATAAACATAAATAATTTTTGAAATGCTATAATAAAAACAATAGGAAAAACTTTGAATTTATCAAGTTAGTTATTCATTAATCTCCACTATCCATTAAACATTTAGTAGTTAATAGTATTTAGTAAATTGTTTTCTATTCAAGGTATATGTGGGTGTAAAGAGTATACTCAGAACACTTTAAAAAGGAAAGTTTTCTTAAAGTATTTGCAGTTTGATTATTTAGCCATCAACAATTCAAGAAAACAACACAATAAAATGAAATACAGTGATATGAATGTTACAGTCAATAACACTAGGGTGCTGCCTTAGGCTTCCCTAGCCTTTTCTTGCTTCGTGTTTCATTCTAATGTCTAATCCATTAAACACATACACACACACACACACACACACACACCCCTACACACCTGTCCTTCTCCAAGGTTCTGTGCCTTAGACAATTTGGCCTTCACTCATCTCCCAAATATAAACCAATGCATGGTTTATATCAGTTAATTGTTGTAACTGTCATTACTCATTAAACAGTCAGTTATAGTGGGTTCACCAGACTGTTAGGGATTTGTGCCATAGGAGCTGTGCATGCATGTATGTGAGCACTGGGAATGACTCTTTGATGTAATTAATTGGAGCTCGTAATAAATGACTTATGCATAATGATGCTTTCTATTATTTCTCCCATTCTGCCAGGTTGCTATCTAAAGATGGTCTATCTGCATATAACCAGACCAAACTTTTTAAAGATCTGAGAAAACATAAATCTCTCAGAGAGCCATAGATATATATTTTGAAAAGGAATTTTGGAGCCCTCTGAGAGTCCTTCAAAGTGTTTCATTTTGTTTTGTTTCAAGTTCATCAGTGTTTCATTAATATTTTCATCAGTTTTTTCCCCCCCTCAATGGGCTATCCATGCCTTCATGTGGTATTTTTACTTCTCTTTTATATGATTCCAATGGATCAAACCTTCTACCACGGATTTGCTTTGATGATGTTATATTGTTCTGCTTTCCTTTTGATAGTAATTCCTTTTGTAGATTCCAGTAGAGATGCTGATGTGCTCATTTTGTACATTTTGGTTCAGGTGGAAATGCCATTTCCAACATAGAGATGATAGTAGAATTTGATCAGCATGACTTCTATTTCTTTGTTTTATAAAGTTATATTGCTCTGTGAGCTCCTGTTTTACTTTTTTTTAATGAATCTATTCCATCACTTAACAGTTTTGTAGTTCTTGGCTTATGTTTGTATACAAATCTTCAAGTGGAACTAACAGGAAAGCAACAATGACAAATGCTTTGTAATTATAAATTTAAGGACTTACCAGGTGGTGTCAAAAACACATTACATTTTCTTGTACAAGAGCGACCAACTCCTTAATTTCTCTAAAGCATTTTTAAAAGCTTTTGGAGATTTACATTTAGAGGTTAAAAAGAGGAACTGGTGTGATTATTAACATCAATTCTTACTGCTCTATGCTTCCTTTTAGCCTCTTGGTAGAAGAACTATTAATCATTTTAAAAGATAACAGCAATCATCCAGCTGTAATGAACACTATAGGACAAAATAACCATTATTATTAGGAATTTGAAGTTGTCTGGGGACCAGAGGTTAAACAAAGTTGAATTGGAAACACCATACGTTTCCTACTGGCTCATGTTATAACTATAACTGTTCTTCATCACACATTATTGTTGACACGTGTATTCCTCCCATTCTTCCTCTTTTCAAGTATAGTTAGAAAAACTTGCTCTGTGGAATTTCTATGCGTGGGTTTTCATGTGATATTGTGGGTTAAATGTCTTCTAATACGACATTCTTCTTGGTAAATATATGGAAACTGTATTTATATGGTGTATTTTTAGGACATTTTGGAAATAAAAAGTAATGTTAGATAGTTAATCTAAAATGAAAAATTCAAAAGCTAAATTAGAGATCTTAAAGGGAAAGGAGAATAAATATTAAAAGAGAAGGAAGGAAAATGTAAAAAGGAATGGTATGGCGCTATTTGCATTAATTCAAGGCAATTTTTGAAATTAAAAAGTGAATGTGGGGCCAGGCACGGTGGCTCACGCCTGTAATCCCAATACTTTGGGAGGCCTAGGTGGGTGGATCACGAGGTCAGGAGATCGAGACCACCCTGGCTAACACAGTGAAACCCTGTCTGTACTCGGGAGGCTGAGGCAGGAGAATGGCGTGAACCCGGGAGACGGAACTTGTGGTGAGCTGAGATCGCCCCACTGCACTCCAGCCTCGGCGACAGAGCGAGACTCCATCTCAAAAAAAAAAAAAAAAAAAAAAAAAAAGGAATGTGAAGTATAGTTGATATTTTAGAAGTCACACTATTCTTTATTTATTTTTAAATATACGTGTGTGCTTGCGCATATCATTTACAGCATTGAGGCATTGATTCAACAAAGTCAGAAAACAAGGAAAATATTAAGATACTAAGGGAAAGTGAGCAGGGGGCATTTTAAACAGCAAATAAAATGATGAGTACTCTTTGAATACCTTTAAATTAATTAAGGGCCAGCAAATTAAATGTAAAGAAACATACAATTTCCACGTTGAAGCACATGTCCCCAACCACACTACTAGCATCTACTTTTAAAAGAAGCAGGTATACATTAAGCAAAAGTGTAAAATGGCAAATAAGGAAGCCAAATGAGATGCTAGAACATATTACCCTCAGCTAAATAAGACTTACATTTAAATGGCCATCAAGTCTAATGGTAGCATTAACAAAGCAAAAGTGTACCTATCAAAGAATTCCTGGAGCTCTTTCTGCCTGGTTAACAAGGCATTTTGCAATTTGTAACTCTAAAAGTAAGCATCTGTTCATGAAAAGGGGTTTCAAGACTATGTGCTATGTAAAATGATAGACTTGAATTTTAGGAACCTACTAATTAAATAAGGAGTTGGGATGGCTAAGTAAGTAGGATTATTAATTCCTTGAGGACTAAGAAAATAATTTCAAGATTGTTAGTTATTTTTGTCTTAGATTACTTTGACTCTTGCACATAAACATAAACCTTTTCTCCTTTAAGTTCTGCTCGGCAGGTACACTTCAATCTCTTTGTAGATCCTCATGATGTTTACTTGTTTTGTTTCTTCTAGTAAACCTCTATGGACCTGTAGCAAAGAAATGCCTTATTTGGGTAGGAGAGGTGAAAGAGGGCTCCCGCAGTGCATTGAGTTAGAAAATGAAAGAGAAAGGATGAGTGTTGTGCACAAGCTAGGGAAGAGAGGTGCAGCAACAGTGCACATTATGCAATTCAGGCTGTCGTGTAACTTCCGTACTTAGGTTAATATGATTATTTCATCAGAGAGGATAATAGCGGCAACATGATTAATTTTGCAACATGTTTCATGAATGCCTTTACTCATCCCCATTTGTTATTACTGCTACTTATTTCACATGAGTATTTATGATAAACATGGGGACAATCACAATTTTCAAATCATGCAGAGGAACAAGCCTGAAATTTTATTTATACACACACACGTACACACACACATATATATATATTCAATCATTGTGTGGCTGTTGAAGAATCAAAGTATTTTTATAAATGAAACATTATATTGAGTATAAAGACAAACTGTTCTCAAAGAAGTTTAAACACACACACACACTTCCACTTAAATCTATATCTAGGTTTTAAATAAAAAGTAAGTGGACTTATTTTCTTTATTACTGACCACGTAAAACAAAAGCCTCAAAGCTCCATGCCTAAATGTCCTTTGGTTTATGGGTTTCTAATGCCTGGCATATAATAGCCATTAATAAATTGTTGAAATACCATTGGATAAATAATAAATGGATGAATGTATGGATGATTGAATAAATGTATCTGTTCTTATCTGTTGCCATTAGACTGGTATACATGTGTTAACTGCCAAATAAATTTTGATTTTCAATAATTAATTTAGGTAAATATTTAAAGAAGTGGAATTTTGAGACACCTGTGATATGGAATGAGCCAAATCATCAATTAGATAATGAGAATGAATAAAGATGTGAATAAAGATGTAAATAAAGATGAAATTTAAATTCTGAAGGGTTTAATCATGTGCATGTCCTCGGTAGTGCATTTTGTGGTCTAGCAACCTACATGTGGGTATATTTCCATGTTGTGAGAAGAAGAACAGAGAAACAGAAACAAATAGAATTCTCTAGGATGCTTGGATCGCTATTATCTAGTTCTCTATTAAAACTCCTTAACAAAGAATTGAAAAGCTAAGGAGTGGGGAGAGAGAAATAACACCCCAGGATTGCTAAGAATGCTTTCTGTTTGTTAAATTATGTTTGATTTCTCTGAATCATTTGGTGTTTGTACATTATAAAATTATGACTTTTATACAATTATGTGACAGTAAAATATTTTCTTCTAGAATAAATTATTTGAAAACCAACTAAATGAAATATATTTTAACTTTATATATTTATTTTATAGTGTTTAAGTTTATGTGGAATAAGTTTATGGTGACAATTGGTATTCCCTCAGTGCATGTAAGGCTACATATTTGTTCCACAGTCTTTATGCAATTTATTTTCATCTGTGTGGCAAATTGTCATTGGCTGGGATTAAGTGATTAAGGCCTCTATAGTATTTCTACTACTGTGACCACAAACTGGTATTGAGATGTTAGCTTTCAGATAAGTTATCGTAGCTGTAATTATGTAAATGGAACATCCCAGACCTATATGTTTATTTGAATTTTACTTACTTTGCCTTCTATCCCAGAAAACTAAGATTAGCCTAGTAATTGATTAGAAGAAGTTATATCATGAGTGAGCTTCTAAAACTTGTATTTGGTTATATAAAATATTATTTTCTTATATCATGTATACATGAACTCTTGAGATTTTTCTAAAAGAATAGTCCAAACCACTCTTTAGTATTAAAGGAAATTTTCAGTGCTACATAGCGTAGAGGACAGAGAAGCACAAAACAAGTCACCGAGACAAGTAAATTTGTGCCTTAACATTTTTATGTATAAAATGGCAAATGTTTGTATTACATCATTTTATTGCAGATATATTATTTTTCATGTGGTTATTGTGTAGCAGAATTATATAGCTAGGACTGAATTTCAGAAGTTACATTCCATCAATGCCCTTTTAAATTTAAGATTAAATTTGTCACAGAAATTAAAAGAGTATTATATGTTGAGTCCAAAAACCTGGGTTTCATTAGAACTTTCTAAGCCTTACTTTCCTCCACAAGATTAGTAATTACTTCATAGTCGTGAAGTTTAAATAAATTCTTTGGAATATTTATAATGAACCCTATAAATGTAAATTATAGCCTTCTACTAGTTAAAATTTGTTTAACTTACACATTTACTTAAACATAAATGCTTTCTTTATATTTATAATATACAAGTTTGGAGCTACTAGGCAGATAACTAAATTCTTAACTCTTACTTTGTGTATAAATGAAATAATTATGAAATAATGTTATTTTCAAAAGTTCCAATTGGCAACCTCATTTAACTATTAGGCAAGTAATTAACAGGAAATTGCTTTGCTCACTGCTTGATGGTATAGTTGATAGAAATAGTATCTTTTTCAATTATTTTTGACCTTGAAAATTACATCCTTTTTTTCATAAGTAATTTATTTAACATGTTTAAATGTGTGTTTTATTTGTAACAATAGGGGTTAATCATGTTAAGCTTTTGAATTTCTCCAACATAAGATTACAAGTAAAAAACAAAGAGAAGTCTTACCTTCAGCTTTTATTGCACATATTCATATTATAAGAATGCATTCCAGAAATAAATTGTCCATGTCCATTTTATAGTTAAGATTTTTAAATTTTCATCTAGTCAAATGAAAAATAATTAATATAAAAATGGGAAACTGGTGTAATTTTTGTATTCTTCATAAATAATAGGCATTTGGTATAGCAGCTCAGTAGTAAATTATTAAAAGAACAAAATTGTGAAATAATACCATATAATGGGTCAAAATTATTTATACAGTTACCAATATAAAGATCAAGAATGTGAGTTCTTATTAATATACCATTAGCCTGGTCACACAATGGAAGAGAAGGAAAGGGCAATTTTGAATGACATTTATATCAACTTTGGAACTGTCAACCTCTATTATGTCCTTGGGGCCTTGCACTTTTTGGCTTTCAGACATCTGTGCTGCCTTGAATGGAGGTGCATACTAAGAGTTTTCAGTGGGTCTCTTGCTCTAATAAATGTTTTGAATAGTTACCTTTCAGCATGGGCAAATAATAGTTATTAGTGCTTAAAGCTAAGACATATGAAACTTCATCCCATCAGCACCCACATCCACATCATCTTCATCAATACTACCATTCCCCCCTCACTATACACTCACACTGTGTTTCCTCTCTGCTCATAAAAGTCTTCCCTGTTCCAACTCTGGGAATACAGTCCTTCTCTTTGCTTTGCTTTGTTTTGCTTTTTTGTTTTGTTTCTTTTTCTTTTCTTCACATTCAAGTAAAACAGCCATCTTTGATCCAAGTATCTCCCGAAACTTTTGCAAGAGTTATGATGATGTCAAAAAGAAGTTCTAAAGGCGTCATGACAGAAGTCAGTTTCACACAGAAGGCAGTAAACAGGCACTACATTGCTAGGGGAAAACAGAGCCTGGAATATTTACAGCTGGGTAGTAAATAGTAAAGTCCCTGACAGTCAGGATATTTAGGCTTAACTGACCAAGAGTAGATCTGGATTCTAATCTTTATTGTCCCATGGAATCTCAGTAACATTCAATTTATTATGCGTATGAATGTTTCCACTATTAGCATATGATATGTCCCAATTGTATGTTAAACACTGAGGTAATATTACATATTTTTAATGTTAACTTCTTATACAGAAGAAGCTTTTTAAAGGATTTGAAAGTCTAATAAAACTTTTTCAATTGTCTCCCTTTATATTATTATTATATGTGAGGCAGTGGCTCTTATGCTTAAGTGTACATCAGAATCCCCTGGGAATGAATAATTGTTAAACACAGGTTGTTGGATCCATCCTCTTAGATTCTATGATAGAGAATTTGCCTTTCTAACAAGTTCCCAGGTGTGCTTATGGTGCTAGTCTGTGAACCACATTCTGAGAAGTATTCATTCATACTAGATTAAAATGTGAGGATACAATACTTCCATACTGCTGCCAAATAAGACATCATATATAGAGATTATGGTTGAACAGGTCCATGTTTCAGATTGAACAATTTAGGGATAATATTGCCCCTATAGCTTTTTTTTTTTTTTTTCCTGACACAGTCTCACTCTATTGCCCAGGCTGCAGTGCAGTGGCACGATCTCACTCACTGCAGCCTCAGCCTCCCCAGTTCAAGTGATTTTCCTGCCTCAGCCTCCTGAGTAGCTGGGACTACAGGTGCATGCTACCATGCTCACCTAACTTTTTGTATTTTTAGTAGAGACAAGGTTTCACCATGTTGGCCAGGATAGTCTCGATCTCCTGACCTGTGATCTGCCCGCCTCGGCCTCTCAAAGTGCTGGGATTACAGGTGTGAGCCACTGCACCCGGCCATTGCCCCCGTAGTTTTTAAAATGCTAAAGTAAACTTCTCCAAATTATATGTTGCATCAATCATGGAATTATTTTACTTCCTGTCAAGATCCTATGAATCAATATAGATTTGGTATAATCATCTGTCAAGATCCTATGAATCAATATATATTTGGTATAATCATCTTTAATTTCTTACGTATCTGACATCATAGAAGATTGCTAATTTGAATTATCTCATGAATTTTCAAAATTTATTTTACTGAAACAAACAATATCAACTGAAATAAGATGTATTACAAGAGTAATTTTTTTCCTAGTCTGTTCATGGGATTCTTAAGTGCACATAACCACAGAATCAAATAATAATCTAATAATATTAAACCACTTAAAAATATAGACTTGAAGCCAGGCGCCATGGCTCACGCTTGTAATCCCAGCACTTTGGGAGGCCAAGGCAGGCAGATCACTTGAGGTCAGGAGTTCAAGACTAGCCTGGCCAACATGGTGAAACCCCGTCTCTACTAAAAATACAAAAATTAGCCAGATGTGTGGTGTGCACCTGTAGTCCCAGCTACTCAGGAGGCTGAGGCAGGAGAATCACTTGAACTGGGAGGTGGAGATCACAATGAACCAAGATTGCACCACTGCACTCCAGCCTGGGCAATATATTTTATATATATATATATAAAATATATATATAAAAAAATATATATATAAAAAATATATATATAAAAAATATATATATAAAAAATATATATTTTATATATTTTTATATTTTATATATATATAAAACTTGAAATTGATGTCATATTTTACCATTTAACCATTTTGTAAAGTGATTTATTTCAGTGGTTCTTTTGGTAAAACTGTGCATTAAACTTTTGTATACAGTAATTAACATACACTTTAATGTCACGTGACTACCCCATTTGATTAAAAATTTTTCTACTTTCAACAGATCATCCTGTTATTGGTAAATATTTTATGTTCTTAACTCATGAAATAGCTAAGTGGAAACTAAGTTTTTATTCTACAATAATAAATGTAAAATTTTATATATTGTAAACATTGATATATAAACAAGTGGCATGATATTCCAATTTTAGAGCACAGAAAAGGAACAAAATAACCTTTTCAATTTCCAATTTAAAAAGTTATATAATGTTAATATTATCTCATTCTTATATTCATATATGATGTGATATAAATTTTAATGATACTGTATCCATAAGTCTCATGTATGAAATTACCTAAGAACGATTTAAAATTGAGTATAAACTGTGTTTTGACCTGTTAAACCATAGAACAGCTGGAAATCATCAACCATGCTGAACTGATCACATGATCTTCATGACACATATAGTGTACTAAAAGAAAAACCTGGAAAACAAATCTGGATTTTGAAAACATGGTGTTTGTTTAGTGTTTAGAACAGTATGACATATAAATAAGTTGTACATATTAGGGTTATGTTATTATGTTTATTTTCATTTTTAGATCAACTTCAAAGGTGTTTCTGCAAAACCTAGGGAGAAAGGATTATTTTCTAAGAAAGTTAGAAAGTTTCTTGTGTGTGTGTTGAATTTGGAGAGCAGTTCTGATCGGAGTCACACAACTATCTGTGGTCCTCCATCGTGGGTGTTCCAGGTGCTCTGCCTAGGCACCAGGGTACAAACATGCATCAGATCCAACCCCTTTTCTTTGGAGATTTAAAAAAAAAAAAACCTACCTACATCATATTTCAAATCTAATGTGTAATGTCTCTCAATACAAATGAATATAGTACCAAGGGTAGCTTTTTAAGAATATTTCTTACGGGTTATAAAAATTATCTGCTTTCTGTGGATAGTTGAGTACACATGTATTTTCTCTTATACGAAAGGTATTTGGAATGTGTAGTTGAAGGAGACATTATGTTGGCAGCTAACCAAATACTGTAATGTTCAGAATGAATGTTAAGATCACTGATTGGCAGAGTAATTTGATGGGAAATGACAGGCTGCATACCTGTGTTTTTCTAGGCATTTTTGATCAGCCTTTCCTTATCACAGCTCATGTTCTAATGATCATTGCAGGATGAAGTGGCACAGCCACTGAACCTATCAGCTAAACCCAAGACCTCTGATGGCAAATCACCCACATCACCCACCTCTCCCCATATGCCAGCTCTGAGAATAAACAGTGGGGCAGGCCCCCTCAAAGCCTCTGTCCCAGCAGCGTTAGCTAGCCCTTCAGCCAGAGTTAGCACAATAGGTAAGTTCTGTTTCTTTTGTTCTTGCTGATTTTCTGTTTATGGCTATTGAATGGAATCATCTTTAAATGGCACATCACACACACTCTATACACGGCTTGAGTTCACCTAGGTCCGTTTTAAACATGCAAATGAAATTTCACACTAAAGTCTAAGTTATAATGCCCTCCTGAAAATCTAATTGTGTAGGTTATATCTATATTTCTAACTATGTCCATACAACATAAAAAGAAGACTAAATGACTAATTGCAGTGAGCAGTGATGGTTCCAGAATGTTATTATTAGGTGACTTACCTTTTACATCATTGAAATTTCCATTTTTTGTGTGAATTGCACAAAGTTACATTGTGATGAAATGCATTTTGCCTCTATCATCAGTCAACCATAAGGATGTGAAGTTTGTTCACTTTCATTCTGCTTGAGGATTATTTGCAAACACCAAAGTATTATAAAGAGTGGATAGCTTCAATTCTATATAATTGTAAATTCAGTAGAGTAAACAAAATAGTAGAAAACACTTTTATAAGCTGACTTTGAAAAATTCAATGTTTTTATTTCAGCATACATAAATCAGACTGTATATACTGATTTCAACACAGATTTATTGATGTTTTTATTATTTTTATTCAATTTTTAAGGAGGCTAGCCCTCAAGGAGCTCATGGTTTAGTTAAAGGAAAGTCATTCATTCTATGGTATAAGTCAGCTGTAATAAGTGCTATTGCAGAGCACATATAAAATTCTACAAAGAGAGGAGAGTGTTGGATTCTGTCTGGGAAGGACTACAGAAGAGTATGAGTTAGATATATCCTAATTCAAACTGAGCCTTGAAGAAGAGATAGATCCCTAGGCATTCTAAACAGTAAGAAAAAAATCACAAAGTGAAATAGCATATTTTTGAGAAATGCACTGATTTGTCTAGACTGTAGAAAAAATGTGTGGTGGAAAGTGATCACAGCCAAAGCTGAAAGGATGAGATGGCAGAATGATGTTGGAATTCAGGAAACCATTGTTTAGGTGTAGGGCAAGAATAAGTTACGTGAGATAGAAATAAGCAGTGATAAAGGAGAGAATTGATTAAAAAGATATTAATTAAGGAAAAATTGACATAATTCAGTCACAATAGAATATATCTGGTAAAGGTCAAGTTGTAGACAGAGGAAACTAGAATTTTGAATTTATGAAATAACAAGGATTATTATGCCTCTATTACAATTAAAGGGGAGCCCAGAATTGGAGCAGGTTTGGGAGAAGACATAAACATGTAATATATGTTGAATTTGAAGCACAAGGAACTATTTAGGTTGAGATGTTCAGGAAGAAGCTGGAAATATAAGCCTCATAGGTAAAAGAGGTGCCAGAATTTTAGATACGGAAATTATTCCTTGATGAGGTGGTTGAACACAGGAGAACAAATAAGTCCATCAAAAAAGGCTGTGTGTGGTAAGAAAAGAAGTGGAGTGAAGAATCGTAGGTATTGCATTAGATACTAATAGATAGATAACTAATATTAATATTATAATATAGCTAACTAATATTTATTGCTATGTAACAAATTAACCTAAAACTTAGCAGCTGGTATTGCATTAGATACTAATAGATAGATAACTGATATTAATATTATAGATAACTAATATTTATGGCTGTGTAACAAATTAACCTAAAACTTAGCAGCAGAAAACAACCAATATTTATTGTCTAATTTATTATTATTTATTGTTTAACATTTATTATTATCTGTTTTCTGGAGGTCTCTGTTCCTTGCCACATTAGGCCTGTCCCTAGGGCTGCTCGTAGCATGACAGTGGACCTTCCTGAGTGAGTGATCCAAGAGAAGAACAAAGAGAAAGGCACAGTGTCTTTTATAACCTGTTCTCCAACTTCATCCAGAGGCAATTCTGCTTTATTCTGTTTCTTATAAGAGAATCATTAAATCCAGCCCAACTCAAGGCAAGGAGAACTAGGCTCCAACTGAAGTAGAGAGTGTTAAAGTATCTTTGGACGTATTTTAGAACAACTATACTTTTTTTAGATGCAAAACTGATGAAGAGTAAGTTGAGTGTCTGAGAATAAGAGTAAAGAGCAAGTGGGTATTTTAGAATAAGAGTGAAGATAGGGTAATGTCATGCTAGCCTAGGAAAACTAAGTTTCAAAAAAAAGGGATTATTTAATGGTGCAACTTCTGCAGGACAATTAAAGAACATGAAGAATAAGAGCCTTAGGATTTGGTTGTAGCTCATGGACAGGTAGACTGACAGAAATTTTAATAGAATGGTTTGAATAGATTTCCAGTTATACAGAGCAGAAGACTATGAGGAAAGAAAGTTAATTTGGAGACATAAACTCATCTCTTTCTAAGTTTGGTGGTGGAAAGTGATAATACTTTGAGAAGGCTAAGACAGGTTTTAAAATAGGAATATGTATATTACGCTTCAAGGGGGGAGAGGAAGAAGAGTTAAAGCCATGTATAGATATGAAAAAGTGCAAAAGACATGTATAGATATGAAAAGTGATGGGAAGGGATTAACCCTTGTAAAGGAGAAAAACTTTTCTTCTTCCTGAGAATGAAGGAAAGGAAGAGATAAATGGTAAAAATTCAGAGAAATTTTGGAATGATCAGAATGAAGGCTGAAGGAGTGTGTATCAAATGCTTTAATCTCCACAAAGTAGAATTCCAGATTATTTGTTAAGAGGAATTCAATCTGGGCAGTGGGGCCACAGTGAAAAGAGCAACAGTAAAAACTGAAGTTTTGAGAAGTTTGAAAAAGGTTTCAGACACATGTGTGCTTTTTCATCTTATGGTCTAACTCCAGTTACTCTGCTCAGCATCCTAAATGAGCTCCAAGATTAGATTTACTTTTATGTACTATGTAAAAGAAAAAATATTTTATTTGGCAAGAATCATTCACTATCCTAATATACATGTAAGCTTATAAATGTCATAGTGTTAGTACATGAGCAACTTTTGCAATGTTGTTAGAACTGGAATATGTGACTAGTAGAATAACTAATATGTTTTTATTTGTAGCACGTATGAATATTTTTTCTTTAGCATTCCCAAGGATTAAGTATGGCAAAGTATTTTAGAAAGGCAAGAACATACTAAGTGTCATTTATCATGACTTTCCCCACTACTAAAACATCTCTTTTTTTTTTCTGAAAAGTCCCTTCACCACATACACATCCCTCATAATTTCCAAGGATTTAAGTCCACTGCAATTTACTTTTCTCTTTTCAACAAATGCAGATGTTGAAAGCTGAAACTTTAATGAGTAATAATGTAGTTGGATAAAAGCTGTGAGGATTAATGGTGTTGTAAAGGTCACTCCTGAAAGAAGAATTAGTGTGTGATGCCATTATTAAACCACAGAAAACTGTGGACTGAAAGATGACTTAAGTTATCGTTAATGACATGCGGCTCTTTGCTATATATCTATTAGCTACAAATATAGAAAGTGACTTTTTGAGGTTGGTGACCAATATTACAGTGTATTCTATAAGAATGCTTTTGATATGGTACGCAAATGATAGGCAGCTCCAAAGAAAGGAGATCCTTAAAAGGCATGAATAGTTCAGAAGAATGATGGATAATTTTAGAATCTTTTGACCAGATGTTATCTTTCCCTTATTGGCTTTTTCCACCTATATCGAACATATGTATAACACTTTTAACTTTTTTTTCAAAGCATTTTTTTCATCTATTTTCTCACTGCAGCTGTTCTACAATTATAGACCCTTAACTAGATGGAGTAGATATCCATATAATCTAGTCAAAGCTTGTTATTTAGCAGATAGGGAACACAGACCTAAAGAGCCTATGTGTCTACCTAGGGATTTGAAGTAATTTTTTGTCAGAGCATAGACAATTCTATGATTCTATATTTATTACCTCAGCTTTAATTTTAAGGAAATAAATGTACATAAAAATCTAGTAACGTATCCAGACTTAGAGCTAATGGATTTTGGAGCCTTATAGCCATAATTTATTAGTTGGCATTCATTCTTTTTAGTTGTTGCCTTTTGGTAGCCACTAAACATTAGATGCTCTTTTGGGTCATTTATCATTTCACTCATACATGTAACAAATGAGATTTAAATACTCTCTCTTTGCCATACGTTTTGCTTAGTCTGGAGGGTAAGCAAACAATAGCCTTGGACTGAGACTTTCGGTGCCTACAGTCTTTTTCCTAGCATATCTTTGGAACATATTGGAATGTACTGTTCTTAGCCTTCCTTCCTCAGAGGCATTAACGCTTGAAAACTAACTATACCTGAGCAAATGTAAATTCACATCGACCCAGTAAAACAAAGGGCAATATTTCCAAGTCCATTAATTGGCTACTTGATTTGTACAGCATCCAGTTTAATATATGATGACTTGAAGGAGGATATTATTTTGAAAGTTTGTTAGTTTACATTTTTATTTTATTATTATTATTATTATTATTATTATTATTATTATTTGAGACAGGAACTTACTCTGTCTATTGCCCAGGCTAGAGTGTGGTGGTGCAATATTGGCTCATTGCAACCTCCACCTCCTGGACTCAAATGATCCTCCCACCTGAGCCTCCCAAGTAGCTAGGACTATAGGCATGTACCACCAAAAATTCAAAAATATGAAAAAAAAAATATATATATATATAGAGAGAGAGAGAGAGAGAGAGTCTCGCTCTGTCACCCAGGCTGGAGTGCAATGGCGCAATCTTGGCTCACTGCAAGCTCCATCTCCTGGGTTCACGCCATTCTCCTGCCTCAGCCTCCGGATTAGCTGGTACTATAGGCACCCGCCACCACGCCCAGCTAATTTTTTGTATTTTCAGTAGAGACAGGGCTTCACCGTGTTAGCCAGGATGGTCTCGATCTCCTGACCTCATGATCCACCCACCTCGGCCTCCCAAAGTGCTGGGATTACAGGTGTGAGCCACCGCGCCTAGCCAATTTTTGTATTTTTTTAGAGATGGATTTCCCCTTGTTGTCCAGTCTGGCCTCGTACTCCTGGACTCAAGGGAACCGCCCACATCAGCCTCCCAAAGTGCTGGGATTACAGGCATGAGTCACTATGCCCGGCTGGTTTTTAATAAGCAAAATTTATACAAGGATTTTAATGAGAAAAACCTTGTTTGCGGGAAAGTGATTGAAAGAATGTAAAAGAATATTGTGATTCATGGAAAGCCATTGGATTATCAGGAAGTTGGAGATATCATTCAAAGACATCTGGCAATTAATATTTGCATAACACTTTACAGTTTGCAAACTGCTTTCACATGTATTATCTAATTCCTGTGAGCTTTCACAGATAAAAAATTGTCTATTTATCTGAGTGTCAAAAATGTAATGCTGATCAATGACCACAAAAATAGAAAAAATATATATTTGTTGAAAACCACTGGAAACACATATACCATTACTTTTACTTACAACTGAAAAGTCCTATATAAAATAAATATGTAGTAAATAAGAATTTGTGTTGCATTAATATCATCTGTTAAATCCATGAATTTTAATAAATCTGTACCATATGGTCCAGGCTTCTATTGATAAGAAGACAGAAATGATCAATAGACTTGGAATTATCAAGGCAGATACTTTCAACTTAGAATATGCATTTGTTTCTTCAACAGATCCTGCCCTGGGCCAAAGGAATAATAGATTGAACTAAAAAATGCCAAGTAGTCCATAGACCACTATGAAAGACAAATGCAAGACAATATGACAATAAAAACATTCACAAGGTTTTGAAGGAACACGTGTGGGAAGCACTAATCTTGTCCAAGAACATGTCTAGGGTATGTGAGAGAAGTTCCCACAGAAGGGGTGATGTTTGAATAAATTCACACACACACACACACCAGAAAGAGCCTTTCAGCAAAAGAGAAAAACTTGGGATACAGGCGTGTGAAGTGAAAGGATGAACGCCTGTCCTTGGAAAAGGGAGAATGTCGTGTACAGCTTAAACACGGGACTCATGAGAGACAGGCAGGAGGGGACACAGGAAAGACAGGCAGAGTTGATATCATGAGGAGATTCTTAGGCCTTGTGAAAGAGTTTGGGACTTATCTCAGAATGACGATTTTCCGGGAACATGAAAGAGTTTTAAAAGTTCCAGTAAAAGCTGTACACTGTGATCTCTTGAAGATTCACAATGCACATTCACATATGCAGGATTTTAAAAATTCATGCAATTAAACCTTTTTAACTTTAATTTTGTATTTCCTACACTTACTTGTACATGGAATTATTTTTTCTTTCTTTCTTTTTTTTTTTTTTTTTGAGACGGAGTCTCGCTCTGTCTCCCAAGCTAGAGTGCAGTGGCGCGATCTCAGCTCACTGCAAGCTCTGCCTCCCGGGTTCATGCCATTCTCCTGCCTCAGCCTCCCGATTAGCTGGGACTACAGGCGCCCGCCACCACACTCGGCTAATTTTTTGTATTTTTTAGTAGAGACGGGTTTTCACCGTGTTAGCCAGAATGGTCTCGATCTCCTGACCTCGTTATCCGCCCGCCTTGGCCTCCCAAAGTGCTGGGATTACTGGTGTGAGCCACCGCGCCCGGCTGGAAATATTTTTTCATGGGCTATTACAGATCATTATTTTATGAAATGTTTTTGGAAGCACTAGGGTACCAGAGGAGAGTTTGTAATCAGGGATTTTGACATCGATTTTTTTTTTTAATACACACAGATAGATAAATAAATAGATATTTCTATTTTTATCCTTAGATGGATTCTTGCTTTGTCACCCAAGCTGAAGTGCAGTGGCAGGTGAACATGGCTCACTGAAGCCTCTACCTCCCAGACTCAAGCAGTTCTCTGCCTCAGCCCCCCAAGTAGCTGGGACTACAGGCAAGCACCACCAAGCTCCACTAATTTTTTGTGTTTTTTTGTAGAGATGGGATTTCACCATGTTGCCCAGGCTGATTTCGAAATCCTGAGGTCAAGTGATCTACGCACCTCAGCCTCCCAAAGTGCTGGGATTAGAGGCATGTGCCACCATACCTGACATTTTTTTTTTTCAATATTTTGAAATGCTTTATCTAGAAAGAGAGTAGACAAAAATTCAAAGAGTGTAAGCCTAAAGACAGGAAAACCAGTTAGGAGTCTAAGGCACAGTGGGATATCAGGTGGCTTTCATGAAAACAGAGGATGGAGAAGCCAATTTGAGAGCTGAGGAAGAAGTGCAACTGTCAAGGCTTGCTTGCCTTGTATCTTTAGAGGGTAGAGGAGAGACCTTAAATTATTCCCAAGGATTGGAAGGGCAACTGACAAGGTCTATGGAATATAGAAAGCAGGGATTGAGGCCGTGGAAAGATGATGAATTGTATACCAGACAGCTGTATTTCAGGTACTTATGGGACATTCAAGTAGAGAAGCTTAATCAATAAACAGATACATGTATCTGGCAATCTGGAAGGGTTTGAGGCAAGAAGTAGTTATTTTACAGTTCTTGGGATCATTTCTCAATTGTTAGAGACATAGTAAAGACCAAGGGTGGCATATTGGTTTCCTAGAGCTGCCATTACAAATTACTGTAAACTGGGTGGGTTGAAACAGAAATTTATTCTCTTGCTATTTCGGGGACTAGAAATCTGAAATCAAGGTGTCAGCAGGGTTCGTTCCTTCCAGAAGCGCTGAATGAGAATCTGTTCCATGCCTCCATGCTGCAGACAGTCCTGGCTCATAGATGCATAACTCCAATCTCTGCCTGCCTATTCACTTGGCTTTCTCTCCTATTTCTATGGGTCAAATCTCTCTCCTCTTTTAAGGACACCGGTTATTGGATTTAGGGCCAACCCTAATTTCAGGGTGATCTCACCTCGAGATCCTTAATGACATCTTCGAAGACCTTGTTTTCAAGAGAGGCCAGAGTCACAGACAATGAAATTTAGGAGTTGGATATATCTGTTGAGCAGACAAAATTCAACCCATTACAAGTGGTTTTGTATTTTATTTTCTTTCCTTGTACAGCAGCCATTACTAATTCTTTCCTTTTAGAGTTGATCTCCTCAAAAATTAGACTTTCTAGTTTGTCCCTTCTTTTCTGCCTCTGAAAAAATATATAAGGGGCCTTTTGAGTTAAGAAAAACAAAAATTTTGAGAATATTTTTGGTAATGGTTAAGAAGAAACACCGAAGCATAAAACATCGAATTGTAGGCCAGGCATGGTGGCTCACGCCTGTAATCCTAGCACTTTGGGAGGCCAAAGCGGGAGAATAGTGTGAATCCAGGAGTTCTAGACCAGCCTGGGCAACATAGCAAGACTCCATCTCTACAAAAACGTAAAAAGTAACTGGGGGTAGTAGTGCCCATAGTCCCAGCTACTCAGGAGGTTGAGGCAGGTGGATTGCTTGAGCCCAGAAGTTCAAGTTTGCAGTGAGCTATGATCATGCCACTGCACTCCAGCCTAGGTGAGACCTTATTTCAAAACTAAATAAATAAATAAATAAAATTATAGTGAATTTAACAAAGTTACAGAATCTCACAAATTTCTTACTCTAACCCACATTTTCCAAATATCATTTGAGATGTTAACTGGAAGTTATATTGACCTTTGCCATCTCATTTTCCTCTTAAGACTGAGGTTCACCAAACCTCTCCTATACACATGCCCTCCCATCTGATCCTGACTTTAGATGCAATTGTTGCTTGAATCTATAATGAAGGCAGAATAAAATGTATCTATCAGATAGCCATTATGTGTCTCTTTGGCCTTTATGGTCTGATGCCCATTTAACTGAACCTTTGTGCCAGCCAAGGAATGACATCCCCTCACAGATTGCATCATAATAGTCAAAGCCATGTTAACAGGAGTGCTAAGGGTGAACGTATAGGGAAAATGAAAGTGTGAAGAGTAAAGAAAGGAGTCTAATATCTTTTCCTGCCTCTGTAGATACCACGTGCTATTTCCTCCTTCACATGTGTTATTTCGTCTAATTCTTCCATCAACTTTACCTTCATTTTGTAGTTAAGGGAAGTGAAAACTTAGATTGAGCATTAAAATTTGTCAAATATCACACTTACCAAGAACTGGAAATCCCAGATCCAGTTGAATCCAATTTCCAGTATCTACAGGTTGAGGTGGTAGAGAGGGTAGAGACAATTAGATAGATGATACAAATGAGAAACAGAATAATCAATGAAGAAGTATAGAAATCTAGAACTCTTATTAGGAGATTTGCCTTGATTGAAAGCAAAGGGACCATTTTTATTGAAACAGGAGGAGCAAACTAGGCATAAATGGACATAAATTTGAAGGCAGCAGAAGCTAAGAGTGTGGGTAGGGTCAGGAAGGTGAGAGTTCAGCCTTACTGCTTTTTGCAAAATCAGAGGCAAGGCCATTTGCTGAGAGAGATGGAGTCAGCAGGGTTAAGGATTTGGTGACTATGAGGAGAACAAACTGTAAAGAACCAGCAAACAATCCTATTAAGATTGAATGTTGTCATATATAAATGGCTTTATGATTTAACATAGCAGACAAATGTTAACATTTCATATAGCATTATAACTAAAACTCAAGAGTCTCTAAAAGCAAGAATGTTTATTTTAAAGTGAACAGTTATTTCTACCTGCACAGAAACACACATCTCAAATTGGAAATAACCATTACAGAACATAGGTCTGTCAGTTACTCCCCCTCATAATAATTTACATTCCTCTTGCATCTATATTAATCATTTTTCCTACACAATGTTATCTTGGCAGTCCCTAAAAAGCATAAAGAATTCATGCTTTTATTCAGTGCCATGTGCCAAGCCATTTCAAATATATTTGTGTTCTGGAGAAGCTAATTAGACTACATAGAAGCTAAATAGACTACAAAAATGTATGATGCCAGGTTGCGTATAAACAGGGGTTAGAGCATAGGAAAATCAGACTGATCCTCTTAAGATATTACTAAATGAACATATACCAAGACCGTCACGGTCATGTAAGAGTTGTATTGTTCATGAACAAGTTCAAGAATTATACATTAAGAATGATGTACAGGAGATCCAAATTAGGATGTTGAGGATAATAAAATACAACCATCTTTTACAGTAAATATTAGCCCTGAAGATCTGTTCTAGGTTTAGAGTTGTTTTCAATTCACTGTTGTGTTTATAATGAGCAGAGATGTTTTGTTCTTTGAATAAGTTCCAATGAATTTAGCTCTGAAAGGCAAAATATATAATCACTCTCAAGCTTCCCTTTTCTATCGCCTACACTGGAACTTTTCTTTCTGCCTCAAGGAGATCAGAGGACCAGGTCTACTCTGCGCATAGTAACAGGGGAAAAGGCATGGATCATTTAGAAACCTGCCAGCACTGAAGTACTGCATCAGTTTCTGACATCAGTTTCTTCAATAGAAACGTTTAAGCAGCAAGAAAATATTCTGTTTTTTGGCAATCAGCAGATCAGATAGAAGAGTCTAGCAATACAACAAGGATGTGTAATCTGACATGATTAGACAAGGCTCTTAGTACCAGAACATTCATAATTGAGACAAAGAGTATTAATAACACTTTCCTAACACGGCAGTTAGCCATTTTATATTTCCTTTCTTTAATCTTAGTGTTTTTCAACAAATCATGGGATTTAATAGCGTGTTTTGGCAGATTAGAGGATTTATGGCCCAGATGTTTTTTGTTCTAAAAATGGATTAGGGTGTAAAGTTTGCTGGAATCCATGGAACATGTTGAGGCAAGCCGGTCATTTTATGTGTGATTAGTGCCTGCCTTCTGTCTCACAGTCCCTCCATCTGTCACAATTCACCAATGGATCTGGTTAGATTTAGCCTCGTGTCACAAACAAGTCCCTTTTCTGGGCAATTTCATATTACAGATTCATTTTATGCCATTTTATGCCCTAGTTAAAAGATAGGGAGAGAGGAAGATGAGATATCAGCTTTTCTTTAAATACTTGCAAAACAATCTTTTTCCGTCAGTATTCTATTCTAATATAATGCAGATCATCATACTAATATGCATCAAATAAATAAATGATCAGTGTTAAAAATAAAATTAAATAAAAATTAGTTTTGGTTGTTACATCTGTTATTCTATAAAAGCAATATTTTGGTAGTGTATATTACTAACCATGGACTGTGGAGTTGCATGCATAAGCTGATCGTTTGGCCATCTTATTAAGAGTGTGAATTAAGTGTGACTATAGTTAAGAGTAGCCACAATTTCTTATCAAACAATTACAGGTGCTTGGTTACATTCTGTACTTGAAATTTAGCCTAACTATTACAAGTTTGCATCCATAGCAAACCACTGCCACCTGTGGTTTATTTCACCATAAATGGATTTTTTAGGAAGAAAATGCTCTTCAGTCGGTTAGTAATGATTTATTTCTTCTGTGTATAACAAACCTAATAGTGCTATACAGACCCTCTTAAGTGGCCTTTCTAATACTAGGAGAGACTCAATAATCATAGTTACAATTATGAATACCTAAATCCTGTGCTAAAATTCAAAAGTTCCTTGCAGGAAAAAAAAATTAAAAGTGGGTTTTGTATTTGCACTACAAAATAATATTCAAATAATAACTAAAGCATTTACTTTAAAAATACATCTTCAATTTCTTTCAAAATAGTTGGAAACAACCATATTTCACTTAGGTATTATATTTTTATTACAGATATTTGAACATATTGGAAACATGTTTATGTATGACTATATGAATCAGTCATTGTCAATTATTCATTCATTCATTTTAGATAAATCCCATGGAGAAATCATTATAGGCCAGACACTAGCTGTTACCAAGAAAAGAAGTGATTTTTATGGTTACAGGCTAGCCTAGACATGCATTTATACAGAAGATATCCTTTGATCTGTCTCATGTTCAGGTTACTTAAATGACCATGATGCTGTCACCAAGGCAATCCAAGAAGCTCGGCAAATGAAGGAGCAACTTCGACGGGAACAACAGGTGCTTGATGGGAAGGTGGCTGTTGTGAACAGTCTGGGTCTCAATAACTGCCGGACAGAAAAGGTCAGTTCATAACATAACTTACTTTCTAGAAATACTTAATTAAATCGCCTGATGCTTTTTAAATATATATATATTTCCATCTTCTTATCATCCTCAGAATGATTCTCTGTCCCTTTTCTCCCTCCATTAATATAGACGGCCTCATCACCTTCCTAATCAAAACCATCTGGAAATAGAAAGAGTTATAATTCTCTTGATCCATCTCCAAACCTTATGGACAATGAATATCCCCTTTTACGCCACCAGCTTGTATTAAAACAAAATGGCATTTGAAATATCTGAGTCTGACTAAAAGTTTTGCTTTTCAGAGATGCTTAACTTGTATTTGGGGATGAGCTGGATTTGAAATGCTGAATCTTCCTTAATCAGCATAAGCTTGGATGATATCCATGCTCATATTCTAAGTATTTAGGATCCTGAGCTTGTCATAATATGTTTCCAACATAAAGCACTGTCAAGTGTTAGATGAGTTCATGACTGGGAATTTTGACTTTATTATAAAACAAAATGTACTTATTAAAAACTTTGACATTATTTGTATTATAAATAAGGCCAGTGAAACTTCTGAATTTGAGAGACAATGATTTCAAGCCCTTTTGTCTAAGCATACATGGTGTTTTATTTAGAAAAATATTATAAGTTGAAATTTATAGAAAAATATTATAAGTTGTAAAATCCTCAGAATTATGTACTTTTGGAATATTTGATATGTTTTAAATTGAAATTTTAAAATGTTACCCAGTCCTCTTTACAGAATCCTCTAGATAAATGAATCCAGTAGAGAAGAGAAAAAATGATCAGCTACTTAGCAATAACTGGAAAGTTAATCATAATAGGAAGCTTATGAGTCAAACAGAATTGTCCAGAATGAGCAGATTGCTAATTTGGATAGCTTTCTAGTTTCCCAGGTTTTATGTGGAGTTTGATGTATAATCACTAAGAAGCTGGCAATCTGCATAGTGAAGGTGAAATGTATGGGTGATCCTGTCACAACTGCTCTCTCCCTGGTCCTAATATGGTAAAAATTAAGGGTGGAGAAATGATTTCAATTCTATTGTGTGTCCAGAGGGGAGAGCAAAGGATAGATCAGTATACATCCCTTACAGTCTTACAACATAAGACGTATGACATTGGTGTCCTGAGAAGGGCACATTTTTATAGCTAAGCACCAAAAGGAAGGGGGAAAGCAACGTGACAGTTCTAAAGAAGGAATGATAGCAAGCATAAAGGAATTTATATTCAAATATTTAAACATTCTTGAAAGGATGCTTGAACAGAAATTCCTTTTCTCTGCTCCCCACGTAGAAATGAGTTTAACACTCAGCCAGATGCTAATGCAAAGTGACTCAAGCTATTCCTCGCAAGCATAGCTAAATTGCCGTTATTTGTTAAGCGCATTGAATTCAGCTGTGGATACAGCAGTTGGTTGCATTCAGCAAGCATCTGTACCCTTTTTTTTTTTTTAAATCCTCCAAAGCAGAGACAACTCTACCTATCTCCCCCTTCTCTTCCCCAGTGCTGGCTGGGAATTGTCAAGTGACAACCGACCAAATCCTTTTGGACAGGAAGCCTTCATCCTGAGTTCTATATACTTGCAAAGCAGGCCTTGTGGTTGAATCAGGGAGCCCATTAAAAGTACTTTGATGGTATGGAAATTCATCTTCATGAAGCTCCTAGGCCCCTAAGCAGCGTGCTGTTTAGCTGTGGTTACAGATCAGTCATTCACATTGGAGGGCAATAATTGTGCTGACGGCTTGTAAGGCAATGGAAGTACATAAAATAATCCTAGGCCCTCCACCATGGCACTGTGAGTTAATCTTCTCTAATACAGATCAGCTGTTGTTCTAACACATGACTTTATGCTGGCTCCAGTGACTCTGCACAGCCTTTTGATTAAGTAACAGGAGTGGAACCATCTGCATTCACTTTATTCCATACTTGTCCATTGTTAGGCGACCTTATTGCCACTTCTCGTTCCATCTCCACAGTCATACTTTATTTCTCTGATTAGCACCTCCTGCTTGGGTTGCAGGAGTGAGAGTTGCCTCTGTTGATAACTACTGCTTCAATTTTCCTTTCTGTTTCGTACTGTTATAACAACTTTTTAAAAATCTGTTTTTGAAATAATACCTGCCAAAACCTGTTGGACAGTTAAGATGTCTCTGTTCTCAAGAATATCTTCATTCCTGAATCTCTTCATCATGTATTCAATGCAGTTGAGTTACATCTTGAACTATAGTCTTATAATTTATGAGTTTTTAAGTGAAAAACTTAAGTTATGGAAATGAAGTAGTTTCAGTATTATAATAGTATGACAAACTCTTGTAATATAAAAGGAAACCTTCTCAATCAAAGGATCTGAATTATCTCATCCCTTATGTTACCCTGACACCTGAAAATGAAATTGAGATTATTGAAACTCTTTGAAGCAGGTATTACTCTAGTTTGTGGTTGACTTTTCCTGTTGAAATAACTTGGGTGTCATTTCTAGAATATTAATGATCAATCTATGTCTGTGTAAGTCATGAAAATGAGATAATAATGTCACACTTATATCTTTTAATTAGTAATTATTCAACATTAGCACATGCTATGTATTAGAGACTGTGGTATGTACTGGAGGTATTGTATTAAACCAGAAAATATGAGTTCTGCCTTTATAGAGCTTACAGTTTGGATCAAATTATTATTTGACTGTTACTCATTACATATTTATGTGTGTGAGCCCACCCATAGGAATTGAATAGAGACCCCATATTGCTTACCATATCAAATCAGTTATATACTTGAGTTGACAAAGGTAGATGTTCTCTCTCACATTAACCATGTATTTATGCATATTGTGTTATTTTTCTAATACTTATCTTTTTATTAGACTTTTATAATCACTCAGTATTATCTATGGCCAATAAATATGTGGATTAGTAATTGGTTTGAAGTTTTGCCATAGCATTTAGTGAAAGACATAAAAATATATGATAAATTCCTCTTACATTTTGCACTATCATCTTATATCACTTGAATCCCAAAATAAGGGCATTTTTTTTCTGTCTAAAGGAATACTGCCAGCCAGGCGCGGTGACTCACGCCTGTAATCCCAGCACTTTGGGTGGCCGAGGCGGGTGGATCATGAGGTCAGGAGCTCGAAACCAGCCTGGCCAATATGGTGAAACCCTATCTCTACTAAAGATACAAAAAAATTACCCGGGCATGGTGGTGCATGCCTGTAATCCCAGCTACTCAGGAGGCTGAGGCAGGAGAATTGCTTGTACCTGGGAGGCGGAGGTTGCAGTGAGCCAAGATTGCACCATTGCACTCCAACCTGGGCAACAGGGCGAGACTCCATCTCAAATAATAGTAATAATAATAATAATAATAATACTCCCAACTCCCTAAACCCAGAAAATACGTGTAAGGTAAGGATTGAGAGAGACAAAGCAGAAAGAAAGAAGGAAAGGAAGTGGGAGAAAGGAAAAAAGAAAAGAAGTTCAGCCTGGTACTTTACATCAACCTAAAAGATATCATGACCTGAGCTCCAGATGATTGAAATCTTGTGGTGGAGATCTGTTTTCTTGGGTACACAGCCTTATACACATTAACTTTTCTTCATATCTCAAATAGCCAGCCATGTGGTTATCCCAGCTAGAAGGTCTTAATTCTGAAAAGCTGTAATTGGGCAGTGAAAACAATTAGAGGTGTGAAGATAGGGACTGATGATTTCTCAGTGATATGTACCAAAACACATCATGAAAGTCATTTTTACTGAAACACATTTTAATGGAAGACTTCTAAGAGACTTTTTTAAATTTCTTTACGTTTCTTGGAAGTGTTTCAGCATACCCAAGAACTGTGTGTGTCAGGTTTCTTGGAAACTGTGGGACACAGTATTATTTATAATTGTCATCTCTGGTTAATTGTAGACTGATTGTATATTCAAATAATGTTATCTTTGGCCACATGGCTTTGTTACAGATTAGTGTTGTGGATGAAAAGGTGAGCTTCTCAGGTATGAAGGAACAGAAAGAAGCCTCTCATATTTTGTTTTGTAAAAAACACACTTTGCTTCATTACCACCTAGATGGCACAATTTTGTTCACAGAGTCAAGTACAGGTTCTTGAGCTTGTGTTTGAAAGTATCCATATTAATAAGAGATTATAAAAAGCTCAGTTTTTGTCGTCCTGATCCCACGAGACAGTGTTAATACAATAGAGAACTAGTGCAGTCAGTTGAAATAAGAAATAGACCAGAAGCTTTTCTATTTGTGTCACTCACTCCAAATATAGTTACCCTGGGAAGACTGTACCTATACTGTCATAGCTGTTAGGAATGAGTTTCACTACATGTATCAGGAAACCTGAATATGGTAGCTTAAATAGTGATTCATGGCCAGGCATGGTGGCTCACGCCTGTCATCCCAGCACTTTGGGAGGCCGAGACAGGCGGATCACCTGAGGTTGGGAGTTAGAGACCAGCCTGACCAACATGGTGAAACCCTGTCTCTACTAAAAAATACAAAATTAACAAGGCATAGTGGCGCTTGCCTGTAATCCCAGCTAAGCTACTCAAGAGGCTGAGGCAGGAGAATCACTTGAACCTGGGAGAGGGAGGTTGTGGTGAGCCAAGATGGCGCCACTGCACTCCAGCCTGGGCAACAAGAGTGAAAGTCCGTTCCAAAAAAATAAAAAAAATAAAAAAAAATAGTGATTCATTTTTATCACATAATGAAGTTCAGGAGTAGGAGTTTGGTGGCATTAGTTCATCAACTTGATATCGGAGTTGAAATCTGTGATTCTCTTGTCTATTCCCTTTGGATCACAAAATGGTTGCCGCACCTGCAGCTATCCCATCCGCATGAAGGCAGGCAGATTCAGGAAGGAGAAGTCATTTTCTCTTTGCTAACTTCAGTCTTCATTCATACGGGGGTATTTCATTCCTCTTCTCAAGCTGACTTCCACACACATCTCATCGGCTAGAACTGGGTCATGTGAACATCTTTAAGACCATTACTGGCCAAAGGAAAAGAGACTGCTTTAAATTGATCATGAATTATTTTTTACCACTAAAGTAGAGAGCTAATCCTATCTTCTCTGAGATCAAGGGATTATCTTCAGATCGAAGGTAATATTAGCTGGGAAGAAAAGAAGGACAATGGCTGTTGGGTATGAAAAGGCGATTGTCAGCCACAGGCGTATTATAAACATGATATCAAAGCTCTCAAATATTTCCTTCATGAAACTGGTTGGTTTTGTTTGTTTTATAATTGTTGCCATCTATCTGTCTTTTGCTCTTCCACTATTACATGTCCAGGGTCTTTCTCTTTTCTTTTCTTTTCTTTTTTTTTCCTGAGGCGAAGTCTCGCTCTGTCACCCAGGCTGGAGTGCAATGGCACGATCCTGGCTCAATGCATGCTCTGCCTCCAGGGTTCAAGGGATTCTTCTGCCTCAGCCTCCTGAGTAGCTGGGACTACAGGTGTGTGCCACCACGCCTGGCTAATTTTTTGTATTATTAGTAGAGGCAGGGTTTCACCATGGTAGCCAGGATGCTCTCAATCTCCTGACCTCATGATCTGCCCACCTTGACCTCCCAAAGCACTGGGATGACAGGCGTGAGCCAATGTGCCTGGACCATGTCCAGGGTTCTTATACCTTGTCTGGGGTTCACAAAGAATTAAATGACACGCAAGCATGTGCACAAGAAGACTTTGCTTGATGACAGGTTAAATCTATAAAAGTGTATTCACATACACGCCATATACATGTTAAGACCAACTTCTGTATTGCTTTTCTTATGTAAAACAGATGTCACTCACAAAAATAAGCATGCATGTGTGTGCATATATTTCTTAAGGAAGAGTATTCACTGAACATTAATTGCCTACAGTGTACCTGGAATATAAACACATAATGCATGCTATGAATTCATCTATCATTGTAAATCATAGCTGGAAAAATGTCTTACTTTTTCTGCTGAGCTGTAGTGAAAATTCTTTGTAATTTTCTGTCAAATAAGGTGGAAATTTGGTAAATAACGTGTATATTTTAATTAAGAATTGACTCAATAATGACAGTAGTTTCATTTTTGACCCTTTCTGAGTCATATTCATAAGAAGCCTCACCACAGACTATATAGGCTGATTGTAAACAAAGGTTAATTTTTTCTGTCTGGCACTTGGAAACTCGTCCATTACACCCACCTCTTTCCTGCCATTGTCAACCCTCTTCTTTCCCTTTAAAAGAGTGCCAAACATGAAATGACAGTGACCAATGTTGACTTAATGTGGATGTTTAATAATGAAAAAAAGTGTGTCATTCCCAGCATTAGTTACAAATGGCAGTAAGTGTATCGGATGGCAGCCCTGTAATAATTTTACATCCATCATTCTTTCCTGATGCTTCGCTGGCCATCTGATGGATGGGGCCAGCAGTGTTAACTCTTCGGAAACTGACACAATGTATGTAGTTCAGCATTATCTAACACATGTTCCTTCCCTGAGATAAGGAAACGGCCTGTGAGGAATTGTGCATTACAGGTTTTTGCTTTAAAAAAGTGAATATGAAGGAACCCATGCCTCTCCGGTAGTGGAAGATGCTTCAATGAATGATTTACGGATGGGTTTTATAAATGTTGCCTTTAGCTAAAATGAATTCTAAAAGTCAAATTAGAAATAGATATTTCAATAGCTAGAGAAAAATTGTATAAAGGAAGTAGGCATGTTAGGTAAATCCTTCTGGAGGAAAGTAAGATAGACCCTTGCAACAGTGTGTGGTAAAGCAGATTTTACTAGGGGTGTGTGTGTTTCTGAAAAACGTTCCCAGTGTGTTAAATCCTCTGGTTAGAATGTGCCTAAGAACAAATTAAAATAACATAAGTAATTAGTATTTTCTCTTTTTAAAGTGAGCATATATTATTTTTTTAATCTCTACATTTACATGTAATTATTTATTTGGTGACTTTAATTAAAAGATATGCAAAACCCAAAGTTGAATATTTGCCTTCTTATTATTGGAGTCTCTCTACTCTGAAAATGTATATAAAATGAAAGGGAAACGGCTTTCTAGGCAACTGATTATTAGAACATCTAGACCAGCTTTTTATGTGCAAGTTGGCATTTGATCCTTAGGTTTTCTTTCCTTTTGTTTTTCATTCATAAAACCTTCTTAATTCTGAGTGTCTTAGCTAGGGAACACTTCTTATGGGACAGGAGGGGAGAGGAAAACCCCTTAGTGAATATTATCAGCACACAGCAGCCAGTTTTGAAAGACCATGACAAAAAGGCAAATAGGTATTATGTCATCACTATCCATCACTCTATATGTCATCCTTTCAATAATTCCAATCGACATTCTCGACAGACCGATGCAAGCTAAAGGGGCTGTTTGTTTTTAGAAATTGAGTATAGGCTGTCTGTAGCCTTTTGTTCTAGACGGTTTTCTTCTGTGTCTTTTCATTTCTTTCTCTCTATTTCTTTTCTTTTTGGGGGTATTTAATTGAAATACATGCCGAGTTTGCAGACTGCAAAGATCAGAGCTGTTTTCGTCCAGCAGTGGTAACTATGCATTAAACATTTTGATTTGTTTGAGCTTGAAGTTTAGTCCTTTTTTGCCATTTGCTTCATGGAGTTTGTGTATATTTACAGCCTCTGCATTTAATGGCCACATGCCTTATTTTCACAGATGGCCAGTGGAAGACTTTTTCTTTCTCTTAGTATAGCCTGCTTTCAGTTTCGCTACATTTGTCACAGTGCCACTACTTGCAGCTAGCAAGTGCCCACGCTTGGTGGGGAGCAATTATGGTGTGAGTTTTTAAGGAGCTTTTTAAAGGTTTTTTTTTTTTCCAGTAAACTTTTTATGGTTTAATTTTCTAGCCTAGAAAAGCTGTGCATGTTTTCAAACAGAGAGTCTTGTGTTCTTTACATCATTCTGGTAGAGGGGTTAGTGTAGGATGGTCCAATAAAATGAGACTCATAGGGCATGCCAAATTGGGCTTTCAGAGAGACACCCACAGGCCTCTCTGATGATTGAAATTGTCTATTTGTTTAGGGATTCGAGGATACGCTCACAATAGTACTCCTGAAAAAATAAGTTTGAAAACACCATGTATAGAATGATGTCAATATTTTTTAAAGTCTATTTCCATAATGCATAGATAAAAGACTGAAAGAATATACCACAAAATGTCAGCAGTAGTTATGCCAAGGTTATGGGGTTGTACGTTTTCATATGTATTTCCACATTTCTGAATTTTCTAATTTTCAGTAAGTAAAGTAAGAATCACTTTTGTTGTTGGGCTAGAATTGCTCTTTATAAAAGCTTGGTCTATCAAAGAGAGGTCATCCTTTTCCCCCTTGATTCCTTCCTTCTCCTCAAAATCAAACAGCTGCCCTCAAGACACTTACACATTAAGACACTGAAATAATTAAGGAGAAGTTTGTTTTGCAGTTATCCTATATATTTACTAGATAGATTCTTTATTATATTTATTGCAAGCTATTTTACCAGTATGGATTTAAAGCTATTAGGAAAATACGAGGAATGTAGCGTTTATTTAAAGGGTCTCATTGAATCTTTCCAATCACATCTCTTCTCTTTTACAAATAAAAAAGACTTGCTTATGCCTGTGTCATAGGAGTATAACAGCTATTGATATTTATTTTGTACCTTAACATTTTCTCAGGGCTTTCCCATCATATTTTGGTCTCACTCTGTAGTGTAAGTAGAACAGTATTCTTTGATTAAAACATCTTTTTAAACTTGAGATTTGAGAAGACTAGAGGAATTCAAGGGGTAGATCAGTCTTTCAACTGAACTCTTACAGCTCAAAGCCCAGTCTCTTTTCTAATGGAATATGGAGAGGGAAATCCAGAAAGTAACCCAGTTCCTGTTCAATTCGCTTGTGCCCCAGCATTGGTCATGGGTAGTCCTCAGCACATTTTTGAGACTTGATCAAAAATATTTCATTTAAGCAATCACCATCTCCACAATCTGTACATCTGGTTTCCAAATCTTCATTTTTCCTGTTTTTACTCCTTCCTTCCTTCTTCCTGTCTTCACTGTGCACCAAACCCCATCACTGGAGAATAAGCCAAGAAAGCAAAAACAATATACTCAATCCTAGTTACTTTGTTTCTCCTAGCAGCTCTGATAAAACAAGTGATGACGTTTCAGCTGTTCATTAAAAAGAGATTTAAAATATCTATTCTAATATATATTTTTCTCTCTCTGTATTTAAAACTACCATGGATAGTTGAAAAAAGAACTATAACCCTGGTATGTCTGTTTCTATTGTCAGACCCAGCATTTCTGAACCAAGTCATGACTCTTTAAAATGGTCTGATTATATTTATTTAACTGAAGTAACTACTGGCTACTGAGGCTACATTTGTAAGAATGCTGACAGTTTTATAGCTTTTATTCCATGAAAAAGAAAATTTGAAAAAAGTAATCCTATATGTTTCTGTAGCTCAGTAACTGAGTTACCCATTGTTTATAGAATAATTATCATCAGATAACATTCCACTTTTGTGTTTACATTTGTGTGGCCCTCCCACCAACTGGACATCCTGTGTAGGTTGCAAATTCTATTATTTTTCTTACTTGGCCTCTTGATTTTCTCACATTAATTCTGATTTGACTCAGTTTGTATAATATGTCTGTCTGCCAAGGTTTGGAAGAACAACACAACCTTTTCTTTAGATGTTGGCTGTAGCCTGACCATATATAAAGACATTTAAAATCCCAGGTTTTGTTTTTTCCCCTCCTGCCTCCCTTCTTCCACATATACACACCATAAGCACCATCATGACAAAGAAGCAAGGGCCCGTATTTTACTGTGATAGTATTCTTGTGTAAAGTTCTTGGTGAATTCTTTGTTTCCTATACATTCTTTTGAGTAACTTTTCTGTACATTACACATCCAGGCCATAGGGATTTTTTCCTCCCTGTGGCAGTGGTTTTCTCTTTTAAGGACTGAATTTGTAATGTTGAATGGGGATGTTTAAGTGTGTCTTTAACAAGGTACCTGAATTTGTAAGTCTAATTACTGTTGGATAGTCTCTTCACAAAATATGTCCGAAAAGCAATCAGATTTTTGTTTTTTTCATAATTTGAAATGTCTTCCTTGAATTTAAGAAAAGAATTATGGAATTATTGATTACAAAACCATAGCTTTAAGTGTTGAAACTTGTTAATGACTTTTGAGAAAATTTATCTTTTATGAATAGAGAACGTATAAAAATATGACAAATTACACAAGAACCTGAAAAAGAGACTTCAGTGGAGTGTAAAGAAAATATCAGCAATAGTTGTCTTTAAATACCTTGCACATCTCCATGTTTAAAAAGAATCAAAGCCTGTTTTCTGTGAGATATATGTCAAAACAGTTTTGTTATATTGAGTTCAGTCAAGTAGGACATAAAATCATAGAATTGAAGGTTTGAAAGAAAATGAAAAGGGCCTATCATTCAACCTTGAATTGCCTCTTCAGTATCTGTAATATGCTACGCAGGTAGTCATATGTCCACCACTTGAAAATCTCTAGGAAGGTGGAAATTTCTTCCATCTGGAGACAGACCGTTCAATGGATAGACAGCTCTATTAGATCTCTCTTCCTTCAGTAGTTCATTATCTTTCACCTGATAACTTACAGTCTTTGATCAGTGTTCTATCTCCTAGCTACATATGGACAAACTCTACCTCTATTTCACAAACAATAGCTGTTTATTCTTTTTAAGCGTGGAGGTTCTTAAGATATTTAAAGACAATGATTGTTGATTTTTTCTTCCTATTCTACTCAAACCCTTTTTTTCAGTATCCTGTGTAATTTCTTCATTATGACAACAAGGTTTAATAGATATGAGGATGCTCAAAAACTGAGTTAAACTGAGTTAAGTCCAAACAATTATTGTCATTGAGTTTCCCTGGTCTGCATTCCAACACCTATTTAAAAAGAAAATGAGGCCATTATAACATTATTTTAGTGAATCCATACCAACTTCCTGTCATTACCACAGCCTCTACCAAGAGCTCTGAACTAATCTTATATAGGTAACCCCATCTTTTCTGGAGTATACATTAGGTGCTAAAGTCATATTTCTTCAAATTTCTTTCTTTCTTCATAAAAATCAAAATTAGATATTTGTCATCAGTTTTGAAATATTCCTCCCATTTTAAAATCATTCTTTGAAAATCATTAATAAGGATTCATCAGTATTATCAAGTCATTTTAAGATCTTGAAAAGTTATTCACCTAGATCAAAACTCTCAAATTTCCACACTGTGTGTTTCTGAACCATCTTTGACTTTGTAGTACTGCTTATCTTGATCTGCTGATACATTTCACATGATCAGATTGCCTGATGAAATTAACCTGCTAAGAAGTTGAGTCAGAATTATACAAGCAACTTTTCATGAAGCTAGCTACCAAATTTTACAAAAGGAAATTAGATTGTGGAACAAAATTATGGGTTTTAATTCATGAGGGAATTCAGAAAGGGAAAAAAATCAGAATTAAATCAGGTGGATTTTGTGGATGACTAGACCAGAGGATGTATATGGACCTTTCCATCCCCTTAGTTCATATCTTGCTATAATTCTCGATGGAGAAAATGAATAGAAAAATTCTCTTCTCTTCAAGGATTATTAAATTCCAGAATACCAAAGGTTCTATGGATATTCTAATGGATAAATTCACACTCAATAGAGGTAAAATTAGTGACAGATCTCTTCAACATGTACTGTTGTTAGAGTTAGAGGAAAGTGTGTATTTGTGTGCACACATACATAGTTTATATGTCATTTATACATAACTTACAAGAAAGCCTTTTCTCCCATTTTCAGTGTTATATTATGTGGGTAGATGGTATTTTCTTAAAAATTGAGATATTAATAAGCAAGAGTGAAACCGGGAGGTTAAAGAGTAGACATGTGAATTATTTCTTTATACTTAAGCTGATGAAAAGAATCTCCAACTGATAAATCATTATGACATTATAAATAATCTTTCATCTTCTTTGGTGGTCTGTGAGGTTCACATAATTAGAGGGTTAAAAACCTTTTTTTGTTTCTTCTTTCTTCCCGTGTCATTAATATAGTAGGAGACCATAAAGAAGTGCAGCCAGAAGGGGTTTAACTGTTACTGAGTCAACATTTGACAGTCACACTCTATTCTGTCATTTCATGCATGTGCTTTTTGAGTTTTATAGCTTTGTGAGCTTTATTTCAGGGATGTGCATTATGATAGCTGATCCACAGCCCATCTCTTTGTGTATGTTTGTCTGGTAGAGACCAAAGCTCATCACTTAGCTGAATCCCAGTTTCAGGGAGTAATAGAAGACTTATCTACTCATGCACTGTTTAATTTAGGATTAGGTAACTAAGGAAATATCTACCTCTAAAGTACAGTTTGTGTGTTCCTTTGTTTTGACTGCTCCGTGAAATATCAACATAGGATGCCTATTAGAAACTTTGCAAAAATAGTGAATTCTCAGTTGTTTTTGATGTTTTTTAAGTTGAAATAATGGAGTAGGGAAATTTTTTCAGTTAAAATATGTACTAGACTTACAGTCTGGAACTGTAACTCATCATGCCTGAGTATGAAATTGAAATAATAAACAATGATCAAATATATTGTGGTAAATGGTAGGAAAAAGAGGGAGAACTTTTGACAATATTTAGAGTTGTTACTAAAATTCCCTTTTTTAATGCATATTTGGTCATACAGAATAGAGTTTATCATCATAACAGACTACTTAATACTCAAATTTAACTATTTTTATAATTATTACATGTTAGATTCCCTGTCTTTTCAATTTTCCCCATTGACATTTTTAAAATAATATTAAAAATATATCTATCTTAAACTTTTCAAAGTAATGAGAATCTAGCATGTTTAACTATCATTTTACAAACTAGGATTCTGGAACTCAAGGAGGATAATTAATTTGTCTAAAGCAATATGGCTAATATATATGGCAGAGAGTTTGGTTAAAATGTGATATTCCTGATGCCAAAACTCATTATTTTCTAACCTCAAAAACGTCCTCTTCCCATGAATCCCTGTGGCCTTTCGTCATTTAGAATGGTTTTTGGCTTAGAAGTATGAATTGATACTGACCACTTCCAATCAACAAAGTGTCCATATCTCTTTAGCTGTTTCTTGGCTGTCCTTTTTGATTCCCACCATAGCCTGGGATTATGTGCAAAGAGTACACATGCTGTTTTCCATTATGCAAGTCTGTGGATAAGTCACAGATCACAAGACCAGCTACCAAGTTCCCCAAGTGAATATTAGTACATTAATAATAGTTTTCTGTATGTCAGATTTTGGAGTTATTCATTTGCACCCAGGAAACCATGTGGTCTACAACTTTCTTCTGTTGATGAGATACAATTCACTTGGATCTTTTTTCAAGTCAGCATAAAATCAGAAGATTTTTTCAAGTCTGTTTTTAAACAGACTTAACCTAATGTTTCTCCTTGATCTCAGCAAACCTGCAGAGTTGTAAAGACGTGATTAGGTAGATAAGACTCATCTTTCCAAAGGAATCTAGTTGTTATCCCATTGCTAGTTTTTATTCAAGAGAGAAAGCATGCAGGTCATCTTATTTGGCCCATACCCCGGGACTTTAACATGTTGACTACTTTGTTGTAATTAATCTACTTTTGCCCTCTATTCTGACATCATTCAGGGCATTTAGAATTTTGGAGAGTATTCCTTTAAATGTATTTACTTTTCTTCTTTTTTTTTGCTTTCTCTCTAATAAAAAGAAGGTAAAGGAGAAAAGACCAATGACTCTTGTCATTTTCATATCAGCATTTCTAAGTGCTGGGCTGGATTTGTGTTCCAGAATACTGATCTTTAAATCGGGGAAGGGGATGCTATTTTTCTGCACAAACTCTTGACTAACATGATTTTTATCAGAGTCATGATTTTTATCAGATTATAAGATTGATATCACTAACATGATTTTTATCAGATTATAAGATTGGTAAAAAATGGTCACTTGTGCCCATCAACATATATTTGTTTTCCCAAAATCAGTTTCTTGGGTGTTTCCCATTTTCAACATCTTCCCTCTTAACCCTCTGCTTACCTGAAATCTACTGTCCTTGTTTTGTTCCAGTTGCCTCTATTTAGAAAAGATTATTTTATTTATAAGAACTTTGAGAATCAAAATATTACCTTTTCCAGTAGTATTTGCTCTTATGAACAGACACTTTTAGAAAAGGAAATATTTAACCCACAGAACAGAATCTCAAATGGTTGAGCTTTATACATGATAGTGCACAGGTGAACCCTTCAGAGAGGGGATGGCCAGAGACAGGTGGGATTAAAAGGATAAAGTAGGAGAGATTTTTCTAGTGTATCAGTACTTCTGCTTTATAGCATTTAGCTGATTCTTTCCCCTCCTATATGCCATTCAGTTGAATTTAAACTTTTGGGAACTATTCTTAAATCCAATTCATTCTTTTGGTGGTTCAATATATTACCTAGCCACCTAACCACATATGAATTTATATCTACTTTTATACATAAGTACTATGTATCAACTTTATAGGATCAGTTTTCATATGGAATTATAGGATAATTATTTTTTACTTAAGTTGTTATTATCTCCTCCTCACATCAGTTTCTTTGTCTTCTGAATGTATTGTCCACACTTTTTTTAAAAATGTGGCAACGTTATCATTTTGATTTACATGCCGTTGTAATCTGCTTTAATTAAAGGCATACCTCATGTTCTCCAACTCCTGCAGTCACCTTTCCTTTTGCCTGTTCACATGTCTGTTAGCTTAAATTACTATACAAAAAAACTTAAATTTATATAAATAGTATAAATTACTACACTATTACGAGAACGTATAGCTTGCTGTGTTGACTCCCACTATGTGCCACTGACATCCTCTTGAGAAGCATAGTAAGTTTTACTTTTGAGTAGCTAATCATTTTATTAATATTAGGCGCATTAGTGGTAGCTAATTATAGGTTACTTATTGTAAAAACTGAGTGTGACTTTCCTGCTCATATTTGTTAATTTTAGTCTCTTGGTAAGACAGCATGGCATCTGTAGAGCTGAACTCAGAACCTTGGAAGTCGCTTAACGTGTCAAACTTTTTCTACTTTGATTGAGTTCATTTTGCTTTTTCGTCTTGAAAGACTTTTCTTCAGAATGGAAAACTCTCTAGAAAATGTGTAGTATTATTGCCCTATACTGTTAAATCAAAAGCTAAGAGGTGATCCAAGCCCAGTACATTCCTCAAAGAGAGTACAGTAAAGTCTTCATTGACCCGAGGACTATCAGACCATGTTGATGGAATGTGTGTGTGTGTGTGTGTGTGTGTGTGTGTGTGTGTTTTCAAATGTAACTGTCTTTTGTTTTAACAGCTACATTTACTGTAAAGAAAGTCTGTTAAGCTGGTGTCCTTGATGCTCCTGAGCTCAGCTGAATATATACAGCCGACTCTCTCAGCAAAAGACATCCAAAACATATAAAGCAGCTGAAAACAACAACTTCACACACAAAACAAATCGAGTCAGATTCTACAGTGTTAAATGCGTAACTTATTTCTACTTTAATACTATTGAATTCTATAGAACTAAAGTTAATACGAACTATTTTGTCCCAGTTTCTCTACTGTATTTTATACTGATTGACAATTTAAAAATAGTTTTCTATTAAATAATGTACATACTTTGATGAATAGAGTACAGGAGTTCCAAGGCCACTGGCTTAAGAGACTTTTTAATCTAGTATGCACAATTGTCACATTGTCAGAGACTTCATTGAGATAAAGTGTGTACTGTGTGAAGAATTTCAATATCTTATTAGTTCTTGGTGGGAACATTAGTTGGGCCCTTTACCTGTAATACAATTATCTTAAATCATTGATTACTTTCTGTGAACATTTTATTGTGTCAATAGCAGTTCTGCAGTGTATGTTGTTCACTAGTATGATTCATGACTATGTTCCTCAGAAAATGAGGTGAATAATTATAAAGAAACTTGAGACAATGTGATGAGATCCAATGGATGCTTTTCTTAAAACTGTTTTGCTACTACATCATCCTGAGAGCAATGCTGGAGAGTTCAAGAGAAAGTTGTCAGCCGTTCATTATATGCTTTTTCTGTTCCTAAAGTCACCCAGTTTCTTAATTTGACAGTAGTTTAATGTCTCATATGGTTTAGATTAAGCATTATATTTTTCTTGAAAATAATTTATTTTGTAATGCCATGTTCTCCATGAATGTGAATTGTGCACTGCATGCTTGAACAACTTGATGTCTCTGTAGATCTAATTTTGGTATATTTGTATCTCAAATAATTCGCCAACTCAATATTTTGGCTTAGCAATCCAAATCAAATTGTGGTCCAAGTAGCAGGCACTCACATTGGATGTACAGAGACTTGACAAGCAATTAGCAATGAATATTTAAACGTCTTCATTACCCTTGCATGAGGAATACAGATGGCATTTGGGAAGATGGCAACCAGAGGGCACTACTGTGAATTATGTTTCTATTATTTGGTCACCTGACTATTGGAAGACTTTCTCTGGGCTTCATGCCACTCCTATACTTCTACTGTCTGGCCAAAAATAAAGCAGACATTCCAAATGTAAAACAGGTTGCTTCCATGAAATTTCTATGCACATTTTGTAATTTGGGACGGTTGTCTCCAAGGATCCCGGCATATATCCTTTAGGCATACCAAACCCAAATGCCAAGACTTTATAGGGGTCTATGAGAATCAGAGCTCCTTCAAAAATCCTGCTGATCATTCTCTTAATGACTTCAGGTTAATGTGCTAAACATAAAAAGGTGAAGAAATCAACACTGCATCCTTTCCAGGAGCTAATGTATTATATATGGCCCAAGAAAAAGAAAGTCTTCAAATAATTATAATTCCTAGACTGATCTCTCATTATAATTTTTTTAAAGGAAAAAACAACACTGGAGAGTCTGACTCAGCAACTGGCAGTTAAACAGAATGAAGAAGGAAAATTTAGCCATGCAATGATGGATTTCAATCTGAGTGGAGATTCTGATGGTTTGTGAAAATTGTTCATATATATTCTAATAATGTGAGAAAGTGTCTATTTAGTGCCAATTAAAACTGCTAAGAAATAGACTAGACAGCCACCTCATACCTGATCATTACCTTAAGAGGTCACATATACTGAGCAGTTCCCATGTGCCAAGCACTCTGCTGAGTGCTTTGCATAAATCATCTCATTTAATTCCTAGTCAGGCCCATTGCAGAGAAAGAGTCTGAGCCTCAGGAGTTTTGAAGCATTTTCCCCACGTCACAGGACTCTAAGTGCCAGAGGCAGGAATTTAAATCAAGATGGCAGGATTCTAAAGCAAATTCTCTTGATCATCATCTTCCCCATTCCTCTCCTCGCTTCCCTATTTCTTTCCTTCTTTGTTTTTTTTTTTTTTTTTTGACAGAGTCCTGCTTTGTAGCCCATGCTGGAGTGTAGTGGTGCGGTCCCAGCTCACTGCAGCCTTAGCTTCCCAGGCTCAAGTGATCCTCCCACCTCAGCCTCCCAAGTAGCTGGGACTATAGGAGCATGCCAACATGCCCAGCAATTTTTTTTTTTAAGAGACAAGGACTCACTATGTTGTCCAGGCTCGTCTCAAAGTCCTGGGCTTGAGTGATCCTCCCACCTCAGCCTCCAAAAATGCTAGTATTATAGGCGTGAGCTACTGCACGTGGCCTCGCTTCCCTATTTCTTGTACCCAAAATGAACTTTTTCAGAAATTTGTTTCTATTGGCTCATTTTTAAGTTTCCATTTGTCAAGCCCTGACCAGAATACATGGCTCAGAGGACATTTCCAGGATAGTTTCTTCCATTTTGGAACCCTTCTCCCCAGTGCTATATACTGCATAGTCAAGTGTCCTGCCCACTCTCTCTAACCTAGCTAGAATTCAGCTGCACAACCTTATGCTCCCCTCTCCTAAGCCTCCAGACTTCTGTTTTCTGTATCATCTCTGAATATTCTAAACATCCACAGTGACAACAAATTAAATCGATACTCTGATTTTTAAGAGCATAGCAAAGAGGGAAAAAGAAGAAGTGCTGTTCTTCTTATACAATATCCTGGCTGGGAGCCTGTCTCTACTGTCAGGTGGCATCCATGCATGTTAAGCATTCCTTTGGTGGTACCGACCTCAACTTTGGTACTACTACAGGGAATTTCCCTGCATAGACAGAAGAGTGCACAAGGGCAAACCAGTGAGATGCATATTTTGAGAGGGGGCCCCCTTGAATCCTCCAATATACACAGCTCTCTACTCTGTGCCTTGAGCCAATTCTACTTTTAAAACCAGGTCTATACTAGTCGAGGGACTAAACAAACCTGAACGTTGAAACACATAATTCTATCAAAGCTGATTTTTATTCAATTGGATTCAATTTGCAATTTCCTGGGTCTAATGTTGCAAATATTTTCTTCTATTTTCTGCTTCACTTAGCTGAGATAAACCGAGTCTATGTACATTTAAAGAGCTTGTTTAGATTTGATGAAGACACATAATGTTCATTTTATTGCTTATGTTGCTGTAAGGTATAAGAACAAGAAAAGGCAGATGTGCAAATGATCATTTGCTAGTTACAAACCCATTTTAGGAAGATGTTGCCATATATTTGCACTTACTTTGTCAATAAAAGACAATTACTGGTAATAACACATTTCATAAATTTTAAGTTGTATTAGCATGATAAAATATACCCACAGTAATCAGCATTAAAACATCAAAGTTTTTGTTGCTGTCACTGGCTAAATTCAATCATGCTTGTTTGTGAAATATTTTCCACTTTTCATTAAACCAAAGAGCATGTTATTAATGAGAAATATTGAGAAACTTCACCAACAGGTATGCTATGCTTTGAATGTGCTGCTATAGAGGTCCTTAAGTTTGGGCAATTTTGTTTGATTCTTGTGTCTTCAAATTTAAAAAAAAGAAAAGATGAGGAATGACTACAAAGCAAGAAAAGAAAAGCAGTGCTTTTGTTGAGAATACAGTCTCTACAAATCCCCAAAGTATTTTTAAATTTTTAGATACTATCAAAATACATCTATTTATTTTGTGATAATAACCAGTGAAAACCTACTGTCAGAGTTCTACTGGTTCTCCTTATTTTCTCTTTGCCTGAACTCAAGTATCTTAGAAGCTATTTAATCTGCTGAAGCCATTCTAAGGAGCCACATAGGTTAGAGGAGTGAATACAGCTTCCAAAGATATTGTTGTTAACTCTTGAATTGTGTTTTATCATCTGTGAATCTTACTGATTGAAATGTAACTGTCCATGGGACTCTTTGGATAACTTTAAATATTAGGGGGAAGATTCAAAGGAAATTTTTATTTTTCTCATCTTAAACATGTGACTGTAGACTCCTTAAGAAACTAGAGTAATGTTAATTGTTCATTTGTTCTTTTCCATACCATTTTTACATATATTTTTGGGAGCAGACCTGTCATTGCTATATCAGCATATGTCATGCATTTGTCAGCATAGAATTTCAAAGAAAAGCCAATTATATTACAGGGAAATATATATATTATTTTTAATCTCAAAAATCGGTCAGTGTTTTTATTTTTGTAACCTTGGAGAGAGAAAGAGAACATAAGGTATTATATGTTCAGACAGTCTTTAAGTAGCAAAGGTATATCCTCCCCTATAATCATCCATTCTGCCAAATTGATTTGTGCTTCTTTACCTATTTAATATTTCCACACTACTGGTATGCCTATTGATTTAATCTATCCTCTTTCTGAATGGCATCAAAAATCACATATCAGAGTTTATTTTGAGCTGTTGAAAGTAAATGGTGAAACAGTCCATTGAAAGAAAGAGAAAACAGATTAGAAACGGGTTAAAAATACAAATACGACATTTGCCACCACAAGGCTTATCACAGAAACTTCATAAACAAGCATCTGTCTTAAGAACTGGAAGTACCATTATCAGAAGTACTTTTTGTTTCAGATATCTTAATAGACTAAAAAATAGGAATGCGAGGAAAAGAGTTGCCAGAAGTTTTAACACTAACACTAAGTGTTATTTCCTGTTTTCAGGAAGTGCTGGAGTTTCAGAGTCAAGAATTTATAGGGAATCCAGAGGGCGTGGCAGCAATGAACCGCACATAAAGCGTCCAATGAACGCCTTCATGGTGTGGGCTAAAGATGAACGGAGAAAGATCCTTCAAGCCTTTCCTGACATGCACAACTCCAACATCAGCAAGATATTGGGTAAGAAAAACATTAAGAACTCAGTGACATATGGAATAAAGGTACTGTTGTGTTTTCTGGAGCTGTGGAAGGATCCTGGATTTGGAGGCCATGCAGGTCATGTTATCTGCTTATCCAGAAAATAAACATCATCATTGAGGCTTCTTCTGGTGAGGAAGCATTCTATGTCCATTGAGAAATATACCATATTTCTACACCTCATTTAGCAGTTTGTCTTCATACTAATTATTTTAATGCTTTATCTTCTTCAGAAATCTAGAAATATTTTTACTAAGGCTGAGAAAAAAGTTGCTTTCACGTGAGCCACTAGATATTGCTACTAATCATTTGTACTCATTTCCTTGCATACTAGAGACAAGTTATTGTTAATCTTAAGGCCTCCTTCCTCTCTCATCATCCTCTGTAACAGAAGGATAAGGAGTTTTGTTTGCAGAATTCATCATGTTGTGGGGGTGAGGGTGGAGGTGGGGAAGATGTTTGTTCCAGTGCTATAATTGAAAATCAGTTTTAGATTCTTAGAACACAAGAAGATGTAGAGTGTACATTTTTACATTTATACTTTTAGTAACCTTAAGTACTAAAGGTACTTTTAGTAATACTAAATACTTTTCTGCCATCGCAACATTCAATTTAACAGAAAACAAAGTACACATTTACTCTACCCACATAGACACTGAAGCACACAGAAAAAATGGTTGGGGAGAAAGGGTGCTGATTATAAAGATACCTATTATAGACCAATTCAGGTCCCAGAGGGACGGCGGGGGAAAGAGAAGATTCCATTGCTTTCGTGCCTTATCTGACATCATTATCATTGTCATTGTCCCTAACTTCATCACTGCCTTTGTCTTCATCATCTTCATCTTCAAGTAGCCTGATGGCCAGATACGGGACAACATAAGAAAATTTTGATTACTCACTGTGTGACTTCTAAGAGTTAAGTGACAAAAATAGAATAGAACCATTTTATCAGAAAACGTTGGCTTTAACAAATAAGTAACAAAATTTGTCAAAATTATTAAAGTTTTATTAAAATTCGTAAGGCACTTGGAATTGCACGGAGTTTATAAAGATAATATCACTTTTGGTTCATTACTGATCATCTATAAATGGCTAACATATGCATGAGGTTTTTTGTTTTGTTTTGTTTTGGAGATGGGAATCTTGCTCTGTCACCCAGGCTGGAGTGCAGTGGTGTGATCTCAGCTCACTGCAACCCCCGCCTCCTGGGTTCAAGCAATTCTTCTGCCTCAGCCTCCTGAGTAGCTGGGATGACAGGCACGGGCCAACCATACCTGACTAACTTATATTTTAGCAGAGAAAGGGTTTCACCATTTTGGCCAGGCTGGTCTGAAACTTCTGACCTCAGGTGATCCGCCCTCCTCGGCCTCCCAAAGTGCCGGGATTACAGGCGTAATGCGCCTGGCTGCATGTTTTTATGATCCCATATTCTCAACAAAAGTAATAGATGCCACCTAGTCCACAAGGTCCATTTGTAATGGGATCGAAATAGAAACCATTAGCCACTTAAAATTATGTCTCATTTTTCACCTAAATGTTATCTAAAAAGACATGAACATGCAAAGCTTTCAGTAGTATACGTAGAAAATATGAAAATCTGTGTGTAAAAATATATATCATGCATAATCAAAAACTTGAACTGATCAAGAGGAAATACACATTTTTTACATCTCTTCCAGCTCTGATCTATTTTTCCCTTTTGTGACTATATTCTACCTTCCATATGAAATTTCCCGTCTTTAAAAAACAACATACCAGTTTCATTTGGAAAACCCCTAGAAAAGAATACTTTATGTAAGCATATTTCACGTTTTAATATATCAGTTATTCCCAAATTAGAAATCCAAAATTGTCAGAATAAAAAACTAGTTGAATACTAAGATTTCAAAACTCTCTTTATATTACTCAATTCATGTGTCTGAATACCAAAAACGTGATAATTATTAATTAAAACTATCTTGACTGTAAGAGAAATATCAGTTTTGATGATAGGAAATAATATTTTAGGAAATGCAGCAAAAGCCTCTATGGGAAAGAAATGACTGGCTAAGAGAATTCCCTTCTGATGTGAGGGAAAGAGTATTAGAATGACCATATGATTATATTAGAATAGAAAACATGAAAGAGAATACTGTCTAATTTCAGTCTTTCTGATGAAAATGTATTCTTTAAAGATGTAGCATTTATATTTAGGAACAAATAAAACATTGAGGTGTTGTGGGCCTCAATATTTAGTCACAGCTTTAAATAAATAAGTGATCTTCAAATATCCACAAGATCATTCTAAATGACCCATTTCATACAAAAGTACAAAGAAAGCTTGATGTTTTCCTCTTTGCTGATTGTTTTGGATAACAGCCTCCGACAGCATGCCGCTAATTCATTCTGCTTAAAACAGGCGCTTGAGCTGGGTTGACATTTTACGTAGTCTCTAGGGATCCTGGTTGACATTTTAAAGGGCTTCTAAGCATTTTATAATACCCTAAAATCTGGTTTTAATAAGCCATTCTGCTGAAATTGTTAACATAAGGAATCACCTTTTACTGCTTGGCGCTAGATCAGGGGATGAGGGACATCTTTTTCTGATTAGATATACAGTAGTTGGAGTAAAATGTGCAAATTCACTACAGACCCCATGGAGATGACAATGTTGCTCAGCCCAAACTCTTCACTCTCAGTGGATTGCCAGATTTAGAAAGGAAAGGAATAATCATAGGACCTTATTTTTTCCCCTGTTTTGAGCATCAAATACTTTTGATTGAAACTTCCTCTCTTGTCATCAGGAGGAAAACCCAATTGTCCTTCCCTGCTTTTTTATTCTAAAAGAACAACCTTTTGAAAGCAGCAGGGTAAACTCCCTGTACAACAGTCCAGAGTAAGCAGCCAGCCACGCCCAAATCAAGTTGATTTGTTTTATCTTTTTTTTTTTTTTTTTTTTGGTGATATCCAAAATGCTTTCCTACCATTCTCATCAAGTGTGTTTCAGGGGTTAGTTAACACCTCAGCTGCCTACAATGGTTATTGTACCTGCAAAGCCATTGAAATCAAAGCCAAACTTTTCAGTTGGTTAACCTAATTTGAGGGTAGGATGTTGAAATGAAACTGGATTTACCACCAAATGGAAATACTGCCCTGTACTGTCTTAAAATGTAGTAGTCAGCCATTTGACCCAGTTAGTGCTTAGGCTATCTTGATTCTTAGTTTTGAAAACACTTGGATTTATATGGCCATATTTTAAAGTGTAATTTAGGAGTCAGTGATACTCTTAAAGAAATTATACTATCAAGAGTTAAACTATTTTATAATTCCCGTTCATGCCAGATTTGGAAGCCAACTTATCTGAGAATTTACACATCTTTTATTATCCCATTTCTTTATATACATGCATCTTTTTTTCCTCTTTTTTTTTTTCTTAAGCCAGACCAGCTTTCTTTAAGTTAGTCTAATTCCTCTTTCCACTGAAAGACCTCAACTATTATATTCCTCCTCAATAGGATGTTCTTCTCTCTGTGAGCCCCATGGGAGTAATTTCTACAGCAAAACCTTCCTGACCTGCAGAGGATTGATCTTGCCTCCGTATCATACCCTCCTGCATTTTCCACAACTATAAGGAAAATAATAAATTTTGTAATTAGATATTTAATATATATTCCCTGACTGATATAAGCTCAAAAAAGACAGGAACTGTAACTTTCTTATTTACTCACTACTACATATTCAGTAATTAATACAACACTATGCACATAGTAGGAAATACACAAACAGCTCTGGCATTCCAAGGCAGATTACTTCAAAGCATAAATATTTTCTTTCCTTTGAGAGGCCAAAGCCTTTTGGCATTTATATCATTTAAACTTAGGGAAGAATCTTGGTCAATTCCTCTTCTAATTGGAAATACTGGTTTCATTTTTGAATTTTGAGATAATGATAGCTAACAAATTTTATATTAGATCAACCATCCTTGATCCATTTTTCAGTGTATTCCTATTTGTGAGTTATTTATGGCAAGCTCACTTTCCACTCCCTGATCTGAAGTTCAAAAAACTGGTATAAATGCTTGGAAGAAAATCCATTGAAACGGTTGTTCTAGTTCAATAGGATCATAACCATATCTGTGTTTATATAGGTCCTGAGAATAACGTAATGGTATTCAAGAATCTTCAGAGAATAATGCTGGGCCAACAAGGAGTTTGAGATTGTACCTACAAATGATATGGCTTGACCAACCAACTTAAAATGTTGGATGATGCTATTTAAACAGAAGTTTAAGAAAGGAATAAAAAAAATAAATAAATAAATTTTAAAAAACTATTATTTGAACTGTAACCTGAGTTTATATTGTAAATAGAATAAATTCATATTGGCTTTCTAGATTGGAAAAATCTGTATTTATACCTATGTAATACAATATCTCTTCCAATGGAAACATTTCTAAGGGAAGACATATTGCCTCTTTCACTGCATGCTTTAATAAATCTAACAGCCCATATTGAGGCACTCTCTACATGTGTAAGAAAGAACTATTCAACAGTGAGCTATTTGCATTTAAGATACGGAGTTATGGGTGAGTAATGAACTCATTTGAAAGCTTCTAAGATCTTACTTAGATGACATTTGAAGGCAGGTATAAGACTATTTGGTAGGGATATCCTAGTTCCAGTTTTTCAGTCTTTATGCACTCATGTTGATTTGAGATGACTGTTTGCAGATAAACACACTTCATCTGCAAATAGATTCTTAAATCTCTCTTAATAAAAAAAAATTACTACTACTTCTATTACACATAGCCATACTGACAGAATCCAAGTTTTAAACCATATCTAAAATGTGAATTAGCATAAACTATTTTTATTTAAGCTTCAAACTTGTCTCTTTTAATCCCAACTAAATTCACACCAAAATTAATAGTGAAAAGAAAGGGGAAAAACAATTTGGGTTATTATTACTAATGCAGACTGTATCATGGGAAGTGACATCTTTGTATGTTATTGAAATTGATTAAGAGAAAATCATAATACACATTTACTGTAATTGTGACCTCTGCTATATTTTATATAGTAGGTGGCCATATGCAGGAAAGGGCGTACATTATAGCACAATGTAAGTTATGTCAAATCTGAGTTTGAGTCACAGATCTGCACTTCAATAATTATAACCCTGGCTAAGTTAGTTCATCTATTTGAATCTCAATTTTCTCATCTATAAAAATAGAAATGCTGTCTATTTTATAAGATTGAGGTGAAAGGTAGGAAAAAGATAACATATGTCAAGGTTTTAGCACAGTGTCTGGCACATAGCAGTTACCCACTCCATGTTCATTAATACTATAATTTTAATTATAAAGTTTTAATAAAATGAATTTTTAATTAGTACCATTCCTGTAAGCTTAAAATACTTAAACATTTTGGGGAGGATGAGACTACATGAGATATGTTGGGAACTTTTATAGTAAAAAACATCTCCCACATAAAAATACTCAGTAACTGGATAGTCTCAGATTCAAAATGTATGATAGCATAGCATGTAACTTTTCTGTTCACAGGTGAATTATATCATGATCTAATGTAGAAATGAGAAATATATCCATTAAATTATCTATGAGCTTTAAGGTACATAATACAAAAGTTTGACTAGAATGCAAGCCAGAAAGAAAAAAAAATACTGCCCAGTGTTTATATCTTTAGGTACAAAACCACCTCCACCTCTGTTCTTGTGGGATCTCACTAATCAAAAACAGGTTTATGTATTTCTGGGTTTTGGTCAACATCTGTACTTTAGATTTTCTTGTTCTCAGCTATATCTCTTTTAGAATGCTTAGAAGCTGTGCAAATTGGAATCCTAACCTCCTTTCTTCATAGGATCTCGCTGGAAAGCTATGACAAACCTAGAGAAACAGCCATATTATGAGGAGCAAGCCCGTCTCAGCAAGCAGCACCTGGAGAAGTACCCTGATTATAAGTACAAGCCCAGGCCAAAGCGCACCTGCCTCGTGGATGGCAAAAAGCTGCGCATTGGTGAATACAAGGCAATCATGCGCAACAGGCGGCAGGAAATGCGGCAGTACTTCAATGTTGGGTATGGACCTTTTAGTCATTTTTCTCATGGAGCAAACTTCCTGTTATACTTAATGGGATGTGAAACATATTTGTTCAGTTGCAAAGAGGCATTTTGAAAAAGAATCTGAGCTCAGAGTATTTTCAGGGACAAATAATCTCCCACATGATCTTGAAAAATATGTCCGTATGAATCCACTGCAAGTTCCTAGCTCTAACATGAGATCTGTTAACAACTGGCTTAAAAACAAGATATCCACGAGTAAATAATTTTGAAGTTTTCCATTAAAAACTCAGAAGTATAACTGGTTCTTTTCTTCATTGGTTTGCATTACTTCCTAAGCTTCACCATGATAAATTCTAAAACTAACAACTTTACTGAGATGATACAAAATAAAAATCATTTCAAAATTTAAAAAAAATACTTATTTCTAAATATAGAGAGGTTAGTGAACTATCAAGGTACATGTGTGACCTTTGTGGATCGCACAAGCTAGGGATTCTACTTAGGGCATAACAAGGTTGTGAACAGGAGGTTTCATTCTGAATTGAGAACGCAGCTCCGAGATGTTTTACAATGCTCCCGTGGCAAGGTTGTTGACAGTGTTATAGATGTGCTACAGAAATGCATTGCTTCTAGAGAATTCTCTCAAAAAAACCCAAAATAAAGTTGTTCATGTTTGAAACAGAAGTTAGTTTCTAAGAGCTTCTTAGAATAATAAATATTGTTCTAAATGTGGGCAGAGAAAAACTCATAAAAACCTTTTCAAATCTGCTCTGTCCCCTCCAGTTCCTTGGAATAGGCTGCATGCTCTGTCCAGGGCTCTGTGATATTGCAAGCATGTGACTCCTTACAAAGCTAAACACAGAGCCCAACAGTTCTTGGGCAAATACTAAACATATGAATGAATAAAAGCATAAATGAACATCATCTCTTCATCCCTTCCAATAGGACCACCTACGTTATTTATAGGACTAGGTGCAAAAATGAGGAGACAGGGTCTCTTGTTAAAAAGTTATTAAGAATTTCAAGTCTGTGGCAGCACAACTTGAAATCAAGTATGAGACCTTAGCATAGCTGCACAGTTTGTACATCCATGAAGCTGGTCCTGCCTCCTACCACTACAAGGCCAAAACTGTTTCAGAGACTCAGTGGATAGTGTGAATTTGTTCAGCTCTGCTGTGTTCTGGGCAGTAAAGTTTTATTTTGAGAACTCTAATGTTTTAGGATTTTCCCATTAAAATTTAATTATCTTTACATTTAATTCTGGGGAAAAATGCTATTTCTGTATGTTATAGTGAAGGAAAACTGAACTTGGAATTAATGACCTGGGTTCTTCTGCTTCAACTTTCTGCACCTCAGTTTTTTAATAAAACAGTAGTAACAAAACAGGATTAAGAATAAGATGGGACAACACATGTAAATGTCTTGTACTCTATGAAGCACTCCATAGAAGTACGGTATTAGGCCGGGCACAGTGGCTCACGCCTATAATCCCAACACTTTGGGAGGCTGAGACAGGCAGATCACCTGAGGTCAGGAGTTCAAGACCAGCCTGGCCAACATGGTGAAACCCCGTCTCTACTAAAAATACAAAAATTAGCCAGGTGTGGTGGCAGACGCCTGTAATCCCAGCTACTTGGGAGGCTGAGGCAGGAGAATCGCTTGAACCCGGGAGGCAGAGGTTGCAGTGAGCCAAGGTCATGCCATTGCATTCCAGCGTGGGCAACAAAAGCAAAACTCCATCTCAAAAAAACACAAAAACAAAAACAAAAAAAACAACAAGGTATTAAAGTCAAAGTAGGATACAGTCTGAAAAATGTTGGGCAATTAGATAAAATTAGTACCTTAGAATTGGACATTGCTGAGCAAATTAATTATGTAATAAAGTCCACATCTAACTATTCACTCACCCATGATATCTTTTTGGGAATTCCTTTCTTGACAGGCAACAAGCACAGATCCCCATTGCCACTGCCGGTGTTGTGTACCCTGGAGCCATCGCCATGGCTGGAATGCCCTCCCCTCACCTGCCCTCGGAGCACTCAAGCGTGTCTAGCAGCCCAGAGCCTGGGATGCCTGTTATCCAGAGCACTTATGGTGTGAAAGGAGAGGAGCCACATATCAAAGAAGAGATACAGGCCGAGGACATCAATGGAGAAATTTATGATGAGTACGACGAGGAAGAGGATGATCCAGATGTAGATTATGGGAGTGACAGTGAAAACCATATTGCAGGACAAGCCAACTGATAAGGGTCAAAAGATTGTTGTGACCTTAGGACTTAAAGAAGCCCTAACTGGTTCATCCTTACCAGTGGCCAAGCACATTAACTTTCTCATACACTGACTGTTACTTTAACTGTTAGTCTTAAATAGTTGGGACATCAGCTGACTAATAGACCTCAGCCTCAAAAGGCTTGGAAAGAAAAAAAAAATACAACAAGCAAACAACAATATCAACAACAAGAGATTGAAATAAGCTATGGGTAAAATAATGCCAGTAATTCAGCTGCTACATCCAAGCACTGAAGTCTTACCCGTCAACTTTTTTTTTTTTTTAAATAAACTTTATGGCTGTTTGTTCTACAATGTTCTAGAAATTCTCACTCAGGTACACAGTGCCAACAAGTGGCTTGTGAATGTGTTTTGTTGTTTTGTGCTACAATTTTTAAAAAGAAATAAGTTTTGTTTTGTTTTTTGGGGTTTCTGGGTTTTTTCCTTTTCTTTTTCTTTCCTTTCATTTTTTTTTTCTTTGTAATGCACCTGACAGAAAAAAAAGAAAAATGAATTTCTCTTTACTTCTCTCCACCTTCTCCATCTCTATACTTTAAAGATGGAAGTCTGTGCATGAGGGGGAAGAGGGAAAAAGAGCCTGTTTTTAACTTCCTTGCTATCCACCACAAAATAAGCAATTATTTTCTTTAGAGGACTTTCTTTATCTATTGCACACCACACTACATCTTTGAGCAAGTGCCAAATTTGTACTGAAGTGTTGACCAAGTTCATTTTTTCCCTTTACTTTTTCCTGTTCCTTCTTAAGTTAGGACAGTGTTAAATCTTAGACAATCCCTGAAAAACCTGAAATACCAGCAGCTGGTGAGATTTGACTTTTTTTTTAATGGAAACTGTAGGTGCTGTTCTCAGGTGAAAAGAGAGAGAGAGACATAAGAAATTTAGAGAAAAATATTTTCTGATCTTGGATTTTTGTGTGTATGTATGTGTGTGATTATGGTACTAATAGGAATAACGTTGGACCATTGTGAGTTAAACCCACATCTGGGGATGAAATCCCACATCCTCCCAAGTGACTGGTCTAGAAATAATCTTGACCTTGACTTTGCACTTCAAATGACAACTTAACCAAGTATAGGGCTCAGAAATTATATTTTTAAATGTCTAATATGATGATTATTGGATGGATCAGGTGGCCCTGTGTAATAGAGGTGTGCATGTATAACATGGAAGCTACTAGCAAACTGCTCCCAGATGTCCTTTCTCCCTGGTCAGTTGGTTCCATTAACGTTTGCTACTTAGTGATTTTTGTTTTTCCTGTTGATATTTCGAGCAAAACAATCATTGTTTTCATTGAATATATTTGGCCATTTTTCAGACAAATAGAATTAGCTTATTTCTTCAACATTCCATCCTTTCCCGATCAGGAAATGAAACTGATGATTTTACAAGGTATTTTTCACCCCTCCATGAAACGAGGTGGAGGCCTTTAGCATTTCAGAAGTGTGGGCCATGTGTAGTTCATGCCATAAAAAGTAGGATTTAATGAAAAGTCATTGCAGTCCAACAAAATGGAGCCTGGCTGCACCCAGGGATTCTTGCCACTGCTCTTCCCTTGCTGTCAGATGAATCCACTGAAGTCCAACTTTGGTTCGAGCAGAGTATTTGCGAAGAGCAACAACTGAATGTGATGGGACTGCTTATGTAGATTTTGCCAGCCAAATGCCAAGGCAGTTGTAGGGCCTGTACAAATAAATGCAAAATCATTTCAAGTCAATTGCCATTATTTGTATTGAAGTATCAGATAGTAAATACTGCAACTAGTAGCTCGATGTGCTATAGTTTTCACTCCAGTCATCATTTTCCTATCTCACCCCCCGAAACACCACCCTAAAGTTGGATTTTTACATATAAATAATGAAAAAAAAGAATCCCTTTTATTTTTGTCTCTCTCAGAAGACTTGCTCTGGGGTTTTGCTTGGAGGAGCTGATCATAGCCTGCATGTCAGAGATTTCATTTTGTTTGTTTTTCTGTTTGTTTTTGATGACTTTATTTTCATTTGAACTGCCTCTTTTTGCTAGTGTTGTAATAATGATGATGATGATAAAATAATAATAATAATAGTAATAATAATAATAATGGTCAGCTGTTCCCAGATTAGTAAGTTATGTATAATTTATTTTATTTCTCCCTTTCTATTTTATTCTGCTCTGATTTGGAAGTGCAGCCAATAAGCTGTTAGATATTTAAAACAAATTTCCATCTCCAACTCATATATGTATGTATATGTATATATATACATATATATATACACACACACACACATTTACCCACAATTTTACTTCTCCTTCCATATGTTTTCTCCTTTTTAAGAATTTTGGCCCCAACAATATCAGTTCTGATGTTTAAAACAAAGGAGTGAATTAATAGGAGGGTCGTGTTCAATCTTAATTAACTTATGCTCTCATCACTCATTTTAGTTATTTAATTGCCACAGTCATCTAGAGCCAATTTTTTTTGTTTCTGTTTGTTTTGTTTTCAAGCACTCTGGATAAGGAAAAAATAGACACTTGTTTTTATATCATTTTTATGTACAATGTGAAAACAGATTTTTAAAAAATTTGTTCTCTGTCTTTGTTAACAAATTCCTTCTGATTTATGTGGGTTCACCTCTCACGTTTGCTGGATACTTACTTTACACCATGTTATAAAAGATGCTTTGTTTTCATTTCATGACTTTGGGCTACAAGAATACTTTGTTTTAGCTCCAGGTAGATGCCATTGAAGGCATTCGTGGCTGAAACCAATTCTAACACACTTACCAGTGAATTGACAACACGTTGGTGTTTAGTCTTTTTTTGTTGTTGTTTTATTTTGTTTTATTTGAAGGGGAAAACAAAATTGTTAATGGTGACTTTTAACTGCTGAAATTCAAAAGTTGATTTTAGTTAGGTTTATGTCCGAGACTAAACTGTGCATGAACTGAAACAAAAAGCAAGTTCATAGCCCTGCATTCTGTTCTCCTGTTCTGACGGTTAATTCACTGGATATCAAATTTTCTTTGCCCTAGTTTTCCCCAAAGGAAAACAAAAGCAAAAATAGTTATATCAATATTGAAAGTGCTTTGAAGTCACTTGATAAAAGGTGCTATGAATAGCAACTTACTGTGTTACTACATTGCCTTTTTGGCATTGGTTGATTTTTAATTTTGGTAAAGGATCCTAAAACCCTGTATTCTTTTTCTGTGCCTCATAATGACCAAAAAAGATAAAGTAAAGAAAATGAGAGTAAGATCAAAAGATCAAACTAAAACATAAACAGTCTCCCTCCTCTCTGCTCTCTTATCTGTCTGTTCACACTTTATCTCTTTTCCTTTCTCCCTCTCTCACATGCACACACACACACAAACACACACACACACTTGCCCCGACACTGAGAAATAATCTTGCCAGAATTTGGTTTTTAATGTTGTTGTAGTCAGTTTCTCTAAAAATAGTCCTGTTTTCATATGAATCTAAGACAACATCACTGGAGAAAATAAAGTTACTCATTTATAGTTACTAATAATAACTTAGTGATTAAGTTAATACAATTGGATAAAATACAAAACTATTCTTCAGTACATTTATACCTAAATTACTGAAGTCCATTTTTAAAGTTCATTTGGCATCTGCAGTTAAGAGTTAACCATGTATAAAATCCCTCCCAAAGAACATAATCATCATTGTTAAAACCAAATCCTCTTATAAAGAACAAATATAAAAAAAAAAAAAGTTTTCTTTGGTGAAGCTATTTTATAGATTTGATTTCTGGAGTAGAATTTTACCTTAATTCATCTAAAGAAAATTAACCATTTTTTGGTCCAACTTCAGATATTTTCTTAATCCAGAAGCTGTGACTGTTCCCAGAAGAAACCTCTTATATCACATTTAAAACAAAAAATAATTACACTTTCATTCATTCTAATGGGTAAATTATTGAATTGTAATAAACAACTGTATATTTACAAACAGGTTTATAAGATATTTGTCTATCAACTTAATAGTAAAATAAAACTTATGGGGTCCACAAGGAAAACTATGAAGGCCACTTAAAGTGGTTCAGGTATCTCTTTGTCTTGTAGGGCATAGCTGTTGGTTTAGCCAGGCTTTTACAGTATTTAATTTTAAAGTTTCCTATAACTATCAACTTCCCAGGTTGAAGATGATGTGTTGAGTTTCCTACTGATTGATTCCTGTCCTCCCCAGTGTTTCTGTCACTGGTTCACTAAAACAGTATTTATATAGCTCCACTGGCTCTAAAGCTTTTAGTCCTTCTAACATTTTGGATTTTACAAGTAAAAATGGAAAAAAAAAAAAATAGAAAAGAGACAATCAAATGCCTGGAGCTTAAAACAAAGTATGTGCAACCTACCATCTCACTTGAAATTTAATGAAATAAATAATTATGTAAATATAACATAGAGTTATAGATTTATATTTTGTTCATAACACATAGTGTAATATAAGTTGTATATTTTCATGTTTTTGGTTTTATGTTATCATTCATGCCACAATAAAAATAAAACAGGAGTTTATGTGCTCTTAAAAAAAAGATGTGGGTTGCCACCAACCTGTTTTTTGTTTTTGTTTTTTGTTGATTTTATTTTATTTTTTTGCATTCTCCTTTTTCAGTATTACTGCCATGCAAGGCACCAATAAAAACAGCAAATGTGTTCTTTACCTATTATACTGTGTTTCTTTTCACAATTATTGTTATGAGGGTGTAATAGTTTTATTATGAAAAGAACGAAAGTATGGAAATTTAATCTTGTTTTTGATATAAATAATCCCTCTTATTGAAGTTGACTTTGAGAACTAAAAGTTTAATTTTTAGCTGTGGACATTCCCGGAAAGACAGTCAGGACTTGATATAATGCGTTTCACTCAGACAGATCTAGCTTCACCATACTGTCAAAAGATACTGTTCTTATATGTAATTGATTCAACACAATTGAAAACCCGACAGTCGAAAGCACCTTTAATATTGTTGTTTTCCCTGGCTGGACACTATCCTTGGGTGGGGGATGGGGGATTTCTACGCTTTAGAATTGTGCTTTATCCTTTTGTTTGTATAGAAGATTTATAAATTTCAGATCATGAAATTACTAAGAACTATAAATAATTTTCACCTCGCTGGTATCTAATTTTGAATAATGGATATTTCTGAATTGTTTAACATTAGCCTCTGAGTTCTACCTTAAACTTTTTTAGTGAATGTTAAAAACAAGAAGTCTCCTTTCCTTTCAATGGCCATTTTTGCTTGTCTCTTCCACCATAATATGTTTTTCTACCTTGATAGTTCTCTATGTAATAGTTTCATATAAGGGTGTTTGGTTGGTTGGTTGGTTGGGTGGGTGGGTGGGTGGGTGAGTTTTTTAAATAGGTATCAAGACAATGGGTCAGGTAACATTTGGTTCAAATGAATACAAGTATATAAAAGGGTTTATTCTAGAAACACTGCCCACTGTGTCCCTTAACAGGAGTATTTTACAAAATCTGGTCCACAGACCACCTACTTCAGAATTAACAGTGAAAAATGTAGATTCCTGGGCCCAACCCCAGATGTAGTGAATCAGAATCTCTGGGGATAGAACAAAGCTTTTGCTATTTAACAGCTCTAAATAATTCTGCATACTCTTATGTTCCAAAACAATCGGGAGGTGGGGATATTTTTCTCTTCCTCTGCCTACCTTTTCTTTGCATGTCAAATTCTGAAGTTCCTATTACCTACCATACTTCCTCTTTAGGCCTCTGAGAAAACCTTGAAACAGGGTCAGTAAGTAGGCAAGGGTTTGAGGTTTTAAGGAGCTCCCAATCCCTCTATTGTTTGGAGGACATGTGGTCCATCAGAACCACGTTGCCACTCCTTGTTTCCCTGTCTTGTGTTGCCCATCATGGCAAAGCAGTAGACTTCAGAGACTCCAGGCAAGTGGAACACTACAAATATAACAAACATAGAAAACTACAACCCAGTGAATATTTGCAAAACAAATTGAGGTTCTTTGAAAGGAAACTATCCATTGTAGGAGTTGAGCAGTAAACATTCTGTACAGTGTTTATAATGGACCACCTATCGCTACATTGGTCATGATCTCACCCTATGTTTCTTCAGGAAATAACATTACCAGGATATGCTAAGTATTGTGTGGATGGGGAAAATCTTGCTTGTTTAGGAAACTTGGCTCACCAAGGTGGAAAGCCCCAACCACCACCCTCTTTCTTCTACCAAATAAAGTTTACTTGGAAACCTTCTTTTCTTGGTTTTTTGGTTTCTTATGTAATATTTACGACTAGCATATAATAATAGATTATTTTCCTATTGCCAATGCCTTGAACAACAAAAACAATACTGGCAATAGTGAAAAGAAAACACCTTCTTTTTTTAAAATCTCAATTTTGCTAATTTTAGTTGCTGGTGTTTGAAGTTCACGTATGTGTTTTTAAAATCAGTATACTGTCATTCTTACCAAATTTAAAAGTTCTGAAGTCATCTCTATAACCTCACATCATCATTGAAACCTCAGTTATAACAATGGAGGTGAAGGTAAGCATGAATTAGTTCAATGTCTGATTTAAAGAATGTTTATGAAAAAAATCCAATCTATTTTCTTGAGTTTCTAAAGCAATCTAATAGCTAGCTGAGAAGACCTGTTTTATAAGTAAGCATTGTAATTAGTATGTAAAGTGTATGCAATAGTATTGCTAAAAGTTCTCTAAAATAGTATGTTTTCTTAAGGAGGCTAAACATCTGTCCTACAATTTTAGTTATTCTACCAATTTGCTTAGCAAACTTTTTACCACAAAGAATGAATTGGTTCGGCTCTGTTAACAATATATTATCATTTTTCAATTAGGTCCAGATACATGAGATTTTACTCCCCTTATTGCCAGTTTCTAAAGATGCAAACAAATATGGAATGGAATGGTACTTTGTTGCTATTCAAAATATAACCAAGAGGATGAAATTTGTGTTATCATTGATGTCTCCACCCATACAATTTAAAAAGAAAAAAAACTACAAGAACAATTGTAGGAATTCAGTAGGCCTAAGTAAACACCACTATTTTGTACATTGCTTGTTCAATTTATTCTTAAATTTCACAATCTGGAAAGCAATCCTAATTACACACAAACTGTAAAATATATTTGAAATAAAGTCTTTTGTTTATAAAAATTACTGCTGTGATAACTTTTTTATAAATTCACGTGGTTCTGCAAGAAGGTAGGGGGACCCATAGAACATGTTTAGACAATTATTTACACCAAAGGCTGACTGTATTCAACTTGCTCCAGCATTGGCCCTCAGTAAGGATTCTTTTTGCCCTGTATTTCAAACGTACAATTGTGTAGAGTACAAATTTAAAATTTTGGTTGTGTGAACCTAAGTTTCTTTAGTCTTAAATTTCTTTAGGTCTACAGTCAGTCACTAGTAGACCCCAAATAAATACACAAATTGTCATTTTTATTTGGAAATGATCCTAGCAACATTGTCTTCTACTGGGTGGGCATACATGAGCAGAATTAACAACCTGGTTTTCTGTGGGCAGATTTTTGGGGTTTTTTGTTTTGTTTTGTTTTGTTTTTTGAGACCCAGTCTCATTCTGTTGGCTGGAGTGTAGTGGCATGATTTGGGCTCACTGCAGTCTCCACCTCCTAGGTTCAAGCAATTCTTGTGCCTCAGCCTCCCAGGTAGCTGGGATTACAGGTGTGCATCACCACACCTGGCTAATTTTTGTATTTTTAGTAGAGACAGGGTTTCACCATGTTGGCCAGGCTGGTCTCGAACTCTTTGGCAGATGTTTTTTAAAATCTGGAAAATAGATTGAAATTTCTAGTGGTATACAATTTGGGAACAAAAGCATTTAACTATAGATTTCAAAGAGAAGATTTTAGATTGTAATCATTAAAGAGATCAATTTCCTCCTAACTGACTAATCCCACAGATCTACAAGTTTCGATATTATAGCCTATTATGTCACTTATATCTTAACCTCTTGCTTATCAAATCCTCTGCTGGAGATACACCTTTGTCTTTTATTGTCATAGTAAAAACTTTAAAAGATCACTTAATATTTTTAAATACTTCAAGATTCCCAAAGTTCATGTCAACAAACTCAAACAGCTTTCTAAATTTTACACTTTTCACACAAATTTTAAGCATATAAAGGTTGAGTTTGAATCATGGAAAGATTTTTAGACATTTTTATAAACAAAAAATGCAAGTCAGGGAAAATGAATGGTAAGAAAAAGGAACCTTAAGCGATTTTGTGGTTTGTCTTTCTCTTGTCTTAATGATTCAATATTTGGCAAATATTAAATGACTGCTGCTAACCTGGTCCATCTGACAATAAAAAGCCTAATTCTTGCCAAAGTTGATGAGTCACTGGTACCTTAGGTCATTGTGTTAGCTTATGTCAATTCATAGGCTCATTTATCCATTTCCAAAATTCGGTGTGACTTACAATAAATACACAGTTAACACAGCACAAATAGAAAAAAGATAAAGAGTAAGAAATAAGGAATCATACAGCAACCCACACACTAGACAAACATACACATGTGTGTATGTATATATGTGTGTATATACACATACATGCACATGTGTGTTTACACAAATATCTGCACATACAATAAGACACAAAAGTGTGTGTGTGTGTATACACACTGATGAGAACAACTCCAAGCTCTTATTTTCATAGCAGTTATAGTAAATAAGAAACTTCATGAATTAGAGAATTTGTATTGCTTAACTGAAAGAAGCATGCAAGTTTATAATGAAAAATAAGCCTTTCATTGCCATAAATTCTCAGAGGGATTTCACATTTAAGGAATAAGAAACAATTCAAATACCCATCTTTTTTTGGTAAATAGATATACAAAAGCTGTAGGTTTGTTTTATGTATGTTTATCAGTCCTTGAGCAGAGTTTTATAAAGACAATTTGCAAGGGGTCAGAGAGATAGTATACACATAGATAGATAACTGGATATATGATTAAACAAGAATTTACAAGGATAAAGCCGGAAGAATTGTGATTATGATGAATATCATGTCACCAGACTAGATTTTTAAACTATCAGATGTTTCGAATTGAGTTTTATTTATGCTATGTGTAGCACAATGATAGGTCTATACAAGATAGAAAACAATAATCCTTCCCTCAAGTTCATAATGTGCAAGGAAATAAGACCAACACACATTAAGTAACAAAATAATATAAGATAATGATTAATGAACCAGAAACTAAGTGATACAGGATTTCAAATGAAAACAAGAATCATTTTAATATTTACTGAGACTTCTGCTTCCAAATAGTATGTAGTAGGTGGTAAATGGCCAACCTCTTACTGGAACTAGAAAAAGCTGGAAAATTACAAAAATTGTGTTTTAAAAACATTAAAAAGCTTTGGAAGAAATGAGAGCTAGATGAACCGCAGTTCCAGAGAAGCAAGAATCCATTCAAAGTGAAACTGATGATTGCTAGCCATTTGTATTTAGTGAAGGCATAAGCAAATTCTGGGTGTTGCTATAAAAGCTTTGGCAACTGCTGGAAGAAAGCAAACCAGCAAAGCAGTTGTGTAGCTCTAAAGTGACAAATTGGAGTCTTGAGGACCTGAAATGCAAGACTAGTTTTACTGATAACATACTTGATGAGTTGTGGGGCTTTGTGGAATGCTGCTGACAGTGTATGACAAAGCTTCTAAAAGAAAGACTGAAAGCATTTACTGCTTAAAAAACAAAGACAAGGCCGGGCGCGGTGGCTCAAGCCTGTAATCCCAGCACTTTGGGAGGCCGAGACAGGCGGATCACGAGGTCAGGAGATCGAGACCATCCTGGCTAACACGGTGAAACCCCATCTCTACTAAAAATACAAGAAAATTAGCCGGGCGAGGTCGCGGGCGCCTGTAGTCCCAGCTACTCGGGAGGCTGAGGCAGGAGAATGGCGTGAACCCGGGAGGCGGAGCTTGCAGTGAGCCGAGATCGCGCCACTGCACTCCAGCCTGGGGCACAGAGCAAGACTCCGTCTCAAAAAAAAAAAAACAAAGACAAACCAGAAAGAGAGGACCCACCTCAAGCATACAGCTAGTTTGCCTCTTGATGTTTGCCAGATTTCATCTTGAAGGAGTAAGGATACTAGAAAGTTGGGCTGGGAACATTGGAAGAGCAGATATGAATTCCCTGTAGTCTTTCACGGTTAAGGAGACAAATGCATGTTCACAAGCAAATCTTGGGAAAATCATGCCCTGAGACAAAATAAAGGATACCTGAGTACTACTAAACTGCCAATCGGCCTCAACACAGCTAAATCCCTGATAAGATTAAAGTGATCAGCTCTTTGACCTAGTCCTATTAGATGAGAAAGTATAATCAGAAACTCCACTCTGATGAAAGATTAAATCTATGGGTTCTTTGTAGTTAATTTTATATAAAATGCTTAGGAATTAATTTTTAAAAAATTAATACACAAAAATGAAAAGGTATTTTATTTTATATAAAATGTATTATTTATTTTTAAATAAATTATGTATTTATATTTTCAAAAATTAATCAAGGGAAAAGCAAACATTAGAAGCAGATATGCAAATGATACTGATAGTGATGTTAGCAAATAAAGATGTTAACATAACTATACCTAATATATACAAGAAAATTGATGAAAATCATCAAAATAGATAAAAAGTTGAAAGCTATAAATAATCAGATTGAAATGGAAAAGCACAAGATTAGTGAAAAGTAAAACAGTTTAATTTTAAAATATACATATTTATCACAAGACATACTTAAACTGGTGATTGTTGAGAATTTTTCAAAACCAATCAAAGATATTCTACAGATCAAGAAACTCAAGTAATCCAAGCAGTATAAACAAACAAACAAAGACCCCACATATAACATTAGGGTGAAACCATTGGAAACCAAAGACAAAGATAAATTTTTTTAAGTAACAAGAGAAAAGAACACGTTATCTTCAGAAAAGTGACCATAAGATCGACAGCTGATTTCTCAATAGAAACAGTGGAATCAAGAAACAATGAAGTCACAATTTTATAGTGCCACAAGAAAATGTGTCTGACTAGTATTCTAGACACAACAAAAACTACTCTATCACAATGAAGGTGAAATAAGATATTTTCAGATAAATAAGCTTGCAGGATTCATCACTAGCATATCTGACTAAAAGAAATATCAAAGAAATTTCTTCAAGCTGAAGGGAATGATTCTACATGAAAAATGGAACTGAAGCTATAAGTAAAGAGAATTGAAAATGATAACATATGTGTGTTAATATAAATGAGGTGAATCTGTATACAATCCCTTCTCAATTTTTAAATAAATACAGAATTAAATACATGACAATAATAATGGAAAGAGAAAAAGTTTAAATGGATTTAAAAGATTCTAAATTTCTAACAATATCAGGAAGTCAATGATGCATGCTCTGATCTCTAATTAAAAATAGAATGGTGAAAAAGAATGTACAACTAACTAATTCACAGAAGTGAAAAAAGAAATAAAAAATTTTGATCTAAAGGAAATTTAACTTGTCAGAGTGAATACAATTTAAAAAAAAAAACAACTATATGCTACCACAAGAAATGTAACCCAGGGGCTGGGTGTGGTTGCTTATGCTTGTAATCTCAACACTTTGGGAGGCCAAAGTGAGGAGATCACTTGAGCCCAGCAGTTCAAGACAAGTCGGGGCAACATAGTGAGATCCTGTCTCTACAAAAACTTACAACAACAACAACAACAAAAATATATATATATACACACACACACACACACACACACACACCCCCCAAAATAATTGGAAGTAAAAGCATGGAAGAAGCTATATTATGTAAACATTAATGAAAAGAAAGCTACTGTAGCTATAATAATATCAGACTAAAGGAGATAGAATTGTTACCAACAATAATGATACAATATTCAATCCAACAGGAAGATATGAGAATTTTAAAAGTGTACATATACTAAATATTATAACTGCAAATGATATAAAACAAATAAAATTGACAGAAGTGAATAAAAAATACACAAGTCCACTAGCATAACAGAAGGCTTTAATACAGTTCATTCAATTGCTGCTAGAACAAGCTGAAAGATAATTAGTGATGATATAGAAGATCTGAACAATGGAATTAACAAACGTGACCTAAATGACATATATGGAAGGCAGATCACAATAATGATAAAATTAAAATTCTTTTCAAGTGCCGGCCGGGCGTGGTGGCTCATGCCTGTAATCCCAGCACTTTGGGAGGCCAAGGCAGGTGGATCACCTGAGGTCAGGAGTTCGAGACTAGCCTGGCTAACATGGTGAAACCCCATCTTTATTAAAAAATACAAAAACGTCAGCTGAGCGTGGTGGTGGGCGCCTGTAATCCCAGCTACTCAAGAGGCTGAGGCAGGAGAATCCCTTGAACCCAAGAGGCAGAGGTTGCAGTGAGCTGAGATCACACCATTGCGCTCCAGCCTGGGCAAAAAGAGCAAGACTCAGTTTCAAAACAAAACAAAACAAAATTCTTTTCAAGTGCCTGTGGAACATATGCAAAAATTGACAAGAGTCTGCACCATAAATTATTCATAGTATATTCTCTGACCACAATGGAATTGAATGAAAAATAAACAACTAATATGTATAACTTTAAAAATTGCAACTACATGGATATGAAATATCATAAATCAATAAAAAATCAAAATGATGATTAGAAAATTTTCACTAAACTAGAATGAAGATAAGACCTATCAAAACATGCAATGCATCTAAATCAGTGCTTCAGGGAAGTGCATGGTCTTAAATAAGTAAATTATAAAAGAGGAAATGAGAAAAATGACTTAAGTTTCCATTTCAAGAAGCTAGAGGAAATGATAAATAAAACCTAAGGAAATTACAAAAAAAGCAATAGTAAATATAAGTACATAAATCACTGAAAGACAAAACGAATGATGGAGAAAAGGAACAAGTCTATAAAAATGACTCTTTGAAAAGATCAATAGAATTGATTATATTTATTGAGCAATTATTTATTATTTATTTATTTATTATTGAGCAATTATTTAGCATGGAAACCATAGTCACTTAGAGTACTTTAGGAAGATTTCACTCATAAGATGATAGTAGTTAAGTTTCTAGGAATAGATAAGACTATGTAAAAATTATCACCAATTTTGTCTAATTGCAGCCTTTTAATTGAGTTTTAAAACGATGCTACCTGAGGCATTGTTTAGGTAATCGTTTTTTTTAAGTTTGTAAAATTGTAGTAGTCAACCAGGTTACTTTCTTTTACAACTGACTCCTCTTGAATGAGGTTAAGAATACAACAAAATTACTCTGATATGCAAACAATCTAATTTATACTCCACAACCATAGATTTGAAAGTATAGTATTAAAGCCTAAGAACATCAGGGAATCTTCACAAGGCAAAACAGAAAATATCTACTGTAAGTTATATATGTAAATGATACATGAACTAACATAATTTAAGAGTTGAAAGGAAAAAGATGAAAGCACAAAAAGAAGAAATGCCTGAAGGAAATGATTAAAAATAAATATGCCAAATTTCTTTTTGTATCTTCTCTAAAATATATAAAGCTAGGCTACCCTATTCTATAATTACTATCAGATTCTATTAATGAATTGCATACAGTGATGATCATATTTCTATAAAATTTATGTAATAATTTTTAGTGTACTAAAAGCCATTTTTAAATTGTTTATATAAGGACATTATAACAATATTCTGGGGGAAACTTCCATTTGCAGTTTCATACTTGAAAGGGAAAACAAAACAAGGAACATATATAGGAAGAACGGTGAGGGTTCTAGAAACATGTCAACTGAAGAGCAGCAGAATGAATCAGGGAAAAGTAGCCTGCGGAAAGATCTGGGGCATAACCACAAAAGATGTCATTAGGTACTCTAAGGACTGTCACAAAATAGGTGGAATGGCCTCCTTCTCTGTTGTTGATCAACGGAGATTGATCAATGGAATTTGCAAGAGATCAGGTATCCAATCAGTTTAGAGAGGTAAATACTTAGAGTTCTCCAATGTAGAACTGCAGGAAGAATGCCATCATCCATTCAAGCAGAGATGGAGTCACCTTTTGCAGACAAACTGTATGTAGCCGGGCTTCTTGGCTTTGTTTGGAGATTGGACCAGATTGTAAACTGACTCTGAAACAGTCAACTAATTCTTTTTTCCCTTAATTTTTTAAATTATTGAAAAAGAATTTAAAAGAGAAATAAGGATAACCCTCAGTGGTAGGATCAGTGTCAAATTTACCTTATGTCTCTCTAGTTAATAAGAGAATAAATATGATAAAATGAAGTGGGCCAATGCTGTCCATTTCATAAGCACTGAAATTCAAATCCAGGTTTCAAAGTTATCCCTTTACTTTTTAGTGACTATTTGAAAAATGGATGAGCTTTTTCATCGTTGTTCACTTACTGTAATAGTTGCTCGATCAGTCAGTTTAGGCTGCTATATATTTTTTACAGTTCTGGAGGCTGGATGTCCAAGATTAAGGTGCTAGCAGGTTGATTTCTTCCAAGGTCTCTCCTTGGCTTGAAGATTTCACTTTCCTTTTTCTTCTTTTTCCTTTTCCTTTTCTTCTCCTTTCCTTTCATCATAAACAAGTAAAATGGACAAACTCAGAACTTCTCAGACTATAGAAGGAAGGACAGAGAACCCTTCCTATCTGGTTCAGGTACCTTACCAGGTACTTTGGAGAATGCTAGTAAGTCTTTTTAGAAGATCACCGTATTTTTCCAAATTAAATTGGTATTTGTGATAATAGTTTTCATATAGACTATTTCACATCTGTCTCTTTCACTAAAGCGTGACTGACATATTTGTGGGCTGGATGAAAGCACATAATGTCAGTGGTGGGCCATGCAACTCTCTGAAAGCATCTGCCCAAAATTAGTTTGTCTCTTGAGCTACCACACCACCTTGTTTTGCTTCAATCATAGGATTCTTGGCTGGTTCAATTGTTTTGATTTTGATTAAAAAGAAGGGCACATTGCTTTAATTATTCATTCATTCATTCATTCATTCATTCAATAATGGCTGCTTTTCAGACATTCGGTAAAGCACTGAAGATAAAAGACAGTGTCTACTCACAAAAGTTCTTAGTCTAACAAAAAGAGGGACGTTATGGAACTGAGGATGTGAACTGGTAGGCTACCATCTGAATCCATCCTGTGGTTTTTTTTTTTTTTTCCACCGGCACATCGTTTTTTTATTGTTGTTTTTGGGTTTTGGGGTTTTTTTTGAGACAGAGTCTCTCTCTGTCACCCAGGCTGCAGTGCAGTGGCATGATCTCATGCAACCTCTACCTCCAGGGTTCAAGCGATTCTCCTGCCTCAGCCTCCTGAGTAGCTGGGACTACAAGTCCACGGCACCACGCCCGGCTAAGTTTTGTAATTTTAGTAGAGATGAGGTTTCACCATATTGGCCAGGCTGGTCTTGAACTCCTGATTTAAGGTAATCCATCCACCTCGGCCTCCCAAAGTGCTGGGATTACAGGCATGAGCCACTGTGTCCGGCCACATTGTTTTGTTTTTAATCCAAATTAGAATGCCTTTAGGCTGGGCCTGACTCCTCCAGTGGGCAACAATACTAGCACTCCCAGCTGTTACACTTGGTTTTTTGTACATTTACATAAGCATCTCTCCACAGAAAGAAAGCATTTGAGCTGTGATTACTGGATATCTGTTAAGTATCATTTTAGTCATGTTGTAGGAAATGGGAGCAAAAGGCAGAAGTTTATTAATTATCACTAGAAATGTCAAAGAAATATTTCCCAGAAATGAAACTTGAGTTGGGGCCTAATGGGTAGATTTGAGTTTGTCATATAGAGAATGCAGGCATGGTGTTTCCCTACGTGGAAACAATGTGAACAGACTCATGGGCTCTTCTGAAAATGTATGGCAGTTTCAGAGATGTGGACATTACATATAATGCGGAGGAAGCTGTCAGGAGACCAGGCTGGGAAGACAAGTTAGAACCTGACTGAAAAGATCCTTGGGAAATAATTTTTGAAAACTATACAACTGTAGAATCTTATTGTGTGTGTATATATGTATGCATGTTTTGTTATTGTCAGAGGCATGTGAACCGGAGCAACTCCATCTTGAATAGGGGCTGGGTAAAACACGGCTGAAACGTTCTGGGCTGCATTCCCACACGGTTAAGGCATTCTAAGTCACAGGATGAGATAGGAGGTCGGCACAAAATACAGGTCATAAAGACCTTGCAGATAAAACAGTTTGCAGTAAAGGAGCTGGCCAAACCCCACTAAAACCAAGATGGCGACGAGAGTGACCTCTGGTTGTCCTCACTGCTACACTCCCACCAGCGCCATGACAGTTTATAAATGCCATGGCAACGTCAGGAAGTTACCCTGTATGATCTAAAAAGGAGAGGCATGAATAATCCACCCCTTGTTTAGCGTATCATCAAGAAATAACCGTAAAAATGGGCAACCAGCAGTCCTCAGGGCTGCTCTTTCTATGGAGTAGCTATTCTTTCACTTCTTTACTTTCTTAATAAACTTGCTTTCGTTTTGCACTGTGGACTCACTCTGAATTATTTCTTGCACAAGATTTAAGAACCCTGTCTTGGGATCTGGATTGGGACCCCTTTCCTGTAACATCTTTCTGGTGACCACAGAAGGCATGATACTAAGGAAACCCCTAACCCAAAGACTAACTTTGGGTAAGTGGTGGAGTCCTGTAACGTTATTAATATTACTAACATTTTTTGAGCGGATTCTAGATTGTGGAAACGATGCTAAACCTGTTTATATTACTCAGCTCCGGCTACTATTAAAAAAAAAAAAAGGAAAAGAAAAAAAAACACACAAATTGGGTGCCTTAATCAACAAAAACTTATTTTCTCGCAGTACTGGAAGTCAGATGTTCATGACGAAGGTGTTAACAAATCGGGTGTCTGGTGAGGGCTCTTTTCTGGCTTGCAGATAGCCACCTTCTCACTGTGTCCTCACATGGTCTTTCCCTGGTACCGGCAAATAGAGAGAGAGCTCTCTGATGTCTTCCCTCCTTTTATAAAGCCACCAATTCCATTGCATTAGAACCCTATGCTTTTGACCTCATTTATCCCTAAATACCTCCCCAAGGCCGTATCTTCAAATATAGTCAGAGTGGAGTTTAGGGTTTCAACATATGAATTTTGGTGGGACACAGTTCAGTTCAGAACATTGTTGCATGCATTATGTAACTTGATCTTTATTAATTAATGAGTAAAGTGCTATCAATTTCTACATTTTGTAATGGAGGAAACTGAAGCATAAGATAAGTAATTTGCTCAGGGTATTATAAATTGTAAATGGTATTCAAATTCAGTTTGTTTTTATGTTAGTCACTAAGTTATTTTTTATTTTAACTTTTGTGGGTGCATAGTAGGTACATATATTGATGGGGTACATAAGAGAGTTTAATACAGGCATGTAATGTGTAATAATCACATCACACTAAATGGGGTGTTCATCACCTCAAGCATTTATCCTCTGTGTTACAGACAATCCAATTATACTCTTTTAGTTATTTTTAATGTACAAGTAAATCATTATTGATTATAGTAACGCTGTTGTGCTATCAAATACTAGGTCTTATTTATTCTTTCTATTTTTGTATCCATTAACCACCCCTGCCCCTTTCCCTCTCTTCACTACCCTTCACAGTCTCTGACAACCATCCTTCTACTCTCTATCTCCATGAATTCAATTGCTTTAATTTTTATCTGTCACAGATAAGTGAAAATGAAGTTTTTCTTTCTGTGCCTGGCTTATTTCACTAAACATAATGATCTCCACTTCCATCCATGTTGTTGCAGATGGTAGGATCTCATTCTTTTTTGTGGCTGAATAGTCCTCCATTGTGTATAGGAACCACATTCTTTATCCATTCATTTGTTGAGAAACACTTATGTTGCTTCCAAATCTTGGCTATGGTAAACAGTGCAGCAATAAACATAGGAGTGTAGATATCTCTTCAATATACTGATTTCCTTTCTATTAGGTATATATACCTAGCAGTAGGATTGCTGGATTACATGGTAGGTCTACTTTTAGCTTTGGGGAACCTCCAAACTGTTCTCAAATGGTGGTTGTACTAATTTACATTCTCATCAACAGTGTATAAGGATGCCCTTTCTCCACATCCTGGCCATCATTTGTTATTGCCTGTTTTATAGATAGAAGCCATTTTAACTGGGGTGAGATGATATCTGATTGTAATTTTGATTTGCATTTCTCTGATGATCAATAGTGTTGAGCACCTTTTAATATACCTATTTGCCATTTGTATGTCTTATTTTAGGAAATGTCTATTCAGATATTTTGCCCATTTGTTAATCAGATTATTAGATTCTTTTTCCTATAGAATTGTTTGAGCTCCTGATGTATTCTGGTTATTAATACCTTGTCATAAAGTCTCTTTGCTTTATTGATTGTTTCCTTTGTAGTACAGAAGCTTTTTAACTTGATGCAATCCCATTTGTCCATTTTTGCTTTGGTTTCCTGAGCTTGTGGGATATTACTCAAGAAATCTTTACCCAGTCCAATGCCCTAAAGATTTTCCCCAATGTTTTCTTGTCATAGTTTCATAGTGTGAGGTCTTAGATTTAAGTTTTTAAGTCATTTTGATTTGATTTTTGTATTTGGCAACAGATAGGGGTCAAGTTTCATTTTTCTGTGTATCAATATCCAGTTTCCCAGCACCATTTATTGAAATGACTATCCTTCTTGGCACCTTTGCCAAAAATGAGTTTGCTGTAGGTGTTTGGATTTGTTTCTGGGTTCTCTATTCTGTTCCATGGTCCATGTGTCTGTTTTTATGCCAATAGCATGCTGTTTTGGTTACTATAGTTCTGTAGTATAATTTAAAGTCAGGTAATGTGATTTCTCCAGTTTTATTCTTTTTGCTTAGGATAGATTGGGCCATTCTGGGTCTTTTGTGGCTCCATGTAAATTTTAGGATTGCTTTTTCTATTTCTGTGAAGAATGACTTTTGGTATTTTGATAGAGATTGCATTGAATCTATAGATTGCTTTGGGTAGGGAGGGATATTTTAACAATATTGATTCCTCCAATCCATGAACATGGACCATCTTTCCATTTTCAGTGTCCTCTTCAATTGATTTCATCAAAGTTTTATAGTTTTCATTGTAGAGATCTTTCACTTATTTCATTAAGTTCATTACTAGGTATTTATCTATAGCTATTATAAATAGGATTTTTTTTTAATTTTCTTTTTCATATTGCTTACTGTTGGCACATAAAAATGCTATTGAGGGCCAGGCACAGTGGCTCACACCTGTAAGCCCATCATTTTGGGAGGCCGAGGTGGGTGGATCACTTGAGGTCAGGAGTTCGAGACCAGCCTGCCCAACATGGCAATGCCCCGTATCTACTAAAAATACAAAATGTAACCAAGTGTGGTGGTGGGCATCTGCAATCCCAGCTACTCAGGAGGCTGAGGCATGAGAATCACTTGAACCCGGGAGATAGAGGTTGCAGTGAGCTGAGATCGTGCCACTGCACTACAGAGAAAGACTCCACCTCAAAAAAAAAATGCTACTGAGTTTTGTATGTTGATTTTATATCCCGCCACTTTAATAAATTTGTTTATCAATTTGAATAGTTTTTCTTGGAGTCTTTAGTGTTTCTCCAAATATAAGATCATTGTATCTGCAAACAGAGATAATTTGACTCTTCCTTTCCAATTTGAATGCCCTTTATTAATTTCTCTAGTCTGATTGCTCTAGTAAGGACTTCCAGTACAATGCTGAATAACAGTGGTGAAAGTGGGCATCCTTTCTGTGTTTCAGATCTTAGAGGAAAGGCTTTCAGTTTTTCCCCATTCAGTATGATGCTAGCTATGGGTCTGTCATATATGGCTTTTATTATGTTGATATATGTTCCTTCTATAACCAGTTTTTAGAGTATTTTTATCATGATGGGATACTGAATTTTATCAAATGCTTTTTCAGCATTAACTAAAGTGATCACATAGTTTTTATACTTCATTCTGTTGATAAGATGTATCACATTGATTGGTATGTTTATCTCGACCCATCCTTGCATCCCTGAGGTAAATATCACTTGGTCATGATGAATGATCTTTTTAATGTGTCATTGAATTTAGTTTGCTAGTATTTTGTTGAGGATTTTTGCATCAATGTTCCTTGGGGATATTGGTCTGTAGTTCTATGTGTTTTTTATGTATTTTTTTCTGGTTTTGGTGTCAGGGTAATACTGGCCTTGTAGAATAAGTTTGGAAGTACTCCCTCCTCCTCTATTTTTCAGAATAGTTTGAGTAGGATTGAATTCCAATGCAAAATTCCAAAATCACTGAGCTCTCCCTCAGCTGACTGTACAGAGTCTTCAAGCCACAAAGCTGCTGCCAGAGAATGGTGTAGAGGTGGCGTCAGTGATACAAGACTGTCTTTGCTGCCTTTTTTGTTGCCTCTTTTGGTGATATCAAGTTAAAACCAGGTACTGTTATTGCTCACTTGACTTTTGGTTCTTATGAAATGGCTTTTTGTGTAGATAGTTTTTAAATTTGGTGTTCCTGTGGAGAGGACGATCAGTGGAGGCTTTTATTTGGCCATCTTTCTTCCCCCACCTCCAGTCACTGAGCTCTTAACCAGTACTTTCATTTCCTTCTCTTAGAAGAACATCATAAAAATTTGTATTTTATCCAGAAAATATTAAGAGATAGGAAATAATAATTACTTTTTAAGACTAAATGTATAACAGATTTATCGAGACATAATTCACATACCATGCAATTCACCCATTTAAAGTTTTCATTAAATAGTTTTTATCATATTCACAGAGTTGGACTGTCATCTCCACAGTCAATTTTATAGCATTTTTATCATACCCGAAAGACATCTGCACCCACTAGCAGCCAATCTTCATTTCTCTCAACCCCCAGCCCTAGTCTACCATTAGGGCATGATTGTTTTTTAAGTTGCAGAATTATATATGGCCCTATCTTTGGTTTCACTGAAGAAAGAGAGATGAGCAAGGAGGTTGAAGAAGTAATCCAGGTGAGCAAGGAAATGAGCAAAACTGTGGTATGCATGAAGCTCATGGAACATGAGATGTTGGAGGAGAATTATATGGCTTATTAAATGAGGGCTCCCTTTCCTTATTCACAGGCAAAATCTGTAATTCACAGGTAAAGATTTGACTGAAAGGCACATTTGGGAAGAAGTAACAACACATATATCTTCATTAACTCGAAGACTCCAGCCATCCTCTATAAAGCATACCATTAATCCATGGACATTTAGAAAGTAAAAAAAGTCACCAATTAAGCTAAAATATTATAATTTCTTGTCACATTGATTGCAAGACGCATCTTGGTTCCAAAGATGTTAAAAATATTTTAAAAAGTGCATCTTAGAATTAATCATATATAGTATTGAATAATACTAGTGATAGTATTTCTAACAGAGAATTATAAGTTGGGTTCTGACACAGTTCTTCTCAAAACACATCATTTATTTTATAAGGTTGATATCATGAAGTATTTTAAATAAGTTCCAAACACAAATCACATATTCCATTTACTTAATTTAAAAGTACATTTGTAAGAAAAGAAAAAAAATTTCTCAAATATTTGCTTTTGAGCAATTTATAACTGACCATTGTGATTGAAAATGCTCAAGTTTTCTATTGTAAAGTAAAAACTATCTGAGACAGGTCTCAATCATTTTAGAAGTTTATTTTGCCAAGGTTAAGGATCATGACCCATGACACAGCCTCAGGGAGTTCTGAGAACAAGAGATCAAGGTGGTTGGGTTACAACTTGATTTTATACAAAGACATAAATCAATACATGTAAGGTGTACATTGGTTCAGCCTGGAAAGGTGGGACATCTGGAAGTGGGAGCTTCCAGATCGTAGATGGATGTAAAGATTTCCTGATTGGCAGTTGATTGAAAGGGTTATGCTCTCCCTGAAGAGTTGAAGTCAGTTTTAGTTAAGGTAAGGGGCAGGGTTGTGGAAGTCATGGGTCTTGTCATGTAGATGAAGCCTCCAGGTACCAGGCTTCAAAGAGAATAGATATGAATGTGTCTTATCAAATGTGTCAGACCCTAGAGAGACCTAATAAGGAAAGGGGATTCTATACAGAATGCAAATTTCCCCAACAAGAGACAGCTTTGGAGAAACATTTCAAAATATGTCAAAGAAATATATTTTGGAGTAAAATACTTTGATTTCCTTTTAGGGTCTATTTTCTGTCATGTGACGTTACATCAGAGTCAGGTTGGAGTTAGTATCTTACTGCTATGAACAGTCTGTTCTGCCAGTCTTAGGATCTCTAAATTATGTTAATACTGGTCAGTTGTGCCTGAACTCCAAACAGAGGACAGTATAATGAGGCATTTCCCACCCCACATTCCCATCATGGCCTGAACTAGTTTTTCAGGTTTCTTTGGGTCCTCTTGGCCAAGAAGAGGTTTCATTCAGTCCATTGGTAAGGCCTGACTCTGATATAACATCACAGTACAGAAAACAGACCCTAGCATTTTATTTTTGCTTTACACTATATTTGTGCTGTTACAGCTTCCAACAGAGATCTCAGGCGCCAACAAAAGCATAGGCACAAGATGAAATATCTTTTGAAATTAAGAACAATATCAAGGACTCCTAGTTCCCCAAAGCCATAGTAACACTTTAAAAATTACCAGTTAGCAATATAGCTACCCAATGTGGAATAAATGGTTTGTTCCCTGCTTGGTACACTTGCCTCTGACCATTTTTTGACATATTTCTAATTGTTGGAATCTACTTAATTTCCATTGCTTCATTTCCACTTTGCTCATTTTTCCTGTGTCCCCATCTGCTTCTAGATATAGGTAACAGAATTTAGCATGACCACATGTCTATGAGTTCTACTTGCTCTCCCAGTGCTACCATTGGAACACATGTGGGCTGGTACCTCAGGGCTTTCTCTTCCTTCCAGAGCAGACTGTCTGCAGGGAGATGGATCCACTACTGCCTCCTTCTGGTGCATGGGATCTCCCTGCACTCTTGTGTGGGCACTCTCTTCTCAAACAGATTTCATAAGCCCCCTCCAGGCTAGTTCCAGTCTCTTTTCTTGTCCCTTTCCAAGGTCTTCATATTATGAACTAAGTAATGGAGAATTCTTTTGTCCCCATAACAAGCTTCAGGAAAAAGAAATTGCCCAAGTGGCTAGTGGCATTTTTGTTCTCCCCTTCTTTCTATTCCTGTACTTCCTCTACCTTCTGTTCTGCTCCTCATTTTTCTGAATGCATGAATTCTTCCCTTGCTTTTATTTATTTTTTTGTACCTTATATATAGCCTTTGATGCTTTATCACATTTTCTTTGTGGGCTTTCCTCTCAAATTAGAATATTCTTTTGCGCCTCTTCTCTCCTCCTCTATAGCTCTCCTCCTGCAAACAGTAGGGAATAAGAAAGACAAGGCAGGGCTTTGGAGGCCTCCAGCTGTGCCTTGACTTAGATAATGACAACAGGAGGTTTGAATTCACCTTAGTGTTATCTTCTAACAGACTAACTAGAGCTTACTGAACACTGCAAAGCATACCCCAGTCATAATACAGTTCCCTTGTGAGAGCATACTCACTCTTATGTCTGGGTAATAATGATGTGAAGCTCTTTTTATCATGTCTTTTCAACAAATCTCCATGAAGTGGGTAAATGTGTGTTTAAGACCAGGTGGCCAGGCTAGATCTAATGGTGGACACCCACCCGTGTGAAACTGATTGTGTTGATGCAAGCAACGTGGAGTTTCCTCAAACACCCGGATGTCGACCACCTAGCTTGTTGTTCATTAATGATTGACACCATGTCACTAAAAATTATTTTACTCAGTACTTTGGAAGGAAAGAATTAACTGACTAAAATCTCAACAACAATATGAGTGAGTCATCAGCTGTCCCACTAACACGAGCTTAAAAAACATAAGCCTTGCTTATCCATTGTTAATAAATGCATTGTGTCCTACAGCTGGGTCCCTGACTTTTACGTCTCCATTTATTCATGGCTTATTCACACCAGGTGCTTTTGCAATTCCTCTCGTTTGCTCCACTGCTGACTCCTGTTAGTGCTCAGCTCTTCCTGCTTCCCCCGCAGTAGAGGAGTCAGTGTCCGCCCGTCCGCTACCTACATTACCTGGTGCTGGGCTTGTCGTCTCGGGTGCTCCTTCCCATGGCTGTATTATGCATCCACAGAGTAAGTTCAGCTTTACTTTGGTTAAGAAAAACCTGTGTGCTTTCCCTATAATAATGACGTGAATTAAGGACAGGGCACTAGAAACACAAGTTTGGTTTTTGGCACTTGTTTGGTGTCAGGTGCTATGGATACAGAGAGAGAAGACAATCTGTCCTGTAGGAGCTTACCGTCCAGTGTTGGCATGGAGGCAGACACATGTTAATTATTATAATGGAAGAGGACCAACCCTGATTATTTAATCCACAAAGCTTGCACAAGATTTCTATGCATTTCTGGAGGCTTCAGGTATCATCTTGGTGACTTTCAATTCTTACTTCCACAGGTCTCTTATCTGACTCCCATGTCACTTCTCACAGCTATTTCCTTCTTGTTCCAAGTTGACAGTGTTGAATCTTGCCTGATTCCTATGTTCCTGGAGAAGAGTAGTTTCTGAAACCCTTTGTGTTCCAGGAAATGGCTTACTGCAAAGAACTACCCTTCTCCAAATGATTTAGATAAGACTCAAGGATGCCTGCCCTGTTTTGCTGTGATAAGGCCAGATGCAGCCTTTCAAATTTCCAGTCTTCACCTCATAGTTAGCAGAACTGCTTGTCTCAATCAGAATAAAATGCTGGTTTATCAAATTTTGGTTAAGCTTCTCTCCTTCCCTCGGGCCCTGAACATTGACTCACTCTCAGTTTGAGCCAGCATGTAGCCCCTTCTAAGAGTAGCCCAGCCTCATGGTCAAACATGCCTGTATCTACTAGCTCATCAGGCTACCCTTCCATCCCACTTTGCCACACCTGGTTCTTTCTAGCGTGTTTGTTTATTCCTCACTATAAAAGAAACATCTTTGGTGGGGTGTGGTGGCTCACACCTGTAATCCCAGCATTTTGGGAGGCCGAGGCAGGAGGATCATCCAAGGTCAGGAGTTCGAGACCAGCCTGGCCAACATGGCAAAACCCCATTTCTACTAAAAATACAAAAATTAGCCGGGTGTGGCAGCACACACCTGTAGTCCCAGCTACTCGGGAGGCTGAGGCAGGAGAATCGCTGGAACTCAGGAGGTGGAGGTTGCAGTGAGCCGAGATCGTGCCATTGCACTCCAGCCTGAGTGACAGAGCAAAATTCTGTCTCAAAAAAATAAAATAAGAAACATCTTTTTGCCTAATTCCAGAGATTCTTACAGATTCAGTGGTTAGAGTTCTCTCTATTGTCATTGTCCCCCTTGAAACCCCAACCTCCCTCCTTGTCATGTCCTTTAGAATATAGTCTCTCCTTGCTAAATCTGGATTTGTTTTTTATTTGACAAAATAAATTCAGAAATGAAATGTAATTTTTTTTCCCTTTCATTTCCATTCTACAAGACATTGATGGATACATGGTAGGTTTTTCTGAAAGTTTAAGAAGACAGAGTATACAACTTGCAGCCACACAACTAAATTAAAATGCCAATTATGCTTCTGAGAATGCCTTCTGGCCTTGACAATTTGGGGCTCCAGCTTGAATGCTCCGATTTGTTGATTCTCCTTTCATTTTTTTCATACTCAAAACCCTTTGCATTTCTTAAGTCTAAATAGAGTTATTTATTTTGTTTTTGCCTTTCATCTCCTGCCCTCTAAGCTACCTACCTCCATGTACTTAGCACTTTTTTTTTTTGAAGCAAAAAAAGAAGAAAGCCAGTTCTTTCCCTAAAACAAAATATCCATTGGAGATAGGCACCAGACATTATGATACTCAGAGAAGTGACAGCTCAGCTGTAAGTGGTCATGGCTGGAGAAGGTGGTTCTGGAGCTACTCTGCAACTGACTAACTTTAGGCTCTTTCTCAAGTCATGTCTCTGTTCTCTTCTTTGTTTGTTTTCTGTTGGGTGTTAATTACTAGATGGCTTCAAATATCTCTTCCAATTCTAAGGTTCTATAGCTCATTGAACAAGTTAATACAATGAGTGTCCAAAACAGGAAGAAATGTCTTGAATAACAATGGTGTAAAAACAAGTTAGTAGAGGAGAGGAGAAGAATCTTCATGGCAGACTCGCTGACAAGGAGGCATGCCACAAATGGTATTATATAGAAGAGCATGGGGTGAAAAGGGAACAATTTTACACTGTTGGTGGGAATGTAAACTAGCACAACCACTATGGAAAACAGTATGGAGGTTCCTTAAGGAACTAAAAGCAGAACTACCATTCAATCCAGCAATCCCACTACTGGGTATGTTCCTACCCAAAGGAAAAGAAGTCATTATTTGGAAAAGATATGCACATGTATGTTTATAGCAGCACAATTAAAAATTGCAGAAGTATGGAACCAACCTAAATGTCCATCAACCAATGAGTGGATAAAGAAAATGTGCTATATATATATATGCACCATGGAATACTACTCAACCACAAAAATGAATGAAATAATGCCCTTTGCAGCAACTTGGATGGAGCTAGAGGCCATTATTCTAAGGGAAGTAACTCAGGAATGGAAAACCAATATTGTATGTTCTCATCACTTATAAATGGGAGCTAAGCTATGAGGATGCAAAGGCATAAGAATGATATAATGGAGGCCGGGTGCAGTGGCTTATGCCTGTAATCCCAGCACTTTGAGGGGCTGAGGCAGGCAGATCACGAGGTCAGGAGTTTGAGACTAGCCCGGCCAATATAGTAGAACTCTATCTCTACAAAAAAAAAAAAAAAAAATTAGCCTGTGTGGTGGCATGCACCTGTAGTCCCAGCTACTCGGGAGGCTAAGGCAGAAGATTTGCTTGAACCTGGGAAACTGAGGTTGTGGTGAGCCGAGGTCATGCCACTGCACTCTAGCCTGGGCAACAGAGTGAGATTCTGTCTCAAAAAAAATAAAAAAAAAGATATGATGGAGTTTGGGGATGGCAGGGGAAGGTTGGGAGGGAAGTGACAGTGAGATGACACATTATGTACAGTGTACACTGCTGGGGTGATGGGAGCACCTGAAACTCAGAAATAACCACTAGAGAGCTTATCCGTGTAACCAAAACCTACCTACACCCCCAAAACTATTAAAATAAATTTAAAAAAAATAAAGAGCATGGGATTTGGGGACAGAACATTTTGGATTCAAAATCTGATACTACTTCTAGTCACTAAGCAACTTCAGGCAAGTTAATGAATCTCTTTGAGCTGAAGTTCTAATAGGTAATGGTAATACTCAGTTTTTTTTTTTGGTAAAGATTCAAGGTAAGAGGAATGACATCATTTTTTATAACTTTGCTATAGTTCTCTGCTTAAATGTTTTTCACATAATCTCTTCTGCTTATCCTTCTTTGTAGTAGAAGTTATTCTTTTGTGTCACTTTGTAAGCTGTGTATACTTTAAAAATATTATTTAAAACACAATATTGTATTTATTATTTTGCAAATGTTTTGCTAATTGGACTGTGAACTTTTTTTGAGATGGAGTCTCACTCCACCACCCAGGCTGGAGTGCAGTGGTGTGATCTCGACTCACTGCAACCTCCACCTCCCAGGCTGAAGTGGTCCTCCAACCTCAGCCTCCCAAGTAGCTGGGACTACAGAGGCATAGCACCACACCCAGCTAATTTATTATATTTTGTGTAGAGATGGGATTTCACCATGTTGCCCAGGCTGATCTCAAACCCCTGAGCTCAAGAGATCCACCCACCTCAACCTCCCCATGTATTGAGATTACAGGCATGATTTACCATGCCCGGCCTGAACTGTGAATATCTTTGAGGGAAGGGAGTGCATCTTTTTTGGTGACATATTCTCGGTGCCTAGGATAGTACATGACACTCGCCAATAACTTTGGAGAATAAATAAAATAATAAAGGATAGATGGATGATGGACATGGAGATTTCACTAATGATTCTTGTTCATAGTTTCATATAAATGAATCTTCTATTCTCATCTGCAAAAGCAACTGCTTGAAAAGCTAACTTAAGGTCAGGCTTGGTGGCTCATGGGAGTTCGAGATCAGCCTGGGTAACACAAAGAGACCCTGTCTCTACAAAAAATAAATTAGCAGCATGGTGGTGCATGCCTTGTAGTCTCAGCTACTCAGGAGGCTGGGGTGGGGGGATTACTTGAGCCTGGGAAGTGGAGGCTGCAGTGAGCCATGATCTGCGCTCCAGGCTGGATGACAAAGTGAGACTCTCCCTCAAAAAAAAAAAAAAAAAAAAAAAAAAGTTAAAATACTAAGGATTTCAATAATGTAACCACATGACAGTTTCATCTTGCTCGTTGCCCAGGTAGAGCTGATTTGTCAGGACAGTGGAATTGCAATAGAGAAAGAGTTTATTACATGTAAAGGAGGCTAAATGATAGATTGAAGTACTAAAACCAGCCTCCTAAAAAATTCAGAGGCTAGGGTATTTTAAAGACAGTTTGGCAGGTAGGGAGGGATTAGGGAATGGGAAATGCTGATTGATTAGGTTGAGGATGAAATTGTATGGGGTCAAAGCTGGTTTTTCTTGCTGTCTTCTGTTCCCAGGTGAGACTGAAGAACTAGTTATGCCAGATTACCAGTCTGGGTGGTTCTAGCTAGTCCATCAGACTACAAGGTCTGAAAAACACCCAAACATCAATCTTAGGTTTTATAATAGTGATGTTATGTATAGAAGCAATTGGGGAGGTTAGGAATCTTGTGGCCTCTGGCTGTTATGACTCCTCAACAATAATTTCTAATCTAGTGGCCAATTGTTAGCTTTATAGAGGTGATCTGGCCCTTAGACCAGGAGGGTTTTGCTTTGAGGAAGGGCTATTATTATCTCTGTCTCAAAGGTAAACTTTAAGCTGACTTCTTCCCAGAGTTAGCTTGGCCTACACCCAGGAATGAACAAGGACAGCTTGGAGATTAGAAGCCAGATGGAATCTGTTAGGTTAGATTTCTTTCACTGTCACAAATTTCCTATGTCAGATTTTTCTTACTATCATAATTTTTGCACAGGTGGTCTCAATGACATCAGTGAGATTGTTACTAAATTTTAAAGAGTGATACTCTTATTGTATTGACACTTGGTAAACCTGTCCCCAGAGCTGGGCTAACTACATCTCAGCCTTGAGGCCTTGATTCTATTGATGTTTTAGAGGTCATTCTTATTAAATTCATTAATCTATCTGAGTAAATAGTTTGTTATACGTTCTTTGATCTTCACTCCTAGTTTTGAGAGCGAACTCTAACTCTTAATTTTCTGAAAAATCAATATGAACAATTAAGACACAAGTTTATCCATTTAACAAAAACACAAAAAAACCAAAAACCTGCTCCCAGAAACTGTGCCTTTATAGCATTCATAATATATGTATTTTCTTACTTAAAGAAGAATCAAAGAGGAGGCGTATTGGAACTGCCACTTTTCCTGGGCATGTCTTAAGAATGTGTTCTGTTTCTGAAATTTCATATAATACTTTGTGGCTTTCTCTCTTTTATGAGTGAAGAGGACAACTTATGAATGGGTTGGTTTTCAGAGGAAGTTTGCAAATTTTTAGACCTTGGTTATTGTTCAACCTCAGTTTCCAAATTCCACCTGAAAGGAACACTGGGGAAATGAAGTAGAAGTGATTTTAATTCTCAAAGGTTCTTTTGTCTCTTTCCTGATAGAAAGTGAAGTTCTATGTAGGAGGTGGGTAGTACCATCATAACCTACTTTATTCTGCCTGAATAAGGAAGGTCAATATATTATCCTATCAGGGAGGGGGAAATTGCATAGACAACTCCTCGAATGACAATAAAGATGTCCTTGACAGCATGTTGAAAACAGTGGTAAAACTTTCTTTATTTCCCCGAAAAAAAAAAAAATCAGTGTTTAAATGACAGATGAAGGTAAATGATGGACAAAATGCATTATTCTTAAAGCATCTCCCAGTATTTCTGAAAGAACTGTTACATTTGAATACTGAATGCAAATGGTTTTAATAATAATATATCAGTTTATCAATAAGATAACAGAGCTGTTCTTTGAAGCAATGTTTTCAAAATTTCTTGTAGTGCTAGCTTTGTTGCCCAGTATCTAGTGCCTTAAAAACAACTGAAAAAACGAAAACTCTTGTTTTATTTTAATATAGTATTTTAAATTTATTTTATTGCATTACAGTTTATAGTTTATAGACTTTAACTTCAGGAATAACAAATAATGGAGGTTCTCAAAATGTTAATGACTATCCTCTTAAAGAGTTTAATTAAATGGAAACTGCATTCATTTGAGCCAATAATCTATTGGCAGCTTAGGAATTCTTATCATTTGCGGTAGCTCTGCAAATTACCAAAATGATAGCACAACTGGGCCTAACTTGATTTCGACTAGCATGGTTCCACCTGCTAAGTCATCGTTCTACTTCTCGTGCATCAGAATGGACTTAACCCAACAAAGAGATTTAGAAAATAAAGAAATATCAATTTAAGATGTCATAATCTTCTAATTTAATAATCCAAAAATGTATGGATTAACACCAGTTATAAAACTGGACACGGTGGCTCACATCTGTAATCCTACCACTTTGGGAGGCCGAGGTGGATGGATCCCGAGGTCAGGAGTTCATGGCCAAGATGGTGAAACCCTGTCTCCACTAAAAATACAAAAATTAGCCAGGTATGGTGGCACGCACCTATAATCTTAGCTACTTGGGAGACTGAGGCAGAGAATTGTTTAAACTACGGAGGCGGAGGTTGCAGTGAACTCAGATCATGCCATTGCACTCCAGCCTGGGTCACAGACTGAGACTCTGTCTCAAAAATAAAATAAAATAAAATAAAATAAAATACACCTATCTATTCTGCTTTTTTTAAAAAAAAATTTTTTTATTATTATTATACTTTAAGTTCTAGGGTACATGTGCATAACGTGCAGGTTTGTTACATATGTATACTTGTGCCATGTTGGTGTGCTGCTTTTAAAAGTAACATGCTAAGAATGTTGTCAGTATAAAATAGGAATAATATTAAATGGTCATGGTGGAGTTTTTAACCCCTGGAGACTTAGTTCTACACATGACATTTTATGAAATTGAGAATATAATAAATGTAATACTTCCCTTTTTGTTTAAAATCTTAATATTCTATTTAGACACATAGATAATTTTCAATTTTTGCTTTATAAATAATATTGTGAACATTTACATATATAAGCCTCTGATTTTTTTTCTTACAGGTATTAGTAAAACAACTTGTTTAAAAAATTTCAGGCTACATTTTCTTCCATAAAATGCACAAATTTACATCTGTTAGCTTGTAATCGATTTTGTACCATCCCCACATTAAGGCAATTGAACTCCTACCCTAAGCCTCCACTCAGTTTGCCTCAGAAAAGATTTTTCTTGTTTTGAAAGTAAGGAGTTTAGAATCTCCATTGAAAGAATGGGTGACCTCCATTTATGATAAAGGACTCTTCTCTGCAACCCAATTCATAAGTCTGACTCAAGCAAAACCCCCGTTTCTGCTTGGAAAATCCTTGAAGACAGAAATAGCAAAATGAAGTGGAAAGAGTAGACAGACTAGAGTTGAATGCCGAGTTTTATTACCAGCTGTACATATGACTCAGGATATGTTTGTCAGTTTTTACATCTATAAAATGATGTCATTGAACTGGACAATCTTATAACTGTAAGTTATAAACTTATAACCACTTTCCAAAAATTTTTATGAATCACCTTTTTGAAGCCCTCTGGTGACCACCTTAGCCAGCATTAAATTCTCCTTCTTCCCATCTCCCATGGTAACTTATCGCCCAAGAGCCTTGAGCAACATAGGCACTGGAGAGAATAATTCTTATATTACTATAACTAATATAATTCTTATATTACTAATGGGGTTTTAAAATTATTTAATAAATATCACCTTACCCATGAAATAACTGATAATTTGGCTTGGAAACAATAAATTTGTCCCTTTTGAAAATAACAAATATAATCCAAATCTTTTCTGTAAAAAGGAAAAAAAATAAGAAGTAATATGTAGTAACTCATAAATTTTATAAAAACTACTTAACTGTTTTAAATACAGAACACAGCTTTCTGTTACGTGTTTAAGGACTTTAGAACTATTAAATTTTTACTCCATATTCTACTGAGAAATTCAGAATTATTATCATTATTTTAATTAAAAATACATTAAAACATTGAGTGACATTTAGAACTTTAACCCAAGACACCCAGCAAGTTTAAACTCTACCAATTCTTTATGAACGATGAGTTTTGAATAGGTAACACACCTATTTGGATAAGGTTTGCACTTTCTGGAGGAAAGTGTGATTGGAACTGCTGTTTATTGATTTGTTCAATTTAAAAGATCTTTTTGCAAGATCCTTATGGCAGCTAAATAATTCTCAACAGAAAAGAAAGTGCAACCTCCTTCACTCTGAAGACCCTGCTGGGAATAATTCCAGCCCTTGTCCCCCAACCTTCACTTCATTCCCATCATAAGTTAAAGGAATTTTCAACCTTGTATTATGAAGAGTCTTCTTAAGTTATAGCTGGAAGGATGCGCATCATCTTGGTAGTAAACACGTCAGAGGTAGCTGGTAGAGAAGGGTTACACAGCCTCAGCTGGCCCTGTTACTGCACCCCAGTTGACTTTTATGGAATGCTCAAGACCATAGACATCTTTATGAAAATGAAATCTGTGAAGTTCAATTGAGAACACTTTCCACAAGGAACCTCCCAACTATTTCCTTTTTTCATTTCTTTTGCTGTGAGCTGTTTATATAGTTTGATATGTTTACATGTCTAACAAAGATGCAGATCAAAATTTAAACATATAACTTTTTTAGGAGCAGTTAATGGGCCACCTTGTGAGAAAATAGCAGTATTTTAAAAGTCCAAATGTTTCATAGTAACAATGCTGACAATTTATTGGCATTACTGTCTTCCATGTCCTAAGATAACAGAAAGTATAGCAGAAGAAAAATCTTAAAAAGGAATGAAACTTTGGATGTAATTACTTCAACAACAACAAAACAACAAAAACAAACAAAACCCTATAGTCAAAACTATATGAGAAAATAGCTTACTTTTGTTACTGAGCAATAAATGGGCTTGCTGTCCAATGTGCCTAAAAGCCAATACCAAGGCAGTGACTTTTGAGAAAAGAAAAACTTTATTGTAAATCCACTGGCAAGGAGTCAGGAGGAAACATTTAAATCTGTCTCCCCAAGCTGGGAGCTGGGGCAGGTTTTACAGGCAGAGGAGGGTAATAAGGCGTGATGTGATTGGATCTTACAATTACATGATGCCAGGAGGCATAATCTGACTGGATCCTGCCATAGGGTAATGCCACAGTTCAATCTGATTGGATTATGGATCCTGCCATGTGAGGTCCACTTTTTAATTCAGTCCCCACTCCTTGGTCTGATACTTAGGTTCCACCTGCAGTTGTACACTTGGTTCATCTGGGCATGCTCCGTTTACATGATCTTCAGCCTGGTGGTCTAGGGCAATTGAAAAACAACTTACAACTTTGTTATGAAAAAGTTGAGCCAGATTGGTCTGCTGTGTCTACACTCTGAAACAAAGAAATAAAATAAAACATTGAGGGATCTATAGATGCATAGATATGTGAAAAATCCAGTACAGTAAAATATTAAAGGTAGAACCTAGATGGTGGGGATAGAGATTTTCATGTAATGTTCTTTCAGCATTATTATATGTTGCAAATATTAATGATAAAACATTGGTGAAAATAAACTATAAAAGACAAAGGAAATAAGGTTATAAATATACAAAAATGAGATATTTTATTGAAAATGTAAAGATAAGTCTGGGTGTGGTGGTTCACACCTGTAATCCCAGCACTTTGTGAGGCTGAGGTCGGTGGATCACCTGAGGTTAGGAGATCGAGACTAGTCTGGCTAACATGTTGAAACCCTGTCTCTACTAAAAATACAAAAATTATCCTGTTATGGTGGTGGGCACCTGTAATCCCAGCTACTCGGGAGGCTGAGGTAGGAGAATTGCTTGAACCTGAAAGATGGAGGTTGCAGTGAGCCAAGATTGCGCCACTGCACTCCAGCTTGGGTGACAGAGCAAGACCTTATCTCAGAAAAAACAAAAAAAAGACAAAAAGAAAACATAAGGATAAAAGAGAAAAAATGCAAAGAAAAGAATCAAATATAATAATGAAGGATTGGCACTGGAAGTAACATATTATAAAGGTTAAGAATATGCTCTGGAATCAGACGCTCTGGGTTTGAGTATTATTCCTGCCACAGACATGCAGTGCCATTTAGTCAAATGACTTAATCTCTGTGTCTCAGCTTCCTCATCTGAAAATGAGGCTCATGACCAATACCTACTCCACAGCTCGCTGTAAGTATTAAATGAGTCTACATGTAAAGGGCTTAGAACAGTTACGGCATCTAGCACACAAACTTTAAAGGGTAATTATTATGAGACACGTGTTTTTTTTAAAAAGAGCTATAAAATAGAAGAGGTTAACATGAAATACATTAAGAATGAGTGATTAAAAGCGGAACTGATTTATGCATTCATGTATTCATGCTATAAACATTTATCAAGCCTTCTAAGTTTCAGACACTGTAAATATAAAAAGAAATGGTCATTTCTGACCTTAACGAATATGCTATCTGACAAGGAGAGGACAAACATGGCAATGGAAATATAGAATATGATTATTATGACCACAATAGAAGTATGTTCAGATTATGAAGGGGGCCCCGAGGAGGCAATGGTCATTTCTACTATCTGGGATGAAGAAAGGATTCATGAAAGAGGATATATTTTAAAATATTTAAAAGCAGAGATCTAAAAGAATAAAACAACAAAATACCATAAGTAATATAAAATATTATTAGCAATTAAAGAGACAATGAGATTGAGAAATAAAACCAAATATATTTTAAAATAAATTTGAAGAAGCCACAATTCAAATTCAAACCGTTAAGAGGTTTTAAGACTAGGTTTAGCATTAGGCAAAAGTAATCAAAAGTCTTCAGATGAAATTGCCTTTTTTCCAGCAGACTTTATTCACAGGTGTGCTTCCAGATTTCATGGCTCCATTCTTACATATCAGAAGAGCAGTATCAGGCCAGGCGCAGTGGCTCACACCTGTAATTCCAGCACTTTGGGAGGCTGAGGTGGGCAGATCAGTTGAGCTCAGGAGTTCAAGACAAGCCTGGGCAACATGGAGCAACCCCATCTCTACTAAAAATACAAAAGAAAAAAAAAAGAAAAAAGAAGTAGCGAGTCATGGTGGTATGCACTGGTGGTCCCAGCTACTCAGGAGGGTGAGGTGGGAGGATAATCTGAGCCCATGAGGTCAAGGCTATAGTGAGCCAAGATAATGCTACTGCACTCCAGACTGGGTGACAGGAGTGAGACCCTGTCTCAAAAAAAAAAAAAAAAAAAGAAAAAAAACACAAAAAACAAAAAAGAAAGCACTATCTCTGATCTCTTTTGTGATGCCTCCCACAATTTGCTTTCCTCATAGACAGGGGCTTCTCCCGTTTGTACCTGTGGCAGCAAAATTTTCAATCAGTATAATCTCCTCCAGCCCCTTGTCAGCTGACACAACCTGCAGACAGGCAAAGTATGGGGTATGTATTAGTCTGTTCTCCTGCTACTAATAAAGACATACCCGAGATTGGGTAATTTATAAAGAAAAGTGGTTTAATGGACTCACAGTTCCACATGGCTGGAAAAGCCTCACAATCTTGATGGAAAGCAAAGGAGCAAAGGCACGTTTTACATGGCAGCAGGCAAGAGAGCATGTGCAGGGGAACTGCCCTTTATAAAACCATCAGACCTCGTGGGGCTTATTCACCATCAGGAAAACAACATGAGAAAGACCTACCCCCATGATTCAATTACCTCCCACCAGGTCCCTCCCATGACATGTGGGAATTATGGGAGCTATAATTTAAGATTAAATTTGGGTGGGGACACAGCCAAACCATATCAGGGTCCTTCCCATTAAAACAAATGGCCCCTTCAGAATCTCTTATTATACATAATCTCTTTTCTACCTTTTTTACAACTTCGTAAGGAAGATACTGCAGGCATTTTTATGCCCAATTTTTTTAAAGATGAGTGTGACAGACATAGTCTAAGGCAGCTGTCCTGATCCCACCTCCTGGTGTTCATACCCATGTGTGATTCTCCTCCTCTTGAGTGTAGGAGGAATCTGTGACTTGCTTCTAATCAGCAAAATACTGCAAAGGTGACAGCAAGTATGTTTAATGAGTGCATTATTATGTTACTTAAGATTGTAAATGGTCTTACTAGAAGACTCTCTCTCCCTTGCTGGCTGTACTGAAGCCAGCTGTAATGTCTTGAGTTGACCATGTAGAGCTGTGGTCCCCAGTCTTTTTGGCACCAGGGATCGGTTTCATGGAAGACAACTTATCCATGGACCAGGGATGCAGGGATGGTTTCAGGATGATTCAAGTATATTACATTTATTGTGCACTTTATTATTATTACATTGTAATGTATAATGAAATAATTATACAACTCACCATATGTAGATTCAGTGGGAGCCCTGAGCTTGTTTTCCTGCAATTAGAGAATCCCATCTTGGGGTGATGGGAGACAGTGACAGATCATCAGGCATTAGATTCTCATAAGGAATACATGACCTAGATCTCTTGCATGTGCCATTCACAATAGGGTTTGCACTTCTATGTGAATCTAATGCCACAATTGATGTGACAGGAGGCCGAGCTCAGGTGGTAATGTGAGTGATGGGGAATGGCTATAAAGACAGATGAAGCTTTGCTTGCTAGCCTGCCACTCTCCTCCTGCTGTGTGGCCTGGTTCCTAATAGGCCATAGACTAGTACCAGTCTGTGGCCCGAGGGTTGGGGACCCCAATGTAGAGGGCCAAGTGGCAAGGCATGATGGGCAGCCTCTGACCAACAGCTGGCCAGACACTGAGGACTTCAAGGCCCTGGAAGGAACTGAACTCTGCCAACACCACACAATTTGGAAGAGGATTCTTCCCTAGTCAAGCTTCAGATGAGACCACATGCCCAGCCAACACCTTTCTTGGCTGCAACTTTGTGAGAGTCTGAAATAGAGAACCTTACTAAGCTTAGCCTGAATACCTACATGTAGAAACTGTGAGAAGATAAATACGTGCAGGTGTTTTTCTTTGTGGTGTTTCAGCTCACCACAATCTCCACCTCCCAGGTTCAAGCAATTTTCCTACCTCAGCCTCCGAGTAGCTGGGATTACAGGCGCCCACCACCATGTCCAACTAATTTTGGTATTTTTAATAGAGATGGGGTTTTGCCACGTTGGCCAGTCTGGTCTCGAACTCCTGACCTCAGGTGATCCACCTGCCTCTATCTCCCAAAGTGCTGGAATTACAGGTGTGAGCCACCATGCCTAGCCAATATGTGTAGTTTTAAGTACAAAGCTTGGGGCAATATTGTTACATAGGAATAGATTACCTCAAAGAGGAAATTAATATTTAGAGTGTCTAAATTAATGGACTTCATGAAGTTGAAGAAACACCTCACCAACCTGCCAATGTTTGTTCTTATATTCATTCTTCATGAGAGAAATAACTTGCTTTTTCTCAGCTTCTCAGAATTTTCTAGAACCCAAGTAGATAAGTGCCACTATTGGAGATAATCAAGTGATTACATTTCTCATGACATCTAGATGCAATAATGTTTGATAGCCATCAGAGAAGCTACTGAATCAAGCCACTCTCTAAACATAAAGCATTACAAAAAGAGGAACAAGAAACCAGGTAACTCACAAAGGTTCTCTTCATGAGGCAGTCACTTACCATTAGACTAGAAAATGCTTTTGAGAAGATGGACAGAATAGTTCCAGAAAAGATTCCTGACAAATTGTTTGTTTGAGTGGTCTCAAATTTTACAACGAAGAAATCACCACTCAACTACACACACTATTTTATCTTCTCCAGACATATTTTAGCCTGATACATGAATATGAGTTAAATTATTCAGAAAATCTTTGAGTGTGCAGCTCTAGGTATTTGAAAATATTCAAAAGAAGGTTTCACAACTTTTAAAGGGCATTATGGTCATTTTTGCTAAATAAAAATGAGCCCTCAAGAAAATACTATTTTCGGGTGACAAAGTGATAATGAAAGAAATGTGCTTAAAATGGACAACAAATATGCCTTTCAAACTGGAATGATTAAATAAAGATATGCCTGTGGAAGTGATTGAAACTAGAGAAGTGCTGAAATTCAGGGCTGTGCTCAGAACATCTAAATAGCTTTAGCAATGTCTGCCAGGAAAATCAAACTTCATTTAAAAATTTTTCTTAGAATTTCTTCATGTCAGTGACATTCTGTGTGTGAGGGCTCCGTTAGCATACAATCTAACAGAAGCTGTGTACAGCTGATTGGGGAAAGAATACCATGGTTTACTCTGGTATTTTAAAATGTGCTATCCTCTCCTTGTGTTCTGAATATTTCTGTTCATGGAAATGTGATTTTTTTTTAACAAGAGCATTTCTTTATGACATTTTAGATCTTAGACATTCAATTTGCCCTACTAAGCCCAAGCAAAGGGCTTTTAAAAGAGGAAAGAGAAAACAGAGTAAAGCTCCAGAGTCATGTGACTGGAAGTGGTTTCTCACCTTGACATTTTTCTTTGACAATGAAAGAAAAGAATGAGTGGGTCACAATTACTTCCTGAACATAAAGGCAAAAAGAATGATGGGGAAAAAATATGTTCATGTGTGAGACATTCACATTTGTAGTCTCCTTAATGGTGTAGATGTGTAGTATTACTTTTATCATGCAGAGTTTTGGTTTGGTCAAAGGCAGACTGCATATGTGACAGTGGTCCCAGAAAATTTTCATACCAGATTTTTACTGTGCCTTTTCTATGTTCAGCTATGTTTAGATACACATCATTGTGTCCCAAATGCCTACAGTATTCAGTGCAGTAACACACTGTACAGGTTTGTAGCCCAGGAACAATGGTTCTAGGTTCGTGCCCATCTTACACCACCTAGGTTTGTGTAAGCCCACTCTAGGATGTTCCCACAATGACAAAACACGTGACTATGCACTTCTCAGTTCATGTCCCCATCGATAAGTGACACATGACTGTAATTAACTTTTTATAGTTCTATTTTTCCCTATGACATCAAATGATGAATTAAACAGAATTTGATCAGTTCCTGGATTTGCCTGGATAAGGCATGTCTTCTTTACAATGTGATAGGAGATGTTCACTTCCTCAGAAATTCTCAAAGGACTTTTTATAGTGATCTCCTTGACTTGTTTTGTCACACTCCAAGAGAAGGACAATAGGAAAAAATGACAAGAAAAATTTTAATATCGGTTTAAATATTTTTGAAAAAATAAAAACCTAGAGGTTGGACCCTTATACATTTGGAAGAAAATAAAATTGGATCATCTTACACTCTACGGGCCAATGTTCTGCCAACCTGTTTGTTTGGATTAACTCAGTTTTACTACTGATATCCACAGCTTTATCGCTTCCTCTAACATGAATAATACCCTGGTAGATTAAAGATTTAAACTTTATCAGTACAATAAAGTTACATATAAAAATGTGAGAGATTATGTGCACAATCTCTAGGGTGAGGGGTGTAGAAATTTTTAACCAAGATGGCATACCAAAAACAGTAAGAGAAAAGGTAGATATTTTAATATTTAAAACTACTATTTTTACAGGAAAGAGTACTGCAAACACAGAAAAGAGAAAATTATAGATTTGAAAAAGATACTTGCAATTTAGAAATTAATAACTGTGACAAAACTTTTGCAAATTGATAAGAAGGCAAAAACTATTCACTTAAAAAGTGGGCAAACAATATGAAGTAGCAATTGATAGAGAAGCAAACCCAAGTGGCCAGCAAACATCTGAAAAGATGTTCAAATTTACTTGTTGGAAAGATGAATGTGAATTATAGTTAAAAAATAAGATATCACTGTAAAACTATCACAGTATCTGAAGTTAAAAACCTATGTTCATCCAACAAAGAAATGAGGAATTGCAGACACTTTAGAAAGCAAGTAGGCATTATCTAGTAAAATAAACACACACACACACACACACACACGTATTGATAAAGAATGTCTGCTGCTCTCCAAGAATCTATGTTTCCTCTTCTTATTGGGCATGTAGTTAGACTGCAATTTCTGGTCTCACTTTAGAGATACATCCAATGACTGTGGGCAGGATTGTTGTGGCAGGATTGGTGTGTGCTTCTTCCAGGCCCGGCCCATCTAAACCTCCCATACTTGGTATATGCTCCTCCGTGCTCTTTTCTCCTTCCAGCTGTCTAAGCTGGTGAGTGAGGGTGCCCCTGAAGATGGCAGAGCCCGAGTTCTCCTGCCCAGCCTACTCTGTCACACGATTTGACCTGGTAATTCATCTCTTGGGCATCTATCCTAAGGAATGAAAAGCACCAGTGTGTATGGAAATATGTACAAGGATAATTATTCCAGCATTATTCATAGTTGTTAGAATTTTAGAAAACTGGAAACAAATGGAATGACTGTGAATAGGGATAGACTGAATAAATTATGGTAAATGCACACTTTAGAATATTTTGTAGTGATTAAAAAGAGTAAGTTAGGATCACACCATTTGACTTGAATGGATTTTCAAGAACTTTTGTCGAAAGGGAAGAATGAGATGTAAGGATATTTATTATGTGTATTAGGCTACTCAGGCTGCCATAACAAAATACCACAGACTAGATGGCTTAAACCATAGAAATTTATTTTCTCACAGTTCTGGAGGTTGGAAGTCTGTGATTAGGCTCCCATTATGGTTGGTTTCTATGGAAGACTCTCTTCCTGTCTTGTAGATGATAATATGGTTTGGATTTGTGTCCCTTCCCAAATCTCATGTCAAATTGTAATACCCAGTGTTGAAGCAGGGTCCTAGTGGGAGGTGATTGGATCATGAAGGAGGATTTTCCTCTTGCAGTTTTTGTGATAGTGAGTGACTTCTCATGAGATCCAGTTATTTAAAAGTGGGTAGCACATCCCCATTCTCTCTCTACCTCCTGCGCCAGCCGTGTAAGACATGACTCCTTTCTCTTCACTTTCTGCCATGACTGTAAGTTTCCTGAAGCCTCCCCAGTCCTGCTTCTGCACAGCCTGTGGAATCGTGAGCCAATTAAACCTCTTTTCTTTATAAATTACCCAGTCTCAGGTAGTTCTTTATAGCAAGGGGAGAATGAACTAATACGGATGGCTACCTTCTCATTGTGCCCTCACATGGCAGATAGTGAGAAAAAGATCTTCCTTTCTGTTGTTTTATTTTTTATTTTTTTATTTTTTATTTTTTTTGAGACGGAGTCTCGCTCTGTCATCCAGGCCAGAGTGCAGTGGCACAATCTTGCCTCACTGCAACCTCCACCTCCCTGGTTAGTTCAAGCAATTCTTCCACCTCAGCCTCCCTAGTAGCTGGGATTACAGATGCACACCACCACATCTGGCTAATTTTTTTTTTTTTTTTTGTATGTTTAGTAGAGACAGGTTTCACCGCCTTGGAGGGTGGATTGCCTGAAGTCAGGAGTTCTTTCCCTTCTTATAAGGAGATAGTCCTATCAAATTAGAGCGCCACCCTTACGACCTCATTTAACATTAATTATCTCCTAAAGACTCCATCTCCAGCAATCATCACTTTGGTGGTTAGGGCTTCAACATATGAGTTGGGGGTTGGTAGGAGGGGACACCATTCAGTCGGTAGCAATATCAAAGACCAAAACACCTTAGATATGTGTGTATGTTCATATATACATATATTCATTTAATATAATTACAAATGCATGGAAAAATATATCTATATACTCAGTAGTAAACTGGTTTCCTTGTGTTAATGTTGGGGGGATGGAGGTAAAGTGGCAATATTAGAATAAGAGAGAAGGAGGTTTTACTTAATACCCATTAAGTAAAAGTGTAAATTAAAATTAAAGAGAACATACAAAAAAAAAGATACATGTAAATTTATAATTGAGGGATTTTTATATGTAAAATAAATTGGTAACAAAGTTAGATCATGCATGTGTACACTTATAAAATAGTTCTCTCTGTGCTGCCTGAGAACCCCTTCCTCTCTTCCTCACTATCCCTCTATTTAATTGTCTTAAAATAAGATCTGTACAAGGAGCTATTTCTTGGCATTACAATTTTATTTGCTTAATCACTGACTTGCAGAAATTGCCCTTATACATAAATAAATGAAAAGAACCAGTAGAAGAAGCACAAGTATATAATATTGAAAATTCTATAAACTTCCCATGTTCTCACCTGAAGGAATGAAGTAAGAATATTAAGCTTCAGTTTTGTGGAGGATATTCTTCATCTCAAAAGACACCTGAGTACAGAAGTAAGCAAGCATTTGCCAAGAAGAGATATAATTCTGCCACATACAAATTATTCACCAAGACAAAGGGCTTAGGGCAAGAGGTAGTAATGGGGTTGAGGTTTTTTATTTTATTTGTTTCATTTGGGCATATGCCCAGACAGTATAGGTCAAAGGTTTAATGACTCTGGATGCAACTTTCAGCAGCTTACTTGAGACACTGGAGTGTCCTTCGTAAGAAATTTTGTCCACTGCTGCTCCACAATTAAACAAATTTCATAATTTCACAGCACAAAATTTCTCCAGCACAGAGAGGGAAGACAACCTTACTGACCTTAGACTTTACTGGCAACACAAAAGCTTCAAAGCAGTTTTATTTGAAGGCAAGATCCAAGTATCCACAGAAGCTAAGGATGGTAGCCAATTTATCACCAAGGGCATAGCTAATATTTTCTTTTCTATTACATTTTTAGGGACAGTGCAAACTAGAAACAAAATCATGTGCTTGTCTTCACAGTTTTTATCTTACACCTTGGTCCACCTTTCCAGAAATTATAGGGCCATGTTTATCTGGTTCTAGAAACATTGTTTGTTGCAGGGTTAATTGGAAACTGTGTTTGCAGGAAAATTCCTGCTCCTTCTTCCTTTTCACAAGTAACTCCAGTGGTCAAATTAATTTGATTATTGATCCTGTTAAGGTAACAATGTGGTTATTAAGCGTTCTTCTATGCCAGTTGGACATTTGAGATGTACTCATTAATAAAAAGTGTAGATTATATAATACTTGGCTCTCAGATGTGCTGTTAGTTTGTAATTTTTACAGTAATGTGCCTGGAACATTATATGGAGTCAATAAGTTAGTCAAATGGCATCTAGTAGCTGTGTAATCCTGTTCAAATTATATATTTTCCTAAGTCTCAGTGTCCTCATACATAAAAGAAATATTGATAAATTCTCTCTTGTTAGGTCATTGGGAAGAGCATATTAATATATGTGAAAATACAAGTAATTATGTACTACAATAATAAAGAATAATAAAAACAACATTGTGGAAGGGCATTAGTTTATATTTTTAACTCTAGGTATCAGAATTCTGAGTGAAATTTATTGTCCACTAGTAAAAAAAAAAAAAGTGCTATTCTTTTTTTTTATTTTTGATACAGGGGGTACATGTGCTGGTTTTGTTACCTGGGTATATTGAGTGATGCTGAGATATGGGTTAAGAATCATCCCATCACTCAGGTACTGAGCATATTACCCAACAGTTAGTTTTTCTACGCTTTTCCCCCAATTTCTTCCCCCTCTAGTAGTCCCCAGTTTCTATTGTTGCCATCTTTGTATACAGACGTACCCAGTGCTTAGCTCCCACTTATAAGTGAGAACATGTGCTATTTGGTTTTCTGTTCCTGGGTTCATTCACTTAGAATTATGGCCTCCGGCTGCATCTATGTTACTGCAAAGGACATAATTTCATTCTTTTTTTGTGGTTGCATAATATTCTACGGTGCATATTTTTTTTGTCTAATCCTCTGTTGATAGGCACGTAGGTTGATCCCATGTCTTTGCTGTTGCGAACCATGCAGCGATGAACTTATGAGTGCATGTGTGGTTTTGGTAGAACAATTTGTTTTCTTTTAGATATATACCCAGTAATGGAATTGCTAGGTCAAATGGTTATTTCCCTTTTAAGTTCTTGGAGAAATTTCCAAACTGCTTTCTTCAGTGGCTGAACTAATTTACATTCTTACCAACAATGTTTAAGCATTCCCTTTCCTTCATAGCCATGCCAGCATCTGTTGATTTTGACCTTTTCATAGTAGCCATGCTGACTGGTATGGATGGTATATCATTATGACTTGGATTTGCATTTCTCTGATGATTAGTAATGTCAAGCATTTTTTCATGTTTGTTTGACTGCTTGTATGATTTCTTTTGAGAAGTGTCTGTTCATGTATTTGCCCATTTTTTGATGGGGATATTTATTTATTTTTCTTGTTGATGTAAGTTCCTTTTAGATGACTCTGGATATTAGATCTTCGTCAGACAGATAGTTTATAAATACTTCATCCAATTGTGTGGGTTATCTGTTTACTCTGTTGATAATTTCTTTTGCTGTACGGAAGTTCTTTAGATTAATTAGGTCCCACTTGTCAACTTTTGTTTTAGCTGCAATTGCCTTTGAGGACTTAATTGTAAATTATTTTTCCAAGGCTGATGTCCAGAATGGTGTTTCCTAGGCTTTCTTCTAGGATTCTTATAGTTTGAGGTCTTACATTTAAATCTTTAATCTATCTTGAGTGAATTTTTTTAAATGGTGAAAGGTAGGGGTCCAGTTTCATTCTTCTGCATATGGCTAGCCAGTTATCCAGCACCATTTACTGAACAGGGATTTCTTTCCCCATTGCTTATTGTTGTTGACTTTCTTAAAGATCAGATGGCTGTAGAAACGTAGCTTTATTTCTGGGTTCCCTAACCTATTCCATTGGTCTATGTGCCTGTTTTGGTACCAGTAGTACCATGCAGTTTTGGTTACTCTAGTCTGATAGTATAATTTGAAGTCAGGTGATGTGATGCCTCTGACTTTTTTCTTTTTGCTTAAGCTATTGGGATATTTTCGGGTTCCATGTAAATTTTAGAATAGTTTTTCCAACTGTGTGAAAAAATGACATTGGTTGTTTGAAAGGAATAGCATTTAATCTATATATTGCTTTAGGTAGTACAGTCATTTTAATGATATTGATTCTTCCAATTCATAAGCATGAATGTTTTTCCATTTGTTTGTGTCATCCATGATTTATTTTAGCAGTGTTTTGTAGTTTCCTTTGTAGAGATCATTCACCTTCTTGATTAGCTATATTCCTAGGTATTTTATGATTTTTTTGGCTATTGTAAATGAGATTGCATTCTTGATTTCATCCTCAACTTGAAGATTATTGGTATGTAGAAATGCTTGTGATTTTTGTACATTGATTTTGTATCCTGAAACTTTACTAACATTGTTCATCAGTTCCAGGGGCTTTTTGGCAGGCTTTAAGGTTTTCTAGGTGTAGGATCATATATCTGTGAAGAAAGATAGTTTAACTTCTTTTCCTATTTGGATGCCTTTTATTTTTTTTCTCTTGCCTGATTGCTCTGACTAGCACTTCCAGTACTAGGTTGAATAGGAGTGGTGAGAGTGGTCATCCTTGTCTTGTTCCAGTTCTCAAGGGAAGCGCTTCCAATTTTTCCTTGTTTGGTATGATTTTGACTGTGGGATTGCCACAGATGGCTCTTATTCTGAGCTATGCTTCTTTGATGCCTAGTTTATTGAGGATTTTTATCATGAAAGGACATTGAATTTTACGAAAAGCTTTTTCTGAATCTTTTGAGATGATCCTATGGTTTTTGTTTTCAATTCTATTTATGTGGTGAATCACATTTATTGATTTGTGTATGTTGAACCAACCTTGCGTCCTAGGAATGAAGCCTACTTAACTGTGGTGAATTAACATATTTATGTGCTGTTGAATTCAGTTTGCTAGAATTCTGTTGAGGATTTTTGAATCTATGTTCATCAGGGATACTGGCCTGAAGTTTTCTTTTCTCAATGTGTTTTTGCCAGGTTTGGGCATAGCAGTGATGCTGGTTCATAGAATGAGTTAAGAAGGAGTCTGTCTTCCTTGGTTTTATCAGATAGTTTCAGTTATATTGGTACCAGCTCTTCTTTGCATGTCTGGCAAAACTTGGTTGTAAATCCATCCACTCCAGGGCTTTTTTGGTTGATAGGATTTTTATTACTGATTCAATTTCAGAACTTGTTATTGGTCTGTTCAGGGTTTCAATTCCTTCCTGATTCAATCTTGGGAGATTGTGTTTTTTGAGGAATTTATCCATTTCCTCTTGAATTTCCAGTTTATGTGAGTAGAAGTGTGTGTTTATAATAGTCTCTAAGGATCTTTTGTATTTCTGCGGATTGGTGGTAATGCTAGCTTTGTAATTTCTGATTGGGCTTATTTGGATCTTCATTTATTTTTTCTTTGTAATATAGCTAGTGGCTTATTGATCTTGTTTATCCTTTCAAAACATCAACTTTTGGTTTTCATTGATACTTAGTATGGATTTTTGAGTCTGCATTTCATTCAGTTCTGCCCTGAATTTAGTCATTTCTTTTCTTCTGCTACCTTTATAGTTGGTTTGTTCTTGTTTTGCTAGTTGGTTTAGGTGTGATGTTAGATCATTAATTTGAGATCTTTCTAACTTTTTGAAGTAGCATCTAATACTCTAAACTTTTCTCTTAATACTGATTTGCTACATCCCAGAGATTTCAGGAGGTTGTGTCTCTGTTTTCATTTATTTTAAACAATATTTTTATTTCTGCCTTAATTTCATGGTTTACCCAAAAGTTATTCAGGAGCAAGTTGTTTAACTTTCACGTAACTGTGTGGTTTTGAGAGATCTTCTTGATATTGATTTCCATTTCTATTCAACTACGTTCTCAAAGTGTGGTTTGTGTATTTCAAGTTTAAAAAAATATATTGAGACTTGCTTAATGGCCAAGCATATGCTCAATCTTGAAGTATGTTCTGTATGAATGTATATTCTGTAGTTGATGGGTGGAATATTCTGTAGATGTCTATTAGGGCGAAGTGGTCAAGCATCTAGTTTAAATGCAGAAACTCTTTGTTAGTTTCTGCCTTGATGACCTGTCTAATGCTGACAGTGGGATATTGAAATCCCCCACTACTTATTACATTTTTTATTTTTTTAGGTACATAGGAGATGTATATATAACGGGGTACATTAGATATTTTGATATAGGCGTGCAATGTGTAATAATCACATCATGTAAAATGAGATATCAATTCCCTCAAGCATTCATTTATCTTTTGTGTTACAAACAACTCAATTGTAATTTTTTAGGTGTTTAAAATGTACAGTTAAATTATTATTGACTAGAGTCACCCTGTTGTGCTATCAAATACCAGGTCTTATTCATTCTTTCAAATTATTTTTGTACCAATTAACCATTCCTATTTTTGCCGCCATTGCCCCACTACTCTGCCCAGCCTCCAGTAATCATCCTTCTACTCTCTGTCTCCATTTGTTCAACTGTTTTGATTTTTAGATCTCACAAGTGAGAATATCCAATGTTCATCTTTCTATGCCTGGGTTATTTCAATTAACATAATGGATCCAGTTCCATCAGTGTTGTTGTAAATGACACGATCTCATTTTTTATGGCTGCATAGTACTCCGTTGTATATAGGTACCACATTTTATTTATTCATTCATTGATTAGCAGTTAGGTAACTTCCAAATTTTGGCTATTATGAATAGTATTGCATGAAACATGAAAGTGTAGGTATGTCTTTGATATACCAACTTCCTTTCTTTCGAGTATTCACTCAGCAGTGAGATTGCTGGATTTTATGGTAGGTCAATTTTTAGTTTTTTGAGAAACCACCAAATTGTTCTCCATAGTAGTTGTACTAATTTACATTCCCAAAAACAATGTGTGAGAATTTCCTTTTCTCCACATCCTCGCCAGCATTTGTTATTGCCTGTCTTTTGGATAAAAGCCATTTTAAATGGGGTGAGATGATATTTCATTGTAGTTTTGATTTTCATTCCTCTGATGATCAATGATTTTAAGTACTTTTCATGTGCATGTTTATCATTTCTATGTCTTCAAATCTCTTGCCCATTTCTAAATCAGGTTGGTAGATTTTTTTTTTTTTTTTCCTGTAGAGTTGTTTGAGCTCCTGATGTATTCTGGTTATTAATCTCTTCTCAGTTTGGTAGTTTGTAAATATTTCCTCTCATTCTGTGGGTTGTCTTTTCACTTTATTGTTTCTTTTGCAGGGCAGAAGTTTTTTTAAGTTGATGTGATCTCTTTTGTCCATCTTTGCTTCGGTTGCCTGTGCTTGTGGGATAGTACTCAGGAAATTTTTCTCATCCCATATCCTGAAGATCTTTCCAATGGTTTCTGTAGTAGTTTCATAGTTTGAGGTCTATGAATTAACTCATTAATGCATTTTGATTTAATTTTTGTATATGGCGAGAGATATGGGATCTATTTTTATGCTTCTGTTTATGAATATTCAGTTTTCCTAGCATCACTTATTGAAGAGACTCTGTTTTCCCCAGTACTTGGAAACTTTGTCAAAAATGAGTTTGCCATAAGTGTGTGGATTTGTTTCTGGGTTCTGTACTCTGTTGCTTTGGTTTATGTGTCTGTTTTTATCCCAGTACCATGCTGTTTTGGTTACTACAGCTCTGTGGTATAATTTGAAGTCAGGTAATGTGATTCCTTTAGTTTTATTCTTTTTGCTTAGGATAGATGTGGCTGTTCTAAGTCTTCTGTGGCTCCAGATAAATTTTAGGGTTATTTTTTTCTATTTCTGTGAGGAATGCCATTGGTATTTTGATAGAGATTGCATTGAATTGGTAGATTGCTCAGGGTAGTATAGACATTTTTAACAATATTGATTCCTCCAATCCATGGACATGGAATATCTTTCCAGTTTTGATGCCCTCTTTAATATATTTCATCAATGTTATATAGTTTTCATTGTAGAGATCTTTCACTTCCTTAATTCCTAGGTATTTAATTTTATCTGCAGCTATTGTAAATGGAATTGCTTTTTTGACTTCTTTTTCATTTTGCTCACTGTTGGCATATAGAAATGCTACTGATATTTGTATGTTGATTTTATATCCTGTCACTTTAGTCAATTTGTTTATCAGTTCTAATAGTTTTCTGATGGAGTCTTTAGGATTTCCAAATACAAGATCATATCATCTGCAAATAAGGAAAATTTGTATGAAAATTTCTTCCTTTCCAATTTGTATGCATTTTCCTTTGTTCTCTTGTCTGATTGCTCTAGCTAGGACTTCAGGTACTATTTTGAGTAACACTGGTGAAAGTGGACATGCTTGTCACGTTTCAGATCTTAGAGGAAAGGCCTTCAGTTTCTCCTCATTCAGTATGATCCTAGTTGTGGGTTTGTTGTATATGGCTTCTATTATGTTGAGGCATGTTCCTTCAATATCCAGTTTTTTGAAGTTTTTAAATTTTTTAATCATGAAATGATGTTAAATTTTGTTAACTGCTTTTCTAGCATTAATTAAAATAGTCATATAATTTTTGTCCTTCATTCTGTTCCTATGATGTATCCCATTGATTGATAGGTGTATGTTGAACCATCCTGGCATCCCAGGGATAAATTCCACTTGGTCATGATGAATAATACTTTTAATGTGTTTTTGAATTCAGTTTGCTAGTATTTTGTTGAGGATATTTGCATCAATTTCATCAGGGATATTGGCGTGTAGTTTTATTTTTTTGAAGTGTCTTTGTCTGGTTTTGGTATCAGGGTAATACTGGCCTTGTAGAATAAGTTTGAAATTATTACTGTTCCTCTGTTTTTTTGGAAGAGTTTGAATAGGATTGGTGTTAGTTCTTGTTTAAGTGTTTGGTAGAATTCAGCAGAGAAGCCATCAGGCCCCAGGCTTTTCCTTACTGGGAGACTTTTTATTACTGTTTCAATCTCATACCTGGTCTGTTCAGGTTTTGGATTTCTTCTTGATTCAGTTTTGGAAAATTGCATGTATCTAGAAATTTGTTCATTTATTCTACATTTTCCATTCTATTAACATATAGTTGCTTATAGTAGCCATTAACGATCCTTTGAGTATCAGTTGTAATGTCTACTACTTTATCTCTGATTTTATTTATTTGGTCCTCTCTTTTTTTCTCAGTCCTGTTAAAGGTTTGTCAATTTTGTTTGACTTCCAAAAACCAAAGTTTCATTTCATTTATCTTTTGGATCGTTCTATTCATTCCAATTTAATTTATTTCTGCTCTGATCTTTATTATTTATTTTTGTCTTCTGAAGTCCTCCACTACTATTGTGGGGCTGCCTAAGTCTTTTTGTAGGTCTTGAAGCACTTATTTTAAGATTACGTGTGGTCCAATGTTGGGTGTGTATATATTTAGGATAGTTAAGTCTTCTTGTTAAATTAAACCCTTTGTCATTATGTAATGCCTTTCTTTGTCTTTTTTGATCATTGTTGATTTAAAGTCTGTTTTGTGTGAAATTAGTATAGGAATTCCTTATCTTTTTTGTTTTCCATTTTCTTGGTAGATTTTTCTCCATCTCTTTATTTTGAGCTTATGGGTATCATTGCATGTGAGATAGGTCTCAAAGATAGCATAAAGTTGAGTCTTACTTCTTTATCAAACTTGCCACTCTGTGTCTTTTAAATGGGGGCATTTAGTTCATTTATGTTCAAGGCTAATATTGATATGTACTAATATTGAAATGTACTACAAATATTGATATTTATGTCCAAGGCTAATATTGATACGTACTGCCATTGTGTTGTTTGCTGGGTATTACACAGACTTGATTGTGTAATTGCTTTACAGTGTTAACTGTCTATGTTTTTAAGTGTGGTTTTGTATTGACCCCTAACAGTCTTTCATTTCTAGGCTTAGTACTTCTTTAAGGACCTGTTGTAAAGCAGGTCTGGTGCTTACAAATTCACTTAGCATTTACTTGTCTAAAAAGGATCTTATTTCTCCTTTACTTATGAAGCTTAAAGCTTAGTTTGGATATAAAGTTTTTGTTGATATTTATTTTCTTTAAGAATGCTGAATATAGGCTTGTAATCTCTTCTGGCTTGCACGATTTCTGCTGAAAGGTCTGCTGTTAGCCTGATGGGGTTCCCTTTGTAGGTGACCCACTCATCTCTCTAGATGCTTTTAATATTTTTTCTTTATCAGTGACCTTGGAGAATCTGATGGCTATGTGTCTTGGGGATGGTCTTCTCATGCATTATCTCATAGGGGTCTTTGCATTTCCTGAATTTGAATGTCAACCTCTCTAGCAAGGTTGGGGACATTTTCATGGACAATATCCTCAGACATGTTTTCCATGTTACTCTCCCCTCTTTCTCTCTCTCTTTCAGGGCCACCAATGAGTCACAAACTTTAGTCTCCTTAGATAATACCGTATTTCTTGGAGGTTTTGCTCTTTCTTTTTTATTCTGTTTCTTTATTTTTGTGTGACTGTGTTAATTTGAAGAACTGGTCTTTAAGCTCTGAAATTTTTTTCCTCAGCTTGGTCTATTCTGCTGTTAATATTTGCAATTGTATTATGAAGTTCTTGTGGTCAGCTTTTCAGCTCTATGGAATGAGTTAGGTTCTTTCTTAAAATGGCTATTTCATCTTTAAACTCCTGTATTGGTTTGTTGGATTTCTTAGATTTTTTTGGATTGGGTTTAGACTTTCTCCTGAATCTCAGTGATCTTTATTCCAATCTGGATTCTGAATCCTATGTTTGTCATTTTGGCCATTTCAGCCTGTGTAAAAATAATTGCTGGGGAACTAGTGCAGTTGTTTGGAGGTAAAAAGATACACTGGAATTTTGAGTTGCCAGAGTTTTTTGCTTTTGTATCCTTTTATGCCCTTGGGAGTTTAACTGTGGTAAAAGTTGGGTTTACCGGCTTCATTTCTGGAAGATCTCAGAGGCCCAAGGCTCAGCTCAGCACTTCTGGGCTGCATGCTCTAACCCTGGGGGGCTGATACCAGGTCCAGGGTTTTGTTCTCTGGCTCTTTGTGGTTAAGCACCTGCTGTGCCGGAGGGGCTGAAGTGCTCCTGGTCTCCTGGCAACAACACTCCTCTGGACGGTGTGGGCCAAAGGGCTTTGTCAGGGTGCTGGCAGTGCTTGCACTCATTTGCCAACTGTGGGGGTATGCAGTGGGGTGCATACACATTGATGAGGGTGGGGCATAAGCAGGGCTGAGGCGAGGGTGTCCACACACATGTGCATACATCAGCAGAGTGACAGTGATGTAGGTTGCATAAGTGTGCCAGTGGGGACATGGCTGTGGCATCTGTATGTGTGGTTATGCCATCAGCAGTTGCTGCACGGTGGAGTGTGCACACATCACCAGGGTCAGGATGCTGGTGGGGCTGAGATGGTGGCCTCCACATGAGGATGGGTGGCAGTGTCTGTGTGCATAGGTGTGCCAGCAATGACAGTGTGGCAAGGTGCGCATGTGCTGGTAGGCCCACAACAGCATGTCCACACAAGTAAGTGCTGGCAGTGGCAGCAGTGTGGCAGCATGTGTGCGTGTCAGTGGGGGGTAGGGTGCAGGGTGCAGGTGCACTCTGGTGGGGGCAGGATAGCCAATGTCCACAAGCTTTCACTGGCAGAAACTTTCTTGAATTTTCCCTCAAATATATTTTCTAATTTGTTTACTTTTTCTCCTTCTCTTTCATAAATGCCAATAATTCATAGGTTTCATCACTTTACATAATCCCATATTTCTCAAAGGCTTTGTTCATTGAAAAAAATTATTTATTTTTATTTTTATTTTTGTCAGGCTCAGTTACTTCAAAAGACTTTTTCAAGCTCTGATTTTTTTTTTTTTTTTTTTTTTTTTGAGACAGAGCCTCACTTTGTTGCCCAGGCTGGAGTACAGTGGCACAATCTTGTCTCTGGCTCATTGCAAGCTCTGCCTTCTGGGTTCACACAATTCTTGTATCTAGCCTCCTGAATGGCTGGGATCACATGACCACACCTGGTTAATTTTTGTATTTTTAGTAGAGATGGTGTTTCACCATGTTGGCCAGGCTGGTCTTGAACTCCTGACCTCAGGTAATCCACCCACCTTGGCTTCCCAAAGTGCTGGGATTACAGGCGTGAGTCATTGTGCCTGGCCTGAAATTTTTTATACTGCTTGATCCAGTATACTGATAAAGGTTTCAATTGTATTTTTGAAATTCCTTAAACGAGTTTTTTTTTCTTTTTTTTTTTTTAAATTTCAGAAGCTCTGATTGATTTATTTTAAGTTGCTTATCTCTTCATTCATTTCCTGGATTGCTTTAGATGTTTTTGTGTATTGATTTTCAATCTTGTCTTGGATTTCATTGCACCTTCTAGCAATCCGTGAGTTGAAATCTTTATCTGTCATTTCTGAATTTCCATTTTAGTTAGGAACCAATGCCAGAGAGCTAGTGCAATCATTTGGTGGTTTCATTATGTTTATATTTTTCATGGTGTCTGAATTTTTTTACTGGTTTCTTATCATCTGAAGATGCTGGCACTTCTAATTTTTGGAATTATTTTTGTGCAGGTAGGACTTTTTTGTTTTCATCCTCTCGCTATAATATTGTGGAGTTGTTTTGCCCACCTTTTCTTTCCTGCCTTCATAGGGGGTCCAACAGAAGGAATGCCGGGTAGGGCCTTTTGGTTTTGCTCTTAATAGCCCTATGCACTTTTTATTAGTAGGTTTCATATTGGACTGTGAAGTTTGACATACAAATCTGTAGTTGATAGCCAGCACTAGGTTAAGAGTGGGCTGTAGCCAATGTGGTTGGGTATATACTTAATCCTTGTTTACCTGGCAGTTGCTCTCTGTTGCCTCAGGCAATGGACTGATTTCTCAAATGTGCAGTGGTCTGAGCTCCCTTCTGACCCCTGGGGAGCCAGGAGCCATGAAGGGCAGGGCTAGATTAGGCGGGTGACCTACAGGTCCACTGATGGCAGGCATATGTACCAGCAATGAGAGAGTGTCCTGTGGGTGACCACCAAGTGCCTAGAGGTTTGCCTAGGCATGCAGCTGGGAAACGTCCTCATCCTCAAGTTCTCTGTACAGGGGCTGCTCTCTGTTCTGTATCTTAAATTCCTAATCCAGGAGAGTGGGTGCTCCAGATAGCTGGAGATCTGCCTGGGCATGGAGCAGAGAGGGCTGCCCTACACCAGGGGCTCTGCATAAGAGGGTGGGCTGTTGATCCAGGTGAGCTGGTGCTCTGAATGCCTAGAGATCTGCCTGGGTGTGGAGGAAAAAGGGCTCCCCTACACCACAATCTATGTCCAGGAGTGGGGGAGTGACTCACGCTGCTGAAGCAGATGAGAAGGTGCTCTGAATTTCTGGAGATTTGCCTGGGTGTGAAGCAGAAAAGGCCTCTCTGCACCAGGATCTCTGCACAGGAAGGGTGGGGTGAATCAGGTGGCTGATCCAGCAAGTGCTCTAATTACCTGGAGATCTTCCTGGGTGTGGAGCGGAGGCACCGCCAACCCCCCTTCATCATGATCTCTGTCCAGGAAGGGTGGGGCCACTGAGGCTGCTGTCCAGGCAAATGGGTGATTCAACTACCTGGATTTCTGCCTGGTGCTGGAGTGAAGTGGGCCTAGCTGCACCACAATATCGGGGTGGGACAGAGGAGGGCGCCTAGCTGTGGCGCATGCAGATTAGTTCCATGTTGTTCAGCTGGCCCTGGCTGCAAATCTCCCCACCCAGCAGAAACTTCAGCTGTAGCAGCTCTACTACCACCCCAGGCTTGTGACAGGAAAGAGCACAATTCCAGCAGTGACTGCTGAGGTGCCTTTTACTGTTCTGGCTGTGAAGCTTCCTACCCTACTCCAGAACAGGTGCTCCAGTGTCTGGCCCAAGGCTAAAATACCTGCACAGCCATGCTGCCAAGTTGTCAAAGAATAGCTGACTTTGCATGCATCTGGATTAAAAATGGTATCTTTCTCTTGGTCCCGGATCTGGGAAAATGTCTGCAGCTTTTCTTGATATCTTTGTCTCACAGCATCCCCAAGCCTCTCCCCATGTTAGCTCCAGTGATTGGGAATAACAGAGGTCTGGGTTGTTTGGATCCCCAGTAGAAAGGAGAGTGACAGAAGGAGGCTCTGCCTCTTTCACGTACTGGGACGTCACTTTTATCAGCCGTATGCCAACACAAGGGCTGTTTGTCGGCATTATCCTCTGTGGGATCTGGGGTGTCCTTCACAATTCCAGTGGACTCTCGTTTTTCTTCTTGAAGTAAAGCACACAGAGTTGATCTTTACCTACTATCTTGCTGTTTCCAAGTGGCTGAGGTACACTAAAAGCCTCTACTCTGCCATCTTGGGGGAAAAAAACTCTTACTGATTTTAGCATATACTTTTAGCATGTCTCATTTCTGGTTTAAAACATTCTTACCTCCCTTTTTCCCCCTCAGTCACTTCACTTTTAGTTTGCACTACAATAGTAAATTATATATATCTTTGTAAATAATTTTAAATTAAGTAAAGGTTGGATACCAAACATATATACAAACATCCTCAATTACCATGTTAGGTCATAGGTAGATTTATATGGTCCAGATATTATCAATCTTCTAATAACATTTCCCAGAATATGTTGGGCAGAGTATTAAATGGGTCTTCTAAATATAGAGTTCTGAGATTTTAAAACTTGGGAAAGTATCTGATTAAACAAAGTCAAACAATCTCTTCACTATAGTTCTTTTCAGAGCTTTTACATGCTATGATGAGTTATCATATACAGTCAGGGATACAGAGCACAGCATTACTCAAACTTAGTTTTTGCTTTCTCAGAATTTTATTGAAAAACATGGATTATTTGAGAATAACTGAATGCACACTTCTCATCTCCTTTCCAAGAGTGATATGAGAGTGAGAACCTGGGTCACTGTTGGTCAGGGATTTCACAGAATGTAAAACCCAGGCTCACCTTGCTTAGGAAAGTCCTGCCATGGGGAAAGGGCCTACATCAAACCATGTCCATTGTCTCCTCAAAATATTTACCAGATTTTGAGGTTGCAGAGTGCAATGCTAGAGAGTTGGGCTAGGAAATTGAATGACAACTAAATTTCCTCAAGTACTTTATAATGAATGAGATAAAGTTCCATCATCCTCTAAATCAAAAGCCCAAGAAAGCCATGCCCTAAAAACAGGGAGACACCCGAGATAGATTCAGTTTTGCCAAAATGGCAATGCTGCCAGGTCCAGCTGAATCCCTGGTTGAGGTAATCAGCCTCTCATTCTATTTGTTTAAAAGAAAAAGAGGGTAATATCTCTGGACAAAATAACATTTCTATGTTTATTTTATAGATAATGACAAAATTGAATAAAAAATCACTGAACAGGCCAGGCAGAGTGGCTCACACCTGTAATCTCAGCACTTCAGGAGGCTGAGGCAGGTGGATCACCTGAGGTCAGGAGTTGAAGACCAGCCTGGCTAACATGGTGAAACCCCATCTCTACTAAAAATAGAAACATTAGCCAGGCATGGTGGCAGGTGCCTGTAGTCCTAGCTACTTGGGTGGCTGAGACAGGAGAATTGCCTGCACCTGGCAGGTGAAGGTTGCAGTGAGCCAAGATCGTACCAGTACACTCCAGCCTGGGTGACAGAGTGAGACTGTCTCAAAAAAAAAAAAAAAAAAAAAGTAATGAACATTGACAGAGAAAACAATAATAAAAACAACAAAATGATGAGCAACATAAAACACAGACAACAAATAATTAAATTATTAAAATCTGCATTTTACTTAAAGTGGCAGAATACATGTGCAGAACGTGCAGGTTTGTTACATAGGTATACATGTGCCATGGTGGTTTGCTGCACCTATTGACCCATCCTCTAAATTCCCTCCCCTCACCCCACATCCTCCCAACAGGCCTTGGTGTGTATTGTTCCCCTCCCTGTGTCCATGTGTTCTCATTGTTCAACTCTCACTTATAAGTAAAAACATGTGGGGTTTGGTTTTCTGTTCCTGTGTTAGTTTGCTGAGGATGATGGCTTCCAGCTTCATCCATGTCCCTGCAAAGGACATGATCTCATTCCTTTTTATGGCTGCATAGTATTCCATGGTGTATAGGTACCACATTTTCTTCATCCAGTCTATCATTGATGGGCGTTTGGATTGGTTCCATGTCTTTGCTATTGTAAATAGTGCTGCAGTAAACATATGTGTGCATGTGTTTTTATAGTGGAATGAAATAACTTCCTCTGGGTACATATCCAGTAATGGAATTGCTGGTTCAGATGGTATTTCTAGGTCTAGATCTATCTAGATCCTTGAATAACTGCCATACTGTCTTCCACAATGGTTGAACTAATTTACATTCCCACTAATAGTGTAAAAGTGTTCCTAGTTCTCCACAGCCTTGCCAGCATCTATTGTTTCCTGATTTTTTAATAATTGCCATTCTGACTGGCATAAGATGGTATCTTATTGTGATTTTGATTTGCATTTCTCTGATCAGTGATGTTGAGCTTTTTTTCATATATTTGTTGGCTGTGTAAATGTCTTCTTTTGAGAAGTGTCTGTTCATATCCTTTGCCTACTTATTGAAAGGGTTGTTTGCTTTTTTCTTGTAAATTTGTTTAAGTTTCTTGTAAATTCTGGATATTAGACCTTTGTCAGATGGGTGGATTGCAAAAATTTTCTCCCCTTCTGTAGATTGCTTGTTCACTCTGATGATAGTTTCTTTTGCTATGCAGAAGCTCTCTAGTTTAATTAGATCTCATATGTCAATTTTGGCTTTTGTTGCTATTGCTTTTGGCATTTTTGTTTTGAAGTCTTTGACCATGCCTATGTCCTGAATGATATTGCCTAGGTTTTCTTCTAAGGGTATTTTATGGTTTTAGGTTATATGTTTAAGTTTTTTATCCATCTCGAGTTAATTTTTGTATAAGGTGTAAGGAAGGGGTCCAGTTTCAGTTTTCTTCATATGGCTAGCCAGTTTTTCCAGCACCATTTACTAAGTAGGAAATCCTTTCCTCATTATGTGTTTGTCCAGTTTGTCAAAGATCAGATGGTTGTAGATGTGTAGTGTTATTTCTGAGACCTCTGTTCTGCTCCATTGGTCCATATGTCTTTTTTTGGTAGCAGTACCATGCTGTTTTGGTGACTATAGCCTTGTAGTGTAGTTTGAAGTCAGGTAGCATGACGCCTCCAGTTTTGTTCTTTTTGCTTAGAGTTGTCTTGGCTATACAGGGTCTTCTTTGATTCCATATGAAATTTAAAATAGTTTTTTTTCTAATTCTGTGAAGAATGTTAATGGTAGTGTGATGGGAATAGCATTGAATCTTTGAATTACTTTGGGCAGTATGGCCATTTTCACAACATTGATTCTTCCTATCCATGAGGATGGAATGTTTTTTCATTTGTTTGTGTCATGTCTTATTTCCTTGAGCAGTGATTTGTAATTCTCCTTGAAGAGGTCCTTCACATCCCTTGTGAGCTGTATTAATAGGAATTTTATTCTCTTTGTAGCAATGGTGAATCGGAATTCATGATTTGGCTTTATGTTTGCCTGTTATTGGTGTAAAAGAATGCTTGTGATTTTTGCACACTGATTTTGTATCTTGAGACACTGCTGAAGTTGTTTATCAGTTCAAGAAGTTTCTCAGCTGAGATAATGGGATTTTCTAAGTATAAAATCATGTTGTCTGCAAACAGAGACAACTTGACTTCCTTTCTTCCTATTTGAATAATCTTTATTTCTTTCTCTTGCCTGATTGCCCTGGCCAGAACTTCCAGTTCTATATTGAATAGGAGTGATGAGAAAGGGCATCCTTGTCTTGTACTGGTTTTCAAAGGGAATGCTTCCAGCTTTAGCCCATTCAGTATGATTGGCTGTGGGTTTGTTATAAATAGCTGTTATTATTTTGAGATGTGTTCCATTAATACCTACTTGTTGAGAGTTTTTAACATGAAGGGATGTTGAATTTTATCAAAGGCCTTTTCTGTATCTATTGAGATAATCATGTGTTTTTTGTCTTTGTTCTGTTTATGTGATGGATTACATTTATTGGTTTACATATGTTGAATGAGCCTTGCATCCTAGGGATGAAGCTGACTTGATTGTGCTGGATAAGTTTTTTGATGTGCTGCTTAATTTGGTTTGCCACTGTTTTATTGAGGATTTCCACGTTGATGTTCAGAGATATTGGCCCGAAGGTTTTTTGTTGTTGTTGTGTCTCATTCTGGTTTTGGTATCAAGATGATGCTGGCCTCATAAAATGAGTTAGAGATGAGTCCCTCCTTTTCAATGTTTGCAATATTTTCAGAAGGAATGGTACCAGCTCCTCTTTATATTTCTGATAAAATTCAGCAGTGAATCCCTCTGATTTTTGTTGGTAGGCTGTTAATTGCTGCCTTAATTTCAGAGCTTGTTATTGGTCTATTCAGGGATTCAACTTTTTTTCTGGTTTAGTCTAGGTAGGGTGTATGCATCCAGGAATTTATACATTTCTTCTAGATTTTCTGGTTTATTTGCGTAGCGGTGTTTATAGTATTTTCTAATGGTAGTTTGTGTTTCTGTGAGGTCAGTGGTGATATCTCCCTTATCATTTTTTTTATTGTATCTATTTGATTCTTCTCTCTTTTATTCTTTGTTACTCTGGCTAGCAGTCTATCTGTTTTCTTTTTTTTTTGGGTTTTTTTTTTCCCCAAGAAAACAGCTCCTGGATTAATTGATTTTTTTGGAGGTTTTTTTGTGTCTCTCCTTCAATTCTTCTCTGATCTTAGTTATTTCTTGTCTTCTGCTAGCTTTTGGATTAGTTTGCTGTTGCCTCTCTAGCTCTTATAATTGTGGTGTTAGGGTGTTGATTTGAGAGCTTTCTATCTTTCTGATGTAGGCATTTACTGCTATAAATTTCCCTCTTAACACTGCTTTAGCTGTGTCCCAGAGATTCTGGTATGTTGTCTCTCTGTTCTCACTGGTTTCAAAGAGCTTCTTGATTTCTCTCTTAATTTTATTATTTACCCAGGAGTCACTCAGAAGCAGGTTGTTCAATTTCCATGACATTGTGTGATTTTGGTGAGTAGAGTGAGTTTGTTAATCCTTAGTTCTAATTTAATTCCGCTGTGGTCTGAGAGATTATTTGTCATGATTTCAGCTATTTTACATTTGCTGAGGAGTGTTTTACTTCCAATTATGTGGTTGATTTTAAAATAAGTGCCATGTGGCACTGAGAAGAATGTATATTCTGTTGATTTGGGGTAGAGAGTTCTGTAGACCTCTACTAGGTCCACTTGATCCAGAGCTGAGTTCAAGTCCTGAATATTCTTGTTAATTTTCTGTCTCATTGATCTGTCTAATACTGAGTGGGGTGTTACAGTCTCCCACTATTATTGTGGGGTAGTCTAAGTCTCTTTGTAGGTCTCTAAGAACCTGTTTTATGAATCTGGGTGCTCCTGTGTTGGATACACACACACACACACACACAAGTTAGCTCTTCTTGTTAAATTGTTTCCTTTATCATTATGTTGTGCCTTTCCTTGCCTTTTTTGATCTTTGTTGGTTTAAAGTCTGTTTTGTCAGAGACTAGGATCGCAACCCCTGCTGTTTTTTGCTTTCCATTTGCTTTGTAAAATTTCCTCCATCCTTTTATTTTGAGCCTGTGTGTGTCTTTGCACATGAGATGGGTCTCCTGAATACAGCATACAGATGGGTCTTGACTCCTTGTTCAATATGTCAGTTTGTGTCTTTTAATTGGGGCATTTAGCCCACTCACATTTAAGGTTAGTATTGTTATGTGTAAATTTGATCCTGTCATCATGATGCTATTTTGCACAATAGTTGATGAAGTTTCTTCACAGTGTCATTGCTCTTCATATTTTTCTGTGTTTTTGCAGTGGCTGATACTGGTTTTTCCTTTCCATATTTAGTGCTTCTTTCAGGAGCTCTTGCAGGGCAGGCCTGGTAGTAACAAAATCCCTCAGCATTTGCGTGTCTGGAAAGGATTTTACTTCTCCTTTGCTTATGAAGCTTAGTTTGGCTGGATATGAAATTCTGGGTTGGAAATTCTTTTTTTAAGAATGTTGAATACTGGTCCCCAATCTCTTCTGGCTTGTAGAGTCTCTGCTGAGAGGTCTTCTGTTAGTCTGATGGGCTTCCCTTTTGTATGTGACCTGGCCTTTCTCTCTGGTCACCCTTAACAGTGTTTCCTTGATTTCAACCTTGGAGAATCTGATGATTATATGTCTTGGGGTTGACCTTCTCATTGAGTATCTTAATGGTGTTCTCTGTATTTCCTGAATTTGCATGTTGGCCTATCTTGCTAAGTTGGGGAAGTTCTCCTGGATAATATCCCGAAGTGTGTTTTCCAGCTCATTTCCATTCCCCCGTCTCCTTCTGGTACTCCAATCAATCATAGATTGAGTCATTTTATAAAGTCCCATATTTTGTGGAGGCTTTGTTCATTCCTTTTTATTCTTTTTTCTCTATTCTTGTCTGCATGTCATTTCAGTCAGGTGGTCTTCAAACTCTGATATCCTGTCTTCTGCTTAGTCGATTTGGCTGTTGATTCTTGTGTATGCTTCATGAAGTTTTTGGGCTGTTTTTCATCTCCATCAGGTTGTTTATATTCCTCTCTAAACTGGTTATTCTAATTAGCACTTTCTTCTAACCTTTTATCAAGGTTCTTAGCTTATTTGCATTGGGTTAGAACAGGCTCCTTTAGCTCGTCATAGGTAGTTTTTTTGTTACCCTCTTCTGAAGCCTACTTCTGTCAACTTATCCATCTGATCCTCTGCCTGGTTCTGCAACCTTGATGGAGAGATGTTGTGATCATTTGGAGAAGAAGCACTCTGGCCTTTTGGGTTTTCACCATTTTTCCACTGATTGCTTCTCATTTTTATGAATTTGTCTGGTTTCTGTATTTGAGGTTACTGACCCTTGGATGGGGTTTTTGTGGAGGCTTTTTGTTGTTGTTGTTGTTGTTGATTCTGTCGTTGTCACTTTCTGTTTGTTTGTTGTTCTTTCGATAGTCAAGTCCTTCTTCTGTAGGGCTGCTGAAGTTTGCTGGGGGTTCACTTCCAGCCCTATTCCTCTGATTTGCTCCTGTGCCTGGAGATGTCAGTCAAGGAGGCTGGAGAACAGCAAAGATGGATGCCTGCTCCTTCTTCTGGGACCTCTGACCTCGAGGGGCATCAACCTGATGCCAGTAGGATTGCTCCTGTATAGTGTGTCTGACAACCCCTGTTACAGGGCCTCACCCAGTTGGGTGACACAGGGAATAGGACCCATTTAATGAAGTCCCTTGTCCCTTGGTGGAGAGGGTGTGCTTTGCTGGGGGGAAACCCACTCATCTGGGCTGCCCAGATTCCTCAAAACTACTAGGAGGAGGGGCTAGGTCTGCTGTTCCACAGAGACTGTGGCCATGCCTCCCCCGAGGGACTCAGGCCCAGGGAGATCCGAATTCTGTCCCTGAGCCTCTGGCTGGAGTTATTGGAGATCCTGTAGGGAAGCCCTGTCCAATGAGGAAGAATGGGTCAGGGTTAGACCTGAAGAGCCACTCTGGCCACAGACTGCCAAAGCCGGTATGTTGGACCGTGGGGACAAGTCTTGGGACCAAGCCGTCCAGCCTCTCTGGCTCCAGCAGGGGAAAAGCGCAGCCTGGAGCTATAGAAATGAGTGCCGCCCTTCCCCTCTCAGGGAGCTTAGCATATTAGGCAGTTATGAGTCCCAGTGCTGGCTACTGCCCCTCCCCCAAGGAGCTGAAAGGGCTTAGACAGCAAGCAGCCCAGGTGGTGCTAGTCACCCCTTCACCCAGGAGTTCATTAGGCTTAAGCAGATTCCAGCTGAGAGGCTACAGGAGTCTCCACGTTCCCAGGTTGGGATGCTAGGCCCCAGTGGCTTGGGTTCATGCGTGGGATCTTTGGATCTATGGGTTGCACAGTACCATGGAAAAAGCACAGTTTCCCTGGCTGGGTAGTGCATTCACTCACCGCCTCCCTTGGCTGGGGAGAGGGGGTTCCCCTTTCCCATGTGGCTCTCAGGTGGGACACCACACCACACCACACTACTCTTCCTTCTGTCCATGGGTCATACCAGCCTTCTAGTCAATTTTGATGAGAGAACCTGGATAGCTTGGTTGCCAGTGAAGGATTCACGTGCTTATTATGTGTGCTTTTTTTTTTTTTTTTTCTTTGATGGGAGCCTCTGAAGGTCGGTACTTCTAGTTGGCCATTTTGGCCCCACTCTCATTTTAGCCATTTTAATTGTGCAGTTCAGTGGTGTTAAGTACATTCACAATGTTATGCAACCATCATCAACATTCATCTCCAAAACATTTTTCATCTGGCAAAACGGAAACTCGGCACCTATTAAGCAATAACTCCCCATTTCCACCTCTTCTCAAATTCGGTCAACTACCATTCTACTTTCTGTCTCTATGAATTCAACCCATCTAAGTCCTCATATAAGTGAAATCACACAATATTTGTCCTTTCAGGACAGGCTTATTTCACTTATAATGTTTTAAAGGGTGAATGTTATGGTACATTGATTATATCTCAATAAAGAAAAAAAAATGGGCATGAGATATGTTGGACATCCTTAAAAGTTCTAATGTACATATAACTGAAGATTCAGAAGGAGAAGGAGAATGGTGCAGAAACATAATTCATGGGGATAAAGAACACATCAACTGACAAATTTCAGAATCTCAGAGAATCCCAATTCAGAATAAACACAAAGAAAACCCTACCTATACACAGTGAGGTAAAACTTCTATAAAGCAAAGATTAGGAGAAACTCTAAACAGCCACTGGCAAAAAAAAATCACATTACCTTCAAAGTAGCAACAAGACTGACAGCTGATTTTTCAGCAGAAATAATAAAAATCAGAGGGCAATAGGGTGATATTTTTAAGAGCTGTGAAGGCTGTTTAATAACTATTTTAAAAATGAAAATGAAATAAAGACATTTTCAAACAAACACAGAAAATGGTCAACAGCAGACTTAAAATGTAAAAACTAAAAACAAAACGAAACAAACAAACAAAAACTAGAACCCTTCTGGAGGAATAAAATTGATCCCAGAAAGATACATTGAAATACAGGAGGGACTAGATGAACACTAGATGAGAAAAATATGTGGATAATTAGAAATGGACATTGGCTGTTCCAAACAACAATAATAACATCTTATAGTATTTAAAATGTATGCACTGCTAAAATGTAAGAGAATAAAAACACAAAAATTAGGAGGGGATCAATAGACAAAAAAGTCAGAAGGTTCTACATGTTTAGTCAAGTGGTTAAAACAGTAATTTTAATTATTTCCACTTAAACCATGAATGTGTGTTGTAATCTCTATGATAATTAGGAAAAGTATAGCTAACAATGAGTAGTCTAAATTATAAATTAGAATGTATAACTTACAAGTTAATAGATGGAAATAATTAATATGCATTTTCTTGTTGAGTAATCAAAAAAGAAAAATGAATTAAGAAGAAATACAGGTGGAGTATCCCTTACCTAAAATGCTTGGAATCAGAAGTATTTTGATTTGTTTCAGGTTCTAGAACATAATAATGCAAATTATACTTACTGGTGCAGTATCCCAAATCCAAAATCTTAAATGCTCCAATGAACATTTCTCTTGCATATTTTAATGTTGGCACTCAAAAAGTTTCAGATTTGGGGACATTTTGATTTTCAGATTTTTGGATTAGGGATACTCAATCTATAATAAAGAGATATAGGAAATTATATTAAATATAGGTATATACACCAAGTAAAATAGGAAACATCTAAACTAATATTAGAGAGGATTATACTCAGAATTTCAGAATACTGAGGAAAATGAAGGAATTAGAGAGACTCAAGGGAAACTGGAGATATTGGGAAAGTCTGAGAGGTACTTTAACAAATGACATGTGTCAGTACTCATACATAATTACTCTCTCAATGTGTGCTAGTACATATAGATGAATAAGCTTATATTCATCCAAAAATATCAAGCCCCAATTAAACATCAAAAAATAGTAAGGTTGGCAGGGGAGTTTAAATACTTGCAGTCTTATCTATCAATTACTTAAATTATATTTATTTGACATTAATTTTCGGGATAATGATTTTTTAAAATGTTTTATCAAATATCAATATTAGGTAAATATAATTTTCATGTGTTATTCTTATATGGGTGTGTATGTATATATGTATATATAATTACATATAATATATACAATTTACAACAAATATTTTTATAAGTATAGTTATATATAACAAAATTTAGTTTATTACTATTAACCAGTATATTATCATAAGATTACATATATTTGTATATAGTGTAAATATTAGAATACATATTATATAGTATAATAAACATATGTATGCTGTATATTTACTATGTAATATATATTCTAATATATACTATATAAAAATGTATAGTATCACCTATTGGTTAATAGTAATATATACTATATAACATATATTTATATGATATAGTAAATTTTTATTAGACTATATTTTATATATAACCTCATTATATATTGGTTCATAATAATTATAAACTATGCTTTTATTATTTTTTTAGAACACCTTTAATGAGGTATAATTCACTACATACAATTCACTGTTTCAAAGCACACAATTCAGTGTTTTAAGTATAGTGACAGGGTTGTATAAACAACATTACTACCTAATTTTTTAACATGATTAGCACAGTCAAAAGAAGCCTTGTACCCATCAAAAGAATCTTTTTTTTTTCTCTTTAAGGAAAACTTCTGAAACTTTTAGTAGGACCCTATGACAGAAAAGGGATTTACTTTTTATTGCTCTGACCAGTCTTTTATTTTAAATAATATGTATGTAGAGTGCAGTGAAGCATCCTGATTAACCTATGATTTGGGAAATTCCCAAGAATTATCAGGAATTCAGACTTCTCTTTCTCCAATGCTGAAGATTGCTGCCTTTGGGAATATGGAAATCCTATCTAGAGTAAAGCGACATGGAGCAGAGCCTCCGGTACACCTGAGATGCACATAGAGCAGGAGTCAGGGAAAACCTTTGTTGAGCGATTAAGATCTAAGTTTGCTTGTAACCCAGATTAAGCATTACGATTAGATTGCATGAAAATATAAAACAATAGCTCAGGCCGGGCGCGGTGGCTCAAGCCTGTAATCCTAGCACTTTGGGAGGCCGAGACGGGCGGATCACGAGGTCAGGAGATCGAGACCATCCTGGCTGACACGGTGAAACCCCGTCTCTACTAAAAAATACAAAAACTTAGCCGGGCGAGGTGGCGGGCGCCTGTAGTCCCAGCTACTCGGGAGGCTGAGGCAGGAGAATGGCGTAAACCCAGGAGGTGGAGCTTGCAGTGAGCTGAGATCCGCCTGCAGTGAGCTGATCCTGCAGTGAGCTGAGATCTCGCTCCAGCCTGGGCGACAGAGCGAGACTCCGTCTCAAAAATAAAATAAAATAAAATAAAACAATAGCTCAACTAACAAAACTGCAGTGGAGGAAGTGGGAGACAGCTTTTATTAGCTGAGAAAGGGAGAAATATAATCTAATGTTGAAACATAAACTTTTTCATTATTATTTTTAAATAACTGTATTAGCTAATGATTTTTTCCACTATAAGCATCAGAAGCCAACTAGATTAAGAAAAAAATGAATGGGTAAATGGGAAGATAATAGAGTCAGTCACAAAATCAAAGGAAAAAATAAAGAAGAACCAGAAGGACAGGAGGAATTGAAAGAGCTTTGAGAAACTAGATAGTCAGAATTAATGAATAGTTTCTTAGGAGTGCCACACTCATATTGAACCAGCTTTGACTACTTTCTTAGTGGAACATTCAAATGTCTGGGAGAATGCATTGATTTGCCTTGACACTCTTACCCAGAGTGCATTCGATAGGGCTAGATTGTTCTCTAACTTCAACCATCAGCAGAACGGAAAACTGAAAGAGTAAAGTTCTACTACCATAAAAGAAAACTCTCAAATATGTCTTATATATTAAAACATTATTCTCTTTTCAGTAACTCTTGCAGATTCATTTCAATTAATTTTCTTGAAAATTTTAAGTAATTTTCAGGAAAATTATATGTGTAGTTCAAACTCGTTATTAAAAACATAAAACCTTATTTGCAGTAGAGAAACCTGACAAACACTATCTCAGACAGGTGATCAAGCTCAATATCCACAGCGATAAGTCATGTTGATAGCACACACCCTTGATATGATGTGATGAAAGTGGCACTTTACCTCAGTGTTCTTCTTCCTGAAAACCCATAACCCCAGTCCAATCGTAAGAAAAACCTCAGACAAATCCCAATGCAGGACATTCTATAAAATACCTGATAAGTATTTCTCAAAACTGTCAAGGGCATCAAAAAGAAAAAAGTCTGAGAAACTGTCAAAACCAAGAGGAGCCCAAGAGACACAACACCTAAATGTAATGTGGTATCCTGGATGAGATCCTAAAACAGACAAGGATGTTAAGAAAACACGAAGTAAATATGAATGAAGTATGGGCTTTGGTTAATAATGATATATCAACATTGGTATTGTGATAAGTGTACCACACTAATGCAAGATGTTAATAACAGAGGAAACTGGGTGCAGGGTACATGGAAACTCTTTGCTCTGTCTTTACATTTTTTCTGTAAATCGAAAAATATTCAAACAATGAAAGCTTATTTTTAAAAATATTATTTCAGTCACTTTACCATCCTATCTATATCTCTCCATTTAGGGTGTCTAAAAATGTGTTCACCAACTTCCTCTGTGTGGATAATCCCCAAGTCATTATCTTTAGTTCAGATTCTTCCCTGATACACACATACACACACACACACACACACACACACACATATTATATAAGCATGCATTTGTGTATGTATATATTGCTAAACAAACATTGATCTGGTCATCTTATAGGCATATAAAACTCAATATATCTCTCGGTAAGAAATACTTATTGATGATGATGTGATAATGTGCTGTAGGAGCATGCTTTGAATGTCCTATAATACTTTGTTTGATGAATGCCTACAGGGCAACTATTATATTGCAGGCACTGCTGTAGATACCACAGACTTACAGGTGAAGAAGACACACACAAGTCCTGTTGTCAAGGAGTTTAGGATATGCCGAGAGAGTCACATGTTAACAGAAAATAACACTATGAGCTCGGCAATAAAGCTAAATTTGTTTATGTGCTATACCTTGCACTTACCTTCATTGTAGCAGCTGTCACACTTTATCTCATTTATGAAGTTACGTATTTATCATTCCAACTACATTTACTTATTGAGGATAACAGATCCTCAATAAAAGTTTGTGGAAACATCTGGTCATCTGGTTCACTTCTTGTTCATTGAATGATTAAATGAATGAGAAGACTGGACTCATTTGCTGATTCATGTTTATGACACCAAGGGATATGTGGACAAGTAAAAAGCATACAGTCAGTTTTGATTCTATTTCAGGCTCCCACTAAGTTTTGGCATGATTCTGACTCTACTAGGTCTTAGTTTCTCCTTAGCAAAGGCTATGGCAACCAACTATTCCAGTTTGCCAAGGACTCTCCTGGTTTTAGCATTGAATGTTCACATTCTCAAAGTAATAATAATAATAATAATAATAATAGCCAAGCCCTGAACAAACCTGAATGGTTGATTGCTCTAGAAAAGCCCTGCAAAAATTCTGGAGCATATTTCCCTTCTTTCTTATTCAAGAAGGTATAAAAAGAAATTTTGATTTCATAGATGTTGATAAAAACCACTCACTCAGCATTTACCATGTTGATCCCTTTGTGGGCTTCACCTTGTTTAACCCTCACAACAACCCTGTGAAGTCAGAATCATTATCATTGCCACTTCATAGATGATGAAAAAAGCACAGAATATTAAATCACGGAACTTAATTTCAAACCCAGTGTTGCCCAAAGCTTGTATTAAGCTCTTAGCCTTCGTGTTTACATACAGCGAAATGGCAAGTCACGTTCCTACTGAGTTTTTTTCCAGCATTCTGAAACTTCCAAGTCTACCCCAAGTCAACTACATTTTTAAAAAGTACCACCTCCCCCACAAAATGTTGGTCCATGTAAACCCTGCATATCTGCTGTGAGAAGTTAGTTTTCTCAAAATAAATACGTATAAGGCCTTTTCAGTCTGGTTGTACTGAATTAATCAGTTTGGAGAAAAACTGAGTGTTGCACTTCTATGGAGAATTTTTTGGTTTCCTTGTATGGCTTACAATTAGCTTACTTCTGTGAGATGCTTCTGGTTAGAATTTCTCTCTCCAAGAATCTGATTTAAACATTTATAGTCCATCAGGTTCCATGGGTTTTGGTGAGCATTTTCAAACAGGTTAGTAATGTCAAGTTTGGCAAGTACTTTGACTTTTCAGTCTGTTTTGTTTGAAAATCAATTTACAGTCTTTGCAAACATGTGACAGCATAAATCAGGCAACCGAGTTCACTCTTAAAATAAAATGGGAGCTTGTTTCATTTTGCTGAGGATATGGGCTGAACACTTTCTACTAGTTTCGAACATATTCGTGTCATACCATAGCAATTCTTAATTCACTAGATGAGCAAAAGCAGAAACAAGGCAAGAGAGGTTAGGTTATCTGTCCAGGGCAGCACACAGGAAGGCAGGAATGGAAGCAAATTAAAAATTAACAGGTCTTAAATACACCACCCATTCTTAACATCTCTCCTTCAGCACTCCTGATATCTGATGTTCAGAATTAGTGGCATCCATTATCCTAACTAACCTCTTCAGAAAGTCTATTAATTCAGGTATCTTCCATTGAAGATGGTGTGGAGAAAGTGGAGCCTTTAATCAAACCTCCAAAACAGTTCTGTGCCATAAAACTAATTTAAAATGGAATAGGCTGGGTGCGGTGGCTAATGCCTGTAATCCCAGCGCTTTGGGAGGCTGAGGCAGGCAGACCATGAGGTCAGAGGTTCGAGACTAGGCTGACCAACATGGTGAAACCCCATCTCTACTAAAAATACAAAAAAATTAGCCAAGCATGGTGGTGTATGCCAGACACTTGGGAGGCTGAGGCAAGGAGAATCACTTGAACCTGGGAGGCAGAGGTTGCAGTGAGCTGAGATCGTGCCACTGAATTCCAGCCTGGGTGACAGACTGTCTCAAAACAAACAAACAAACAAACAATATGAAGGAATAAAGTGGAAAATAAAACAGCTGGTTACAAGTACACCATTTAGGCCTTAGATAGCAAGTAATTCTAGTGATTGAGAAACTATTGGTGCAGTGTGGCTTAAAAAGAAAACAGGGCAAAATAGAGTTGAAGTGCAGCATTTTCCACATCTGTACTGGACACGCTGATAGTAGACTTAAGAAAATAATTCGCTATAGGAAACTAAAAATCACTAAAAATATTAGTTGTACTCTCCAGTTGTACTTGCAAATTTTAACTTTGCTTGTGTCATCTCTGCTATATGTATACATTCTGAAACATTCAGTCATTTGCTTCTCAGTACTCTAATAAAAATGATTATTCTGACTTTCATTCCTCAGCTGCTTAGCTGGAATTTTCCAAAGTAGGCCTTGTGTTTTTCAACACAGTAGACTAAATTTCTGATAGTTTTTAATAATTTACCTCATTCCCAAATATCTGGAAAATCTCATAAATTTTATACGTACTAGTTTTTCTTTCTATTTTGTTTGTGTTTCAACCTATCTGCATCCTCATCCTGCAGGATTGTGAGGTGAACTTCTCTATTGGGAAAACTACTTAACTTTGAGCTAAAGTAGAGGGCAACTTGGTCCAAAAACAGCATCAGCTGAGTGTGGACACACACTTACTTGTGGCATGATCCTAAATCACTGTAACTCTCTTCTCCAAAATGAAAACTGTTGGCTTAAAAGAAGGTTGATCCAACATTCAGGGCTACCCCAGTGACTGGCTGGTACTGAACTCTCCTGCCTGTCCAAATCACTGTGAGAAACCGTAACTGAACTCACGGTATCTATAGGTCAATTTGGTGGCAGATATATGGTAGTGACCCCAGTAAATTAGTGTAAATCAAAAGCATTCTAAATTAAAACAGATGAAATGTAATACATTACAATGACGTTTAGTTTTCAGAACAATGTTTTCCCATTCTTGTAACCATTCAGAAAAGGGTTCATCTGTGTTCTCCTCTTCACACCACAACCTCATTCTAAGAGGCAGAGTAACTAAGACAGTGGGAGAAACTCAAAAGCATGCAAATGTCTTTGTAATTTAACAAAAAAGTAAACCTGGAGTAGCATAGTTTGGGAACAGTTGAAGATATTACCACATGTTTTCTAAACTTGAAGTCCCATAGACTATCCCCTAGATATAGGGAATATGAACAGATGGCCCCCAACTTACCGATGGTATAACTTGATTTTTCAACTTTATGGAAGTTTATGTTTCTGCATATGTTTATGTTTAACTTTTTATTTATTTATTTATTTTTGAGACAGAGTGTCACTTTGTCATCCAGGCTGGAGTGCGGTGGCACGATCTTGGCTCACTGCAACCTCCGCCTCCTGGTTCAAGTGATTCTCCTGCCTCAGCCTCCCCAGGAGGTGGGATTACAGGCACACACCAGCTTGCCCAGCTAAATTTTTTTTTTTTTTATTTTTAGTAGAGATGGGGTTTCACCATTTTGGCCAGGCCGGTCTTGAACTCCTCACCTCGGGTGATCCCCCAGCCTTGGCCTCCCAAAGCACTGGGATTACAGACATGAGCCACTGCACTCAGTCTGTTTATGTTTAACTTTAAACAAAAGTTTAACTTTATGAAAGGTTATGTTTTGAGGATAATTCTATCACTAGTCAAAGAGCATCTTGACTTACAATGGTTTGACTGAATGATTTTTTAACTTTAGGTTTTATTGGGATATTACATGCATTTCAACTAGTGATATGTTTTACTTACAGTGGGCTTATCAGGACATAACAAAATGGTAAATTAAGAAGCATCTGCATAAAGTTTCTGTCAGCCCCCACATTTTTGAAAATCATATTCTAAGATAATTTTCCACATTGTCATTTCTTCTTCAATATTGAGGCCAAGACCTCACCTTTCTACCTCCTGTGTAGGTGAGGGATAGTCACATGACCCAGATTTCAACAAGCAAATGAAACAAAGGCAATGACTTCCTTGCAGCAAAGAGCAATGTGAGGAATAAGGCATGTTCAGCAACCATCCTGTTGATGACATGTGTAGAGGAACACAGGACAGGGACATTGATCTTCAGATATAGCAGGGACAGAGGTCCTAGCAGTAACTTTTCAAGGCTCTGTGATCATCTTCCCAGGGAAGGACTAAGCTTTCCCTGTGAAAGTGATGTGCCTGCCAGCAGTCTGGTGGCATCGTTTGGAATTTTTTTCCTGATAGTGTAGTTTCTGAGCCTAATTTTCTAGCCCTCATGGTGATTATGTAAACTCCAGAGTAATTTGTTTACTGCTTTAACTAGCTGGAGTCGATTCTGTTGTTTGCAATTAAGAACACTTACAAATTCAGAAGTTGCAATCAGAAGTGCCTGCATTCAACAAACCTTCCAAGAAATAGGAATCCATGGTTGACTCTTGGGTCTTATTGGTTTTGCAAACAAAACACAAGCATAATCCACTTGCTATATAGTGATTGGAGCCTGGGCAGTTCATGGCAAAAAGTTGCAAAACACTTAGCAGCATCATCACTTGTACTCATCTGGAATTCAGTACCCATGGAGGGAAAATTACCATGCCCTAAAACATTATCAAGGACAGGAGGATATGAAGGCTGTGGAATGGGAAGCATCTTTCAAGATGCATGGGAGAGTAAGAAAGAATCACTAATTCAAACTATGACGTTCTAGGCTCAAGGTATAATCAGATTGAGTGAATGCTAAAAAAAAAAAAAAAAAAAAAAAAAAAAAAAAAAAAAATCCTGTAATATGTTAGCAAAAGGCTATCATTTTCTGTCATTGGATTTCCCTTGTATACAAAGAGAGACTGATCAGTAATAGTACCATAAATAAATTGATTGATGCCCATAATACTTCTCAGCCTGAGCTACAACTTTACAGTAGAAATTTTTTTTACAGCACTTGTCTGCCTCAGTCTAACCAGAACTAAATTGTTCACAAAATTAATCTTTGTTTCAGGCTTGAGATCTTCTACCTTATTTTTTTCTTAAAACCTATTTCACATTATTCAAATAGGCAGAATGAAGACATGCAAAGTTATTTCTTCATGAACTTAAAACTTAACAATCTGATGGGAGAAGAAGTATTTCAATTAAATGGATGTCTGCTTTGGTAAGTAGCAAATGGCCAAGCTGATTCCTTTTTAAGAAAATGCTAAAGTGACCTGTTAGTCTGAACCGACAATATGGACCAAACATTGGCTTATTTCCCAAACATATAATTATTTTCAACTCTTCAAATGAACATTTTTTTCAGGGACTAAATATGTGTTCTCATTTTGTGTTTCTGCTTTGTGTCTATGTCTAAGCTTTTAAAAGGCAAATGTTTTTACCCCAATAAAATAGCATAGTCATTTATTAGGGTCCAAAGAGAAAAGTGCTAAAAAGTGGCAATGATCTATTTATCTGAACCTGAGGCCTTGTGGAGTTCTCAAGTTTCTATACTATTTATAAAAGAAATTAATCTACATGATGTAATTTTACATTCTATTTATATCATTATTCTTTATACAACATAAACATAGAACTCAGTGATGTTATTACATGTCATAAATGTCATCATAATTTGTCTTTACACATCATAAATATCTTAGTTTGTGACATTATTACACCTTCGGGTGTCTCTTTCCATATTTATGGTAATTACATCAAAGTATTTACTATAATTATGTCATTTGATGAAATTACAGTAATTACTTCAAAAAATGATAGCCCATGACTAATGAATTAAAATAGCATGGAAATTCACATTAAAAATGACATTAAAATAATGCTAAGGATCTGAGATAACTCAGAAGAGCAAGAACGTTCATTACTGAGTTTTTAACCTTCAAACTTGGTTCTCCAGGTTTTCCCTTATTGAAAAATGTATCTTTGTTGAAGATTGGGAAATGCTTTGTAATGGCACAGAAAACCATAGAGACTTTCGAAAAAAATGGAAAACCCAGTTGCCAGCCTTATTTTTGGCAACGTGGCAAAACAAAAATATAACTTAAAAAACAACTCATAGAAGATAATTCAAATCCTCCTCAATGCATATTCCCATTCCTTTTCTTTCTCTTATTTGGAGTCTGTCAAAAACAGGCTTATCTAAACTATATTATATTATTAGGTAAGAGACTGGGCACATATTGGACTAGTGAGGGACGTGTTTTTCAAGTTGAAATTCATATTCATATATCACAAGACATGGAACTGCAAAGGACCAAGGAATCATTTTATTCAGCCTCTGCCTCCAGATAGATTACTCTAGACAATGGCTTACAGATGGCTCTCTCTATTTTTAGCAGTCTCCGTGGAACAAGACTTCATAGCATCCCTGAAAAGCCTATTTCAAGGTTTACCTTTCATTATTGTGAATTATATACGTCAGTGAATAAACCAAAAATCTATATCCTTATGGAGCTTATGTAGAAAGAAAACGAATAAAATTAGAACTCAAGAGAAAAACAAATTCGTAATAAATAGTTATGCCATCTTTTAGCATGTACTACATACCATAGTATGCTAAGATAGATACTAAGTAGGATAGAGAATGCCAGGAAAGGGTGAGGAGCATAGAGTTGAACATTTTAATAGGCATGCAGCTTCTAAATAGGTCTGACTGCAAAAGTGACATCACAGCAAAGATTCAATAGGGAAGGGGCCAGGGGCATATTTGCAGGAAGATCAGTGTAGGAGAGGAGAGCTATGGAAAAGTCTTGAGCAAGAGGCTGTGAGGTGTGTTGGAAGGTCAAGGAATCCTGTATATTGAAACAGGAAGGGAGCTAGGAATAAGAGATGGAGTCAGTAAGGTGAAGGTAGAGGTTGCTTTTAGACATGTTAATATTGCTATTGGACATCCAGGTAGGTATGTAAAATAGGCAGCTAGTTATTCAGGTTTAGGGATGCAAATTTGGGGTTCATCAGCACGGAGATGCTATTTCAGGCCATGAGATCCATGAGATGGGGCAAAATTGCTTACAGAGAGAGGGCAGATGGATTGGAGAAGGGCAAGACCAGTGGTCTGGGGATCCCCAACAGTAATTGCTCCAAGAGAAGAGCAAGAGCCAGCAGAGACAGCTGAAATAGAGTCCCCAGGTAGGAAAATAGGAGAGCAGTGTTCTGACTGATAGCCCAATAAAGGCAGCATTTAAAGGGGGAAAGACTGATCAACAGGGTCAAATATTTTGGTAGGGCAAGTACAATGAGGACTAAAGTGGATCATTGGACATACACGGAAATAGAACATTCTGTTCTCCCTGATCTAGACACCCATATGCTGATTATTCATCCTTTGAATCCTAATTCACCAGCCTACTAAACAAAAGTAATAGCAGGTATAAAAAGCTTTATATTTCACAAAGCCTTTTTATATATATTAGCTCATTACATTCTCACAGCAACCTTGGTAAGTGCAGACAATGAAATTGAAATGCAGAAATGTTTAAATGACTCATGAAGTCTCAATTCTACATCTTTAGACTTGAATACTTTCCAGCATAGACACTTCAGAAAACATCCCATGAAAGTTTCTCCTACTCTTCCAGACTCATCACTCTCTCTCCTCTCTCTGACTTGCTATGTCTGTCCTGACTTTCTATATTGGGGATTCCCAAGGTGTGAAACTGTCACCCTAGAGCCACCACATCCTCTCAGGAGATCAGCAACATCAAAACAATTTTTATAATCATAATAAAACGTTGTTTGCCGTTTTCTCCCTCGTTCTTTCATGAAAATAGTGTGGAGATTTCCAGAGGCTACATGGCATATGGTATTGCAACAGAATCAATGCAGAAGCAAATGTGAGAATTCAGCTTACCTCTGTTAAGTTGGACATTAAAGAGATTTGAAATAATGTCTATGTGGCTCTTACTTTTTTTGGTTTTGACAAATATAGCTATTTTGTCCTCAAAATAAAATATTACTATTAGCCTCTAATGATTTTTTATTATTTTGAGTGAATTAATGAATTCTTTAAATTTTTTTATTTGAACTGAATATGGCAAATATCAATAGATATACCTACCAAAAAGACAGTCCTAATGGATCATCAATAATTTTGATAACAACTGTCTATATTACTTGGGTCCATGCCACTCCTTTTTACATTCTCTTGCATAATAGTTGGTGTGTTTATTTTAGTTTCCTTTTATATATTTATTTCTTATTTGTCCTAGATTATTAGCTTTAAATTGTAGGGACTATCATTTTTATTTTTAGTTTTTGGCTTCCCCTAGGAATATTCCTACTTGTAGGTAGTTAAGCAATTTCCAATTAACATGTAATGATATTTTATAGGCTGGTTGATTTCATAAATTTCTTTACTGGTTAGTTAAAAGACAATCGCAACAACTTTCTGGTTGTAACTTTATTGCTGCTGGAGATACTTCTCTTAGGGAATTCATTTCTTTACCGCACATTTATTGAGCACATGTTGTATAGAAGGCTCTATGGAAAATACCAGCCAGACGGATGAGACCACAGTTCCCACCTTCCAGGCATTTGTGACTCAGTAGGAAAGATAAGATGGGGCATCTTATTATAAGAGCTGGTATGTCCTTGATTCTAAGAATGCACTTCTCCTTGCCCCACATATTCTAACATCTCTATAATCAAAACGAGTCTTATAACTGATGCTGTCATAGTTTAAGTGGCAAAATCTCTTTTCTTCCTTAGAAGTACATAACATAGGGTACATTGTACAATCACTTGAGTCTTTGATTTGATGAAATATGATAAAAGCCAATCAAATATAGAAAGCTTAATATGACAAATACCCAAAGAAAACAAAACAAATGCAAGGAAGAATTTTGGGAAAGGAGATCTACACATCCAGGTAATTGTGCAACTATTTTCCTCTTGGCTATTTCTTCACAGACTGCATTTATTTTAAACTTTATTTTACTTCTCTACATTACTCTTAAAATATGGAGCCTCTAAACCAACATTTCATGCTGAACTTTTATCAAAACTTCTAATAGCTGAACAATAAGAATCACTTGCCATAGGCCTTTGAGAATCTGTCTGGAAAAAGTTTCCTTTGTAGCCCAACTTGGCGTATGGCAGAAAGGACCTGAAGTCCTCATATTTGGACAGTGTGTTAAAATAAAAATGACTGAAAATTGGATCTTTCTTACTTTTTCTACCACGTTCTTTCTGCACAGTTCCTACTAAGATCCCACGCAATTTACCATGTGAATTTATGTCTAGAAAGTGAACTTAGGGATATAAGGTTACTATTTTTAGCTCTCAATTCACTAATTAGTTGAAGCTAATTAGTTTGAACACCAACTATTTTTGACCATAAATGAGGTTGGATTATTTGTCTCCTCATTTCTGGGAGAGAGAGAAAAAATAGAGGAATTCAATCTCATATTAGTAAGACCTCATATTTGTGAACATAACAAGGCCATGGTAAGTATAAATCCAGTCTACTGTCTCCTGCCATCCAAACTAAGATTCATTAGTAGACCCTGCAGACAATTAAATAGTCATTCCATTTACTATATTGTTGAATTAAGTACCTAAACATTTGGATAAGTTGGTAAGACTTGAAATCAAAACAAAAATGAAAAGAGAAACGAAACAAAACACTTCATTTATTAGAAAATTACATTTATCAGAACAAAATAACCTGTCCTTTGGCTATCAGCCTGGTTTTAAAATGTTTCATCTTTCAGATACATTATTCTGTGAATGTTGTGAGTGAGGTAATGATTGCAATAACCTTTTCTATTTTGGGGTTAACAGAACAGAAAACAAACGTGGCAAATTTTCATTATTTCTGTTTCTGGCTTTTTGAAATGAGGTAAGGGAATACAAAGGTTTACAAAAACATAATTTTTTTTGGTTCAATCTCTGCCTAAACATGTTTTATATTTGCTGTGTTGTCCAAATTATGCACCTTAATGCTCCTCCATGGCTTCATGTTTGTTTCTACATGATTGTTGCATTTGTAATGATATCTTGGAAGGAGTGGTTAGCTTGAAAGGATTAGAAGTGAGATATGGAATCTGGTCCCCTTAGGTCATTTGTTTGTATCCAGCTGAAGTCAGCAGTGGCTAAAATTCATTACCATCTGGCAGTTTTTCCATGGCCTCTGTGACAGAACTTGTGGTCCTAGTCTAGTACATACTAGACAGATGTCCAGGTCATAAAAATCACAACGATACTTGGCATTGTGTCACCCCCTTGTTGACAGTACCATCAGACAGGCCAGAGATCGAAGTGGAATAAAGAATGAGCTGTCTTCATCCCATCCAGTGGTCCGCTGGCAAACAGATACTCAGTCCTTATGTATTCTGTGTGAGGAAAAAAGCTCTTGGCTATACTCAAAGGAAATGAAAAGAATTCTAATCAATACAGCATCTCCCAGCACATGGTTAGGTATTCTGACATATCTCCCTCCACAAACACAAAATTAGATGAAATGGCTAAACTTTTCAAATCTTTCCTTTTGATGGAAAATGAGAGTTCATGTATTTATGTTGTCTTAAGGTTTTCAAACTACTGTATGATTGTAAACACAGTTTGTAAACTTGAGCTAGCCATGTACACTGTACTTGTTACATAGCTCTGTATATGGCATTCTGACCACATCTACCTTCCCCAAGATCCCAAACATTTCCCTATTATAAACATATGTTCTGGCATAGATATTTATAAAAATCTCTTATATTTTCAGTCTCTTTGCTGAATAATCCCTTTACTCTCTTGCCCTAATCACAATCTGCTGGTTCTAACAAAAATGCTCCCTTTTAGTTTTCTCTAATAGTGGCTGGCTTTCCTTCCACTAGCCATTTTGCAATCATTATTCTTCTTGTCTTTGTGATTTCAATATCTCCATGGACAATCCATTTTAAACAAGTTCTACCCCCTCAGCTATTGGCTTCCTCACCTTCACTGATCTTGTTCTCCATTAACCTCAGCCACCCACTCCCAAGGTCTCACCCTCATCCAAGTCATCACCAGTAATTGCAGGATTTCCAGCTGCTCGGTTTAAATTATTATACTCTCTGACTGTTATCTACTATAATTCCCTTTCACGTTGTCTTATTTCCTTAATTCTTTACCAAACCAGAACCTCCAATCCATTGACCCTACTGCCTTTGCACTGTCTATCACTTCATTTTTATCGACATATTTCTCCCAACTATGCTCAGATTGCATGGTCCATCCATATCCATTATTATCATATTCCCTTGCATGAATCTCTACTTTCTTTTCTTTCTCCCTCTGTATTACACACCTGGTAAAAAACCAACTTGTTCAACTCCAACTCTCCTCCTGCTATGTGCTTACATTCAAGGCATGGAATGTGGCAATCATAGTCAAACATCTATAATGTCTGGCCTCAAATTGAATTTGTGACCACAAACTGCTTATGGGCCCTTGATAGTGCCTGCCAATGTCATCATGTTTTCTTAGTTATTTTTCTATTTACTTCACTCCCTCACTGTCCAGGTGACTATTGCATACCTAAAAATTTTAATATTCTATCCTCCTCCGCATTCTCAACTCAGAAGCGTGTTTCATTTTCCATTGATAAAAACAGAAGTAACCAGGAGAGAACTTCCACATTTTCCCATTACCTGATAGATAAAATTATCTGTCTCCCTCTTGCAGATTTGTATCTATATGAGTGTTGCCTTTGTAATAATATCTTGGAAGGAGTAGTTGGCTTGAAAGGATTAGAAGTGAGATATGGAATCTGGTTGCCTTAGGTTATTTACACCATCAACTTCTCCAGCTTCACTAGATTGTTCCATTAGTGTTCTATACACCACAATATATCTGATCTCTTAAAAATTACAAACATACAGCCTTAACCACATATTTTCTCCAGTTTCTGCAGCATTTCTCTGCTTCTCTGTGTGATAAACGTCCTTACAGGATTGGGCAATGTTTGTTTTCTTAGTTTTCTCTGCTTTCTCCTTTTCTCTCCTGAACTCAGTCCAACTATTTCACTCAAAGAACTCTGTTAAGGTTAATTTATCAACATATTCAGGGGGAGTTTTCAATCCTAATTTTATTCAACGTCTCAGTGTCATTTAATGGAGTTGGTAGTTTCTTAATCTTCAAAATGCTTTTGAAACATTAAAAGAGAGAGAGCTACCATGCTCTATTCTCTTCGTGTCAGCCTCTTATCTGACTGGCTGTTCTCTCTAGATCTTCATTTATTGTAATATTGTTCATCTATCACAAGAAATAAGGTATTAATATATGCTATAACACAGATGAACACTGAAAACATTATACTGAGTGAAATAAGTAATCAATTAGTTAATGCACATTTGGATTGTTTTTGATATTTGGCAAATATAAATGTTACTATGAACATTCACATACAAGCTTTTGTGTAGATACATGTTTTCATTTGTCTTGAGTACATACATGGAGTGAAATTGATAGATCATATGGTAACTCTATGTTCAATCTTTCGAGGAACTGCTGTTTTGTTTTTTAAAACGGCTGCACCATTTTATATTATCACCAGCAGTGTATGAGAGTCCAGTTTCTCCACATCCTCACCAACATCTATTATTATGTCTTTTTTATTATAGCCATCCTATTGGGAATCAAGTGATGTCCCATTGTGATTTTTACTTGCGTTTCTATGATGGCTAATAATGTACATCTTTTCATGTGTTTATTGGCCACTTGTATATTTTCATTGGAAAAAATGTTTCTATTCAGATCCTTGGTTCATTTTAAAAATTGGGTTGTTATCTTTTCATTATTAAATTGTAAAAGTTCCTTTTATATTCTAGAGACAAGACTCTCATCAGAGATATGATTTGCAAATATTCTCTCACATTCTGTAGATCATCTCTTTCCTTTTATGATAATGTCCTTTGACACAAAGAAGTTTTCAATTTTGAAGGTATTCAGTTTACATGTGTTTTCTTTAGTTTCTTGTGTACTTGGGAACCTATCTAAGGAATTATTGCTTAATCCAAGGTCATGAAGATTTACTTTAACGTTTCTTCTAAGAGTTTTACAGTTTTAGGCTTTGGATCCATTCTGAGTTAATTTTTGTGTACCATGTGAAGTAGAGGGTCCAATATTACTCTTTTACATGTAGTATTCAATTGTCCTATCATCTTTTGTTGATAAGACTATTATTATCCATTTAATTGTCTTGGAACCCTAGTTAAGAAAATCAATTAATAGTAAATGGAGGGTTTATATCTGAACTGTCGATTCTATTCTGTTGATTTACATGTTCTCATGTGGGTACCACACTGTCTTGATTCCTGTAGCTTTGTAGTAAACTTGAAAAATGTGAATTCTGAGTATTGCAGCTGTTTAGTTTTTATTTCAAGATTATTTTGGCTATGTTTGGTCCCTTGAATATCAACATGAATTTTAGAATCAGCTTGTTTTGTTTTTGTTTTTGTTTTTCTTCAAATAATAGTGAAAAATGAGAACAATAGCTGTCTGAGAGGGGAGGAGAAAAGTATGAGACAAATAATAGGATCTGCCTAATTCTTTATTCACACTACCTGGAAAGCAAAGCAGACATAATCTGTGTGTAGAAACAAAAGATGAAACAATCTGTTACCTCTGTTGATGCTTTTCAATAAAATGAGAACATCCCAATTGAAGTCTAAATGGATCCATTTGTTTAAGTCTCAAGATTATCAGTTTTATCACAGGAGATACTTTGTATAAAGTATGCAAAATCAAAGGTCATACAAGAAATAAAATATTTAAAATGAGAATACTCATGGAAGGAGAAGAGCTATCTCATGGATTTTAGCAAGATTTATATGATGAGTAATAAGGAAGACATAAAAATCAGACCTGCCTACCACGTTTAACATCAATCATTTAAAGGCTCTTTATGTAATCTTGTATTTCATTGCCTTTCATAAGAATAACATTATTTAGAAGGCAAACAACTTGCTTGATGAGTTTTTAAAAATCATAAGTAGGTACATTTTGGACAAGAAGTTTTGACAAGTATTGCTGCAGTTTGCCCATTATCTGTCTCTTCCATCTCTAATTTGTTATATAATCTCTATTCTTGATTATGGTGCTTTGTAGATAGGAAATATGTCTTTCATCTTGGATCTATAGTGTCTAACCCATTGCCGGGTGAGTAGCAGGTGATCAATAAATGCTTATTGAATAAGTGAATGAAACATAATATTCTCTTATAAGTAAGATAGATGAAAATGTAACTAGTTGAGCTCTATCAATTTTATTTTGAACTAGGCAAGGTGAAATGAACATGTATATATAATCTGAGTGTCTGAGGGGAGAGGTCATTTCATTCTTAACCATCTTGCTATACATTTCAGAATCAGAGGTTAAAATGGCAAGGGATGAGTGGCAAGGTGACATAGAACAGTTACACTGCATGTAGTCAAATGTTTTCTGTTGCATATCTTAGCAGTTGTCACTCCTTTCACATTTCAATTTCCTAACTATAATAAGGCTACAAATGTGCAATCTTCCAATTCAGATGAGGCTGAGTTTTTATTCATGTAATCGCAACCCAAGTTATCATGAATTAAGTTATGTGCCATTCAAGAATGTGATGTTCACATTTACGAAAGAATTAATATGTGCAGCTACATTGCCTTTAACAAATTATTATTAGGCAAGGATATGAAATGCATTGGTAAGAAATACTTAACAGATGATACTATGACAATGTGCTATTAAGCATATTACTGTAATGTCAATATTATTAAACCTATGTACCCAGCTAATCCATGAATATGAATTACTTTTGTATCAGTCACACTTTATTATTTATTAGGATTACTGTAATAACTGTAACTATTCCTTTGAGACAACCTCAGGGCATGTCTCCCTCAAAGCTGCAGCTTAGAGAACCATTGAATTCAGATCTTATCTAACAGTGAGTCCCTTAAGTACAATTTCTCCAGATCATTTTGTTGAATCAGATGTGACTAAAAGACGTGATTGTTTTCCACTGAAAATTAAGATAGCCTCCATAGCTATTACTAAAATTTGTTGAGGCCTCCAAGCTACCTGGCACTTAACCAAGTGCTTTTCATATATTGTTAAAAGTTACTTCCCAAATTCTGTAATATATTATCCCCAAATACAGAAGGAAAAATTTATGGTTAAGAGAGATTAGAAAGTAAACATCTAAAGTGTCAATGCTTTAGTGCAAATACTTGGGTCCAAACTCAGTTGTCTTTGTTACCAATCAGAGATTCTTAAATAGGACTGAATTGTGTAAATAAACCACTAAAATTTGGAACAATTGAAATTCTCTTATTTGAGTCCATCGCCAGTGGACGATGCATGTTTTTGTTCTTCCCTTTGCAAATAGAGATGGCAGCTTAACCCGGGAGGCGGAGCTTGCAGTGAGCCGAGATTGCGCCACTGCACTCCAGCCTGGGCGACAGAGCAAGACTCCGTCTCAAAAAAAAAAAAAAAATTGGGGTAATAGTGTACAATAATTTAAAAAGGCTTCTCACAAAATCACCACTTTTTCTAAAGTACAATTGGATATTTGATTTTATTATCCCCATTAGAAAGAATCCACTGAAATGCACAAGATTATTTACTTAAACTTTCAGCCCTTCTTACACCTAGTCTAATGTTTAGTTTGTTTTGAGATTTGAGGATGACTATTTGGACAGTCTTCTATTTTCTAATATTACCTTTGCAATAATTTTTGCCCACTGTTATATATTTTAGTTAATTATATAAATATGTGTATGTGTACATATAAAACTTTACACTTACTTGTACCACTCTCAAATGCTGAGGGAAGGTGAAAACAGCATAGGATGTAGCAGTGCATAAGGTTAAGGAAAAGAGCATTTCCTGAGACAAGAAGTGACTCCAGGTTCTGCATGTCTGTTGATCTTCTGTATTCTGCTAAATCAAGCAATAGGCATTGCAGCTGAAACTCTGATTACTTCTTCACAAATTTGCTGTCTTCTTAAAAACAAACACTGTATCTAAGCCTCCTTAGCAGTCACACATATCCCAAATACCACCACAATCCTTTAGTATTTAGATTTGTTTATATCTTGAATAAGATACAAGCTGCAGGTTTCCTGGAAAGGATGTTAAGACAACAGGTGGCCATTTCTGTCTTCCTCTTCCTATTTCTTTCTCATGGAAATCTGCACATTGTTGCATTATTCTGTTCTAAAGATGAAATCCAGGGATGAACTCAGGACACTAATCCAGAAATGACTAAAATCTATTGGACATTGTTGTCCTGTGCTCATTCATATTAATCTTTTTTGCTTTAATTTTTTTTTTAACCCAGCTCTTTACTGATTTAGCGGTTTAAACTAAGCTCTACACTAGCACAGAGGGTGGAGAGACTACGTTGGTCTGTGGAGTTCAGTGAAGGTTCCACGAAGGATGCGGCAATTGGAGCTGAATTTGGAGTTAGAGAACTGTGAGTTTGTTTCATCTATGCAACAGGCAGAATGCCAAATATGTCATGTTATGCTTTGGGAATTGTGCAGAACACCCTCCATTACAACTGCTTAAGAGCTGTTGCTAGAGATCACTGTGTTTCAGTTTCACAGTTTTCGTCCATTTAGATCAGGTCCTTACCGTCAGGGTGCCTTAAGGTTTCTGGTTAAAAAAAAATATTGTTGTATGTTAATATCTCTCTCACAGGGTTAAAATTTCAATCAGATTTTAATAGATCCCAAATTAACCTCAATTAGGGCATCATGATTGTCAAGATGTTAATATCCTTAATTGCTGAGCTGAATATTTACCACATTTAGCAGCAAATAAGTAGTGCTAAAATCAATGAGATGAAATAGTTACATATGAGTTTTTTATTTAATTATTTTACTTTAAGTTCCAGGATACAAGTGCAGAATGTGTAAGTTTGTTACATAGGTATACGTGTGCGGTGGTTTGCTGCACCTATCAACCCATCATCTAGGTTTTAAGCCCCCCATGCATCAGCTATTTGTCCTAATGCTCTCCCTCCCCTTGCCACCCATCACCCGACTGGCCCTGGTGCATGTTGTTCCCCTCCCTGTGTCCATGTGTTGCCATCATTCAACTCTAACTTATGAGTGAGAACATGTAATGTTTGGTTTTCTGCTCCTGTGTTAGTCTGATGAGGATGATGACTTCCAGCTTGATCCATGTCCCTGCAAAGGACATAATTTCATTCCTTTTTATGGCTACATAGTATTGCATGGTATATATGTACCACGTTTTCTTTATCCAGTCTATCATTGATGGGCATTTGGGTTGGTTCCATGTCTTTGCTATTGTAAACAGTGCTGCAGCAAACATACATGTGCTTGTGTCTTTATAGTAGAATGATTTAAAATCCTTTGGGCACATACCAGGTGATGGGATGGCTGGGTCAAATGGTATTTCTGATTCTATATCCTTGAGGAATCATCAAACTGTCTTCCACTATGGTTGAACTAATTTACACTCCTACCAAGAGTGTAAAAGCATTCCTATTTCTTCACAGCCTCACCAGCATCTATTGTTCCTCAATTTTTTAATAATTACCATTCTGACTGGCATGAGATAGTATCTCTTTGTGTTTTGATTTGCATACATCTAATGATCAGTAAAGCTGAGCTTTTTTTCATATTTGTTGGCAGCATAAATGTCTTCATTTGAGAATTGTCTGTTCATATACTTTGCCCACTTTTTGATGAGGTTTTTTTTTTTTTTTTTTTTTTTGTGTTGTTTTTTTTAAGTTCCTTGTAGATTCTGGATGTTAGAGCTTTGTCAGATGGGTAGATTGCAAAAATTTTCTCCCGTTCTGTAGGTTGCCTGTTCACTCTGATGATAGTTTCTTTTGCTGTGCAGGAGCTCTTTAGTTTAATTAGATACCATTTGTCAATTTTGGTTTTTGTTGCAATTGCTTTTGGCATTTTCGCCATGATGTCTTTGAGCATGCCTATGTCCTGAATGGTATTGCCTAGGTTTTCTTCTAGGGTTTTTATGGTTTTGGGTTATACATTTAATCTTTAATCCATCTTGAGTTAATTTTTGTATAAAGTGTAAGGAAGGGGTCCAGTTTCAGTTTTCTTCATATGGCTAGCCAGTTTTCCTGGCACCATTTACTGAGTAGGAAATCCTTTCCTCATTGTGTGTTTGTCCAGTTTGTCGAAGATCAGATGGTTGTAGATGTGTGGTGTTATTTCTGGGGTCTCTGTTTTGTTGCATTGGTCTATATGTCTGTTTTGGTACCGGTACCATGTTGTTTTGGTTACTGTAGCCTTGTAGTATAGTTTGAAGTCAGGTAGCATGATGCCTCCAGCTTTGTTCTTTTTGCTTATGATTGTCTTGGCTATACAGGCTCTTGTTTTGATTCCATATGAAATTTATTATAGTTTTTTTTTTCTAATTCTGTGAATAATGTCAGTGTTAGTTTGCTGGGAATAGCACTGAATCTATAAATTACTTTGGGCAGTATGACCATTTTCATGATATTAATTCTTTCTATCCATGAGGATGGAATGTTTTTCCATTTGTTTGTGTCCTCTCTTATTTCCTTGAGCAGTGGTTTATAGTTCTCCTTGAAAAGGTCCTTCACGTCTCTTATTAGTTGCTTTCTTAGGTATTTTATTCTCTTTGTAGCAATTGTGAATGGGAGTTCATTAATGATTTGGCTCTTTGCTTCTCTGTTGTTGCTGTATAGGAGTGGTTGTGATTTCCGCACATTGATTTTGTGTCCTGAGCTGTTGCTGAAATTGCTTATCAGCTTAAGTTTTTGGACTGAGATGATGGGTTTTTCTAAATATAGAATGATGTCATCTGCAAACAGAGACAATTTGACTTCCTCTCTTCCTATTTGAATATGCTTTCTTTCTTTCTCTTGCTTAATTACCCTGGCCAGAATTTCCAATACTATGTTGAATAGGAGTGGTGAGAGAGGGCATCCTTATCTTGTGCCGGTTTTCAAAGGGAGTGCTTCCAGCTTTTGCCCATCCAGTATGATATTGGCTGTGGGTTTGTCATAAATAGCTCTCATTATTTTTAGATATGTTACATCAATACCTAGTATATTGAGAGTTTTTAGCATGAAGTGGTGTTGAATTTTATCAAAGGCCTTTTCTGCATCTATTGAGATAATCATGTGGTTTTTGTCATTGGTTTTGTTTATGTGATGGATTACATTTATTGATTTGGATGTGTTGAACCAGCCTTGCATCTCAGGGATAAAACTGACTTGATTGTGGTGGATAAGCTTTTTGATAAGCTGCTAGATTTGGTTTGCCAGTATTTTATTGAGGATTTTCGCATCGATGTTCATCAGGGATATTGGCCTGAAGTTTTCATGTTTTGTTGTGTCTCTGCCAGGTTTTGGTATCAGGATGGTGCTGGCCTTATAAAATGAGTTAGGGATGAGTCCCTCCTTTTCAATCATTTGGAATAGTTTCAGGAGGAATGGTACCAGCTCCTCTTTTTATCTCTGGTAGTATTCAGCTGTGAATCCGTCTGGTCCTGGGCTTTTTTTGGTTGGTAGGCTATTAACTACTGCCTCAATTTCAGAACTTGTTATTGGTCTATTCAGGGATTCAACTTCTTTCTGGTTTAGTCTTGGGAGAAATTTATCCATTTCTTCCGGATTTTCTAGTTTATTTATGTAGAGATGTTTATAATATTCTCTGATGGTAGTTTTCATTTACATGGGATCAGTGGTGATAGCCTCTTTGTCATTTTTTGTCACATAAGAATTTATATTTACTTGAGATAGGCATTTTTCAAGGACTTAAATTTTATTTTATATTATTTAACCTCTGTTACAAGGTATAGAAAATTCAGTCTTAGATATTCATTCAACATTTTTTATTATTAATTCATTTAACAAATACCCTGTTGAATGATCTTCTCTAAATTGGTTATGTTATGGCCTTTATTAAGTGGTAGGAAAAGAAAAATTCACAAATCACAGTCTCAGTGAAATCTGCTTTCGCTATAGACTAAAGGTCCTTTACCTTTTTTAAAAAAAAATTTTAATCAGGTCTGACTTTTAAGAACATATGCACTTATCTGGAAATTGAAACAATATTATCTAGTATATCCTAGGAATCTTGAAATTTTAAAATATATCACATATGAAGCACATAGTAGTTTCATAAGTGTCTAGCACTTTAAAAGTTATTATTATTGTACTACTTCTATTATTACTATATTACTATTATTTGTACTGTATGTAAGTTGCCTTGAATTTCCTAGATCCTGGATCCAGAAAAATTAAAATCATATGAGAGGGTTGATATACAAGAAAATTCAAAAGTAGAGTTAGCAAAACTGGTTTTTTAAAAATTGCTGCAATCTTGTTGCAAGTTTGAATACAGTCTTGGAATTCTTTGGGTAATATGGTAAAAAATTATCTCAGCTAAATTGTATATGATTTTTACCAACAGGTTAGTAGGAACTGGTAAATTTAAATAATGTATTTATATCTATTGCCTGAACAAACATGGTCTTACTCAAGCCAAAATGTAAATTTGAGATCTTTCTCCTGTCACACTTGATATGGTTTAGCTGTGTCCCCACCCACATCTCACCTTTAATTGTAATAAACCCCACAGGCCAAGGGCAGTCCCAGGTAGAAATAATTGATTCATGGGGGCAGTTTTCTCCAAACTGTTCTCATGGTAGTGAATAAGTCTCATGAGATCTGATGGTTTTATAAATGGAAGTTCCCCTACACAAGCTCCCTTGCCTGCCATGTAAGGCATGTCTTGCTTCCCCTTCAGCCATGATTGTGAGGCCTCCCCAGCCATGTGGAACTGTGAGTCAACTAAACCTCTTTCCTTTATAAATTACCCATCTTGGGTATGTATTTATTAGCAACATGAGAACAGACTAATACAACACTCATTCTTCCTTTGGTTACAGTATTAATGAGGTTATTGAGTAAACTGGATTAGATAGAGGCCGACCAAAAAGCAACTTCATTTTTTCATACCACTGCATTTCTTTCATGGTCTTCTAAGTCTTTTCTCAATCTTGTGATATTCTGGGATTATGCCAAATCCTTTATCTTCATTTTCAAACATAAACAAATTATCTCATTTTCTATTAGATCTTCAATCTCTCATGAAATTCAAACTTACTTCCTCTCATAGCTTAGCCTGAGAAATCTTATTTTCCCTACCCTGCCTTACTACTCATCACCTCCATTCACTGTGTGGTCTCAGGGTTCTTCTGGGAGTAGAATGATGTCTTAGTCTATTTAGGTGCTATAGCAAAATATCATAAACGGAGTGGCTTATAAACAACAGACATTTTTTTCTCTCGATTCTGGAGGCTGGGAAGTCCAAGATCAAGGCAGACTAGGTATCTGGTAGGGCCCAAACTTCTGGCACATAGATGGCAGTTTTTTGCTCTGTCCTCCCATGGTGAAAGGGACTCACTAGCTTCTAACCCTCTGGGGTCTCTTTTATGAAGACACTAGTCTCAATCATGAGGGCAGAGCTCTTCCAAAGGCCTCACTTCCTAATACCATCACCTTGGGGATTAAGATTTCAACAAACAAATTTTGGGAAAACATAAGCTTTCAGTCCACTGCAAATGGGGAGAAAAAAAGAGGTGAGGGTAGATACAAAGCTACTGCTTGACTGGTAAATGTGCAGTCTGGCACGGGAACACTTGTCCAAATGCTAATCCTTCCCGTAATGAGTTTCTCAGAGATTCCTCCACTAAGAACTTTGGCTTCAATCCACTAGCTCCTTATGCCTCTTACCCAATCCCTGGAGTCTTTAAGTCCACTTTTCCCTGTTTAAGGTTTTGCACAGTTTCTTCTAAGACAGTTCAGAATCATATCCCTTCATCAGAGTTCTCATTTGGCCCCAGGGAAGCACACCTTTTCTCCACTGCAGATGAGATTGTGGTGCATTCTTCTGAATATTCTATAATAACAAAGACCTAGCCAGCTTTTACAATTTAGACTGTTTTTCAGACATAAGTCAGATACTAGTTCCCAAATCTCTCATATTTATAAAGACATTGTAGTAGGTACCAATAAGGTTCTCTTGACATCTTCTTTCTCCCCTATCCTTATGTACTCTGAGAATGAGTGATGGCTAAGTGTTGCCTGATATTTTGGGGGTCGTCTCTTACAAAGTTCTATAAGGATGTTCTGACACATTTTTTATTGTGAAAAGGTACCAATATCTTTTGTTCTCAGATTTGGGGATCTCAGCCAATATAGAGACAAAAAGAATCATCCCTTTTGACGTTAGAATAAACAGAATAATTTATGTTACTTTCCCCTTTGTTTAACTATTCCCTTGGGAACAGAAGTCATGTTTTATGCAGCATTGTAGCTATTATAGCAAAGAGCACAGTGCATTGCATGTGTTACATGCTCAATATGTACTGAATGAAGGTATAGTTAGGAGTAGTTTTACTACTTGCCTCTTCTACCAAAACACAGCCAGGGAACTTTTCATTATTAGATGCAATCAGGTTCCTTGCTGGCAAGAAAAAGATGGCATATCCAAAGAGTTTAACTAAAGAGTAGTAAATGAAAGAATTATTTGTGTGGGCCAAGACTAAGGAAGCCAAGGAGATAAAACACCTTAGAGTTTAGTAACAGTGAGAAGTCATTGCCACCCTTAGGTCTGAGAGAGTAAGGGGAAGGAATGATGTTCCTAAATCATGAAGGATGCTGGAGCTGTGAAAGACAAAGGGTCTGATGGGATCCAAGGTCAAAGCAGAAGGTTGTCACTGTCAGGACAGTGGCAAGGCAGGAAGAGCGTATGGGCATGAACCCAGGGTGATAAATACTCAACTTCTGTCTCCTCCCATCCTCCATTTTCCTGTCCGTTCCTGCCATTGGCTGAATCCAACTGGAAGCCAGATGGCAAGGGGACTTGAGCAATGTAGCTCTGGAGGTCAGCCCTGTGGGATGGAGAGGAAGACAGAGAAATGCACATAATGAATCATAGAAAAGGGTAGGTGGCAGGGAACAACAGCAGGCTACTACAGTTGGAAAAATCAAACCAGTGTATTTAAGCCATTAGGAGAAATACTACATAGTGCATAGTTGTCGTTTATAATCAAAACGCTCCTTTTGTGGTCTACTTCATTTTCACGACAGAGTAAACACCTTTGAATCAAAATCTCGTATTTTAACTTTGATTTTTGTTTGCTTATTTATATGCTTTCTTCAAAACACGTTTATAACAATTTGCAAAGATATTCAGATATAATGACAATCTACAAAATATGTAACATGGTGAGATGAACTAAGATTAATGCTAAAGGAAAATATGGGTAGAAATGTTGGATTAATTGAAGTTAATTCACAGAATGTGGGCCATATTGTAAACCATAAATTTGGTTCTGTGATTTCTTGAGTCAGTTCTAAAAATATTTCTCTCACATAATATTTATTGAATCCCTATGATGTTTTTTAGATGCTAGAAATATGGCAGTGAGCAAGAAACAAGGTCATGCGGCATTTATATTTTCATGAGAAATAAAAAAAGAAAACAAACATATAAGATAACTTCAAATTGAGATAAATGTTATGGAGAAAATATACTAGGATAATGAGACAGAGTGACTAGGGCAACTCCAGGTAGTGTGCGTGAGATAAAAACCTCTTTGAGAAATAGTATTTATGCTGAAACTTCAATGATAATAATCGTGGTGAAGGGCAGTGGGAGCAAAGAACAGACTATGAAAAGATCTGAACCAGCTATATCTCACTAGTAACTATCACATTATTCCTAAAGGAAAATATCTTCAAGGTTGCAAACAATAAATACTTGCAGAATATTTGGAGGTCAAAACTTCCTGTTTACACAGACAGAACCTCCTGTTTTATTCGTTGTTGCATATGCTGCTTCTTTTTTATAACCATCCTAGATACTGTATTTTAATTTTCACCTCTGACCAGTTCAACAAAAACTTTATTTAACAATTGCTATGTGTCCAAATATATAAAGAGTATTTAGTTACAAGAGCTGTCATCACAGAGTATCACAAACGAGGTGGCTTAAACAACAGAAATTTATTTGCTCACAGTTCTGGAGGCTAGAACACGAAGATCAAGGTGTTGTCAGGGTTGGTGTCTGGTGAAGCCTTTCTTTCTGGCTTGCAGATTGCCACCTTCTCATAGTGTCTTCATATGGCCTTTTCTCTGTACTTGCTTGGACAGAGGGAGTGCTCTCTGGTTTCTCTTCTTTTTGTAATGATATCAATCCTATTGGATTAGGGCTCTACCCTTATGACCTCATTTACCCTTGCCTCATTAAAGGCCCTATCTCCAAACACTGTCATATTGGGGGTTAAGGCTTCAACACAAATTTGAGGGTGGGAGTTAAAATTCAGTTCATAAAAATCACAAAGAACTGGTATGTAAGGACTTAAAATAGTATAAAAGAAAATATAAGAAAAAAAATCAGGTTTCAGATGGATTGACACAAACTAAACATTCTAAAGGAAAGATTAATGAAGATTTGAGTTTTTCAAGAGACTTTTACAGAGAAAAGGCAACATAATCTGAGTCTTCAAGTATCCTGTTTGGGGGATTTTGAATCTGTTTACTGAATGAAAATAAGTATCAGAATTGTTTCCTTCATTGGGCTGCCATTTTTTTATTATGATGGAACAAATACATTGGAAAATCACAAAGAAAGCATGCATGTGATCCATCTACCTGATAAAATGTTTAACTCACTAGTAAATGAATGCAAATTAAAAGAAGAAATTCTGTGGCTTTAACATCACATTATAGCCCAAATCCAACCATTTGTCACTACCTGCATTGCTCCCAGCTGGGCGAAGCTATCATCGTCCCTTGCATAGCTTATTACAATAGGTCACCTAACTGGTCATCCTGCTCTGCCCTTGCTCCACTTCAGTCAGAGTGGTTTCTGTGCAACATAAGTTAAGCCATTTCACTCTTTTGTTCAAACTCTCTAATGGCATCCCATTTCACTCAGGAAAAAAAAAAAAAAGCCAATTTCCCTGCAAGTATCCTCAAGTTCCTCTACCATTCCTCATTACATGCCTGAACTCATCTTGAAGAAAAGTGTCCTAACCCTATTGTGTATGACACCCAAGCTGGAACCTCATCTTTACATTTAATAGGCTAGCAGGCTCTGGTGATGTGGTTTTTGGTAGGACAAATGTACCCCATAGTTGTGTATACGTTGTTATACTTCATTCAATGTAAAATGGGTCTTTTGGTGAAAGGACATGTTTTAAAGGAACCCATGATGATAGATGAGTTCTTGGATAACAGCACAGGTAGTAGTGGTGCTAGTGGTGGGCAGGAAAAACAAACCCACAAACAGACTCTTATCAATTTCAACAAGGTCATATCACTCTCTCATAGGATGGACAGTCTGATATAACTGACTTGCCAGTAAGAGCCTGGTTGATGTACTCAAAAGATATCAATCTGAAAATCTGAGTCAGATATTCAGAAGCAGCAGTAGCTAGATAAGCCTTAATGAATGAAAGTTCATGCTATGGGACCCATGTATAGTCTCCATTCTTGCCATCATGGCATTTGGATCATTGGACAATTGCAGAAGTACTGGGCTGGCCAAGGACAGACTGTACATGAATCATCCCATCTAACTGGTTGTGCAATAGCTTCTATGCAACATATGCTTTCTGGGAGGTCTTGATGTGAGACACATTGAATCCACTCCTATAAGTCTACTGTCATGCTTTTTCACCAGATTTCTTTTTCCTGGTCCTCCAAAATTGTCTTCTAGACCATGAACAACCAACTGAACCATTTGAGAGGGTCTATTTATTTTCTTACCTTAGGCAGTTTCCACTTCCACACCAAGTTGGAGACCAGGGGTATTGCTTGAATCTCTACCAATGAGAGGATTTCCTATCACTGTTTTTGAGGGCCACCCCTCATGGAGGCCTTTATGGGTTAGCATTTTAATTTTGTCTTGCAGCATATTGAGCTGTGTTATCGATGAACCAAACCTGGGTATCTTTCATCTTCTGGCAACTGATCATAGGAAATTCCCCAACAGGCAATCAATGTGAGCAGAGGAAGAGGAATAAGTGTAATGTAGACAGATGACATAAGGTTTGGGTCATGTAATTTACCTGTGTCCAATCTTAATATATACCTTTGCTCCTGTGTCTGATGCAAATGTATGACTTGTAGGTTTGACAATGCCTAGCTCATGATGAGCGTATCTAGTTGCATGGTCGTTCAATATTTCATGATTATGTTCTTATTCTCTACTGTGGCCCAGTGCCATCCAAGAGATGCTTTTTGAATGGTTAATTGTTCTTTGTTACAAACACATGGCCTTGCTAGACAATGGATTCAGGAATCCACTGGGCCTACTGTAGGATGGATCTGAGCCAAAAGTCCATTTTTTCACTTGATTGCCTTAATTCCACACTCTTATGGGCCAGTGGACCAGTGAGATTTGGAGTCCCAAGGGTTTAGCATCATTTCACATGTAGGGTAGTAATCCTTGAAAAGTTTAGGTATTTCCTCCCTTTTTTCCCATGCATGACTGCCCTAGAAAATGAACACAGGTCCCTCTGGTTAGGCTAGGACGAATGTTTCCATGTAAATTTTTGGCAGTGTAATAGGATTCTTCCTCAAAGAGAACCTCAAAGAGAACTACTGCATTCAGTCTGTGGATTGACTCTAGCTGGCAAGAGTGTTGTGGGCTGTGACTCACTTTGCTTTTAGAAATCAAGTAAGACTTTAGTAGAATGTCCATTTATACCAGTTACAGGGTCACCATGATCATTTAATCATTAACAAAGGTTTCTGTAGGTCAGGCCATTCAGATTATTGCTGCAGCCTAGCTGCACATCTCAGTAATTATCCACACCTTGTCACTGGCAATTAAGTATTCCACTTGACCTGTGTTATTCCAGGATTCCATCTGTTTTGTTAGAATCAGGGAGCTCTTTTCAGTAGTAATGTTTCCCAGCAGCATTCCTGACTTACAGAGTTTATCAGATATCTTGGTGCTCCTTTTACCTATGCATTTCTCAGGGTCTTGGTGAAAAAAGAGTTCTCTAGATTCACCAGAAAAAAATAGATATGGGGAAGGTAAGTTTCACACATAGTAAGTTTCACTCCAGCCCCTCCCTTGACTTTTGGATTTTGGCAGGGGTCAGCAAACACTTTCGTTAAAGGGCCAGATGAGAAAAATTAGGCATTGTGAGTCATATGATCTGTGTCATAACTACCCACCTCTGTAGTTTTGGTATGGAAGTTGCCAAAGACAATACATAAAGTAACAATTATAGCTGTGTGGCAATAAAACTCTATTTACTAAAACAGTTTGCAGACTGGATTTGGTCCATGAATTACATTTGGTTGACCTGTGTCCATTCTACAGTATACCAAGGAAGTTTGGGCATTTATACTTCATTTATTGCTGGGTACTGTGGGTTCAGGTTTATGTTAGTCATTCAAGTAAATTGATAAAATTATTATCCCCCTTTGAATTATCAATCTCTGGTTTATGTACCAATATCAATAAATTCAATCAGATCAAATATCACATTATTGTCACCCTGTTCTATCATCTTTAGAACCTACAGACACACACACACAGACACACACACACACACATGCACACACACACGTATTCCTCAGGAGTAACTGGCAAAAATCTTGAAATTCTCTTGGGGTCTGTGGTATCTCTACCTGTTCACACTTTGTATTTCTGATCTAATTAGATCTGAGTCTAGAGACATTGAGAAGCAGTAGACATGGGTTATAGGGAGGACCAGCAGCTCTTTTCAAAGTTCTTTTCAAAGTCATGCCTTCATAAGAAATCATTACAGGTCTTTAGGCAAGGGGAGGTTAGATTCAGATAGTGGAACAGGGGCTGCTTCTGCCCGGAAGGGAAGCTCAGAGGAATTTGTGAGTTCGACTCTTTGAACTTCACTGAAAACTGTTCAGATGTCACCATCTCAATTTTTAGGGCCTCTTCAGCTAGTGAAATGGTAGCTGAGTTTGGCTCTCTCCGTTAAAAACTCCAAAGGGAAGTAGATAATATTCAGGGCAGAGTTAACACATACTTTTTTGTTTTGTTTTGTTTTGTTTGTTTGTTTGAGACGGAGTCTCTCTCTGTCGCCCAGGTTGGAGCGCAGTGGCGCGATCTCCACTCACTACAAGCTCCGCCTGCCGGGTTCACGCCATTCTCCTGCCTCAGCCTCCCGTGTAGCTGGGACTACAGGCGCCCGCCACTGCGCCCGGCTAATTTTTGTATTTTTAGTAGAGACGGGGTTTCACTGTGTTAGCCAGGGTGGTCTCGATCTCCTGACCTCGTGATCCACCCGCCTCGGCCTCCCAAAGTGCTGGGATTACAGGCATGAGCCACCGTGCCCGGCCAACACATACTTTCTTCCCTGGCTTCTTATGGTACCATCTGAGCCTCACCATGACACTCAGCACCTTCCAACTGTAGTGATTGTATCAACATAACATTCAATGGTAGACCATCATCTGACTGAATTTTTAAATTGACACATTGACACATTCATATGTGTGTTGTGTGTGTGTATATATATAGTACATATATATATGAAATATTTATATGTGCATATATATAGTACATATATATGAAATATTTATATGTGCATATATATATAACATGAAAGAATAAAGCGTATTTTCAATATTGCATTGTTTCCCCTTCTTATTTGAGAGAGAAAGAGAAAGAACAGAAAAAATCTGGATTTTAAAATTTGCTGTGGAATAGATCCTTTTCCAAATTCAATTTTTAACATTCTTGCTTTTTAAATATTGAGCTTTCTAGTAGATATTAACTGCATCATTCTTCAGTTATTTGAGTTGAGACTTTACCTTTCTTTTTTCCTCACTGATATACTATAGTATATTTCTCTAACTGGGTCTTCTTCCAGTTAGACAACTTCCATTCAGATATCTCTTTGGAAATGTTCATAGATTTATAATTGTCCTTTGTGGTCCTTCCTGTTATTAACAATGATATTGTTTAATATGAAGATGGTTGTGGTGTTGGGCTGCATAACAGGCCATAATTAAAGGCCCTTCCTATAACCATGCTCTTTGCCATGTGGCTTTGCAGATCTTCCCACGATTTTTCTGCTATGGCCAATTGAATGGGGTAGCAGTGAGGGTATGCCATTTGCAGGGCCAGACCTTGAGAGACCTTGACTATTTCTACTTGTCCTCTTGTGCTGTCTGCCATTGACGTGAGAGGAGTTTCCTCTCATTAGCTGCTGCCTTGTCAACATGAGTTCAAGCATAAACACACACGAAGTAAACCTAAGCAGAAACCCCAGCAGGTAACCATGCCCAACTTGAATGAGAGGCACCCAACTGGGTCAATAAACTTCCTCCCCACCCACAGCTATATTACCTTAAAAAATGTCTCTAATAGTGTGGCACTGAGAGTTTTTTTGTTTGTATGTAGCTTTGTTCTGGCAATAGCTAACTAATACGACAGTAATACATGGATATTTTGTAGCAACTAATGATCCAGCTCCTTTGCATTAGTTTTTTATCATACAAAAAATGATTATTTCATATACATTTATTAATACAAATATAGCAGAACATTATCTGGCATACAATATGTTTTAAATTTTACTTTTTCTTGAGGTCAGTTTTTCAGAGTCAAAATCTTGGCTATAGTTGTTTACAATAATTTCATTTTTGGATTTGTTTACAATAATTTTACTTTTGGATCAAATTGCATCAATAATATCCATTTAGTATTCCAATAATTCAAATAAAAAGTGCATTCTTGCTTTAAAAGTTTGTTCTTCTTTATTTAGCCTAAAAATGTTTAGACCATTGACATTTTTAAAAAGTTGGCTCAGTATAACCATTCAATTGTACTGATAGAGTTCTCACAGTTTTTACTGTTTAAATTAATGTGAAGTAACAACAAGTCTTTTAAATTAAGACCTTAGTAACCATGTCCATCATCTTTCAAATATATTATTCTGGGTTCCAAAGGAGTTTGCTTTATTCAATTAGTAGAAGGGTGATTATCTCACACAATAAAGACATCTTGGATGCAGTGCAGTTGGTGGTGAATAGTTTGCCTGATTTTTCAAGGAATTTGTTTTGTCAACATTGTTCTAGAATCTAGGAGTGTGAAATTGTGGTTTCTAGAGAGTATAAACAAGTCTCATAGCTGGAAAGTCAAGTAAATTAATTTTAGTTCTTCACTTAAACTACTGCTGAGAAGTACTTCATTTCCCAATTCTTCCTTCTCTAAATAGATTAAGGGTTACATGAAAGTCAAGTTGTGCTCATTTGTCCTTTCTCTAGAGAGATTTCACCTGACTGCTTATTTATCAGTTTCTTCTTAATGCAATTGGTTTCTTTCTTTCCCTACTGTCCCTCTGTCCCTGCCTCCCTGACTTCTGTTGTTGCTATTCGCCCTTTATTTATTTCTTCCTATCTTCATTGTTTTGATTGACCAAAATTGAAGACAAACAATCTTAATATTCCTGACCTTTTAAAAAAGAAAACAAGCCAAAGAAACAACTCTTCAGAAGAAAACAACATAATAACTCAATCTTAAGGGATTATTATAAAATTAGGACATGAATCTTCCTTGTACTCCCTCTGATTCAACTCATGGTTCCTATGTTGTGCTAAACACTCAATTGATTTGGCATTCAATAAATCCTTATTGGTCCATAAATTACGTGTTTTCGAGTGAAGCTCTGATTTATGGAGAAGAAACTTCATAAAAGAGGAGAGGAATGACAATACTGGATGACTTTTATGGAAGAACTTGATTATCATAAACTTCAGGTTGAATTTCATAAAGATGAAAATAATTCTCTTCAATAAGAATGGCTCAGATTCATTGATCACTTTTGTTGTGCCAGACACTGGACAAATATACAAAAATTATTAGTTACTCTAATGTAGTTAATGAGAAATCTAAGGAACAAAAAGTTTAGGTATCTTGTTAAGTCACAGAGTCAGGAGGTAGTGGAGATGGGATTAAAACCTAGGTCTTCATGAATGTGAAGTCTACATCTTTATGTTCTCTTCTGTTTAGACCTGTAAAGTTGAAAGTACCAAAAAGACTCCATTCAAGTCAGAAGAATCTCTTATAAAATCATCCAATCACCAGCACAGACACATACATGAAGCAAGTTGAAATTTTTAGCAGAGACAGAAAACATCAAAAACGTTTATCAGAAGAACTTGTGATGCACATGTGACACTCAGAATATTTGAAAATATATATATGACTTTTTAGCCTCAAATCTTTCGCATGCAGCCTTAAAGATTTTGGCAGTGCTAGGAGATGTTTGGAAGGAATCTATTCACGTTTCCCTCCTTTCTAATGGAAATAAACATGTTGTGCATCTCTGTCTCAAACTGGATTAGAAAAATAAATGTAGTAAGCCAGGTATCCCAGGAATTGTACAAAGAAAGAGGATCTCATATCCCAACCTTTGTCAGCTCAACTTAGAAAGAAGAAAGTATGGATGAGCAATGGCTCCTCCAACTCCAAATGACCAAACACATTAATTGAGCACTTAAGACACACAGAGCTTTAGCTTAGGAAAAGGAGTTGATACAGAAGGCTGATGAGACAGGAGAACATGCAATCTATTTGGAGAGAAAGATATTAACACAGTATAAATGTTCTGAAAAGATGATACATGGTCATTTTGCAAAAATATTAGAGAAAATATGTTCTATAATAATTGAGAAAATAGAGAAAGACCTCTTCAGTAGATGTGGTAAGAAAAAGGAAGGATCAGCAAAAGTAAAACGACTCAGCCTGGGGCAACTAAGGCAGGCCAGTAGAAGAAAAACATAACTACTCTTGAAGATGGTATCTGCAACATAATGTATGTAGTATGTGACAGCCAGATAGGACGAGATATAGTGAGCCACGATTCTACAGTGGATGTTGTGAAATAATAATACTGTACATAGTACTTATTTAACTTTTATTATGTGCCAGGCACTTTTATGACGCCTTGCTACTCTAAGTGTGATTCACAGACGAACACCTTCAGCATTATCTAGAGCTTGTTAAAAATGCAGAATTTCAGTCCTCACCCCAGACTTACTGAAAGAGAATTTGCATTTCAACATGATTCCCAAGTGATTTGTAAAGAACATTAAAGTTTGAGAAGCACTGTATCAGAATGCATTACTTGGTTAATTCTTACAACAACAATATGGGAAGGTACTATTATTAGCCTCATTTTATAGATGAGAGAACTGAGGCACAGAGGACACAAAGAACTTGGATTAATTAAATGCCTGCAGTTAGTCAGTGGCAGAGTAGGATTCAAACCCATGCACCCAGAGCACCTGCCTTTACTGACTACATTATTCAGTTCCCTTGATCAGCGCACTGGGCACAGAAACTCAAGAGCAATTGCCAGTTGGATACAACCAAATATTTTCCTTCAGTAGCAATTACATTTCTTCTTTTAATTCAGGACTATGGGAAAATTTCAGGGTCTCCACTCAGAATAGAGGTAGCCAGAGTTTGAAATGAGAACTAAATTCTGTCAATTATTCAGAACATCTAAAAGGAAATAAATACATAGCTGATTGTAAATAATAAATGGTGTAGTTCTGTTTAATTTCTCAGGAAGTGGTGGATGTGGCATAGAGGTGAGTGTGGCTAAAGCAAGCGTCTTCTCTCAGGGAGTAAGTTTGAAATGTCCCCTGGGTCTCCTCTTTGTTTCCATGTCAGTTTGTGGAGCGATTATTGCATTTTGTTACTGGAGTTAGAATTCCAGCCACAGAGAACTCTTAGTCTTCCCATCTGCAACTGTTTATAATTCAAATTCTGAATTCAGATTCTAGATTTTTAATTATACTTATATTTAAGTGACAGGCTTCCATTTTAAGTACAGTTGATCCTTGAACACTGTGGGGATTAGGGGTGCCAACACCCCCATGCCATCAAAAATCCACATGTAACTTTTCACTTCCCCCAAATCTAACTATGAGTAGTCTACTGTTGACAGGAAGCCTCTCAGATAACATAAACAGTCGGTTAACACATGTTTTGTATGCTATATGTATTATATGCTGTATTCTTACAATAAGGGAGCTAGAGGAAGCAAAATGTTATTAAGAAAATCATAAGAGAAAACACATTCACAGTATTGTACTGTATATGTGGATACCTTAAGTGTACATCATCTGTTTACAAGATGAATCATCCTTCTCAAAAGGCGGGCAGCTGCAGACCTCAATCTATGGTATATATCAAGCAATTCAACTTTTTCTTGTAATATGACTTTTCTCTGCTTCTTGGGAACACTTCCAGCATCATTAGTGGCACTTCGTATGGGTCCCATGATGTTATTCAAGGTTTACTGTTTTGCACCGAACACAATGAAAAATACTCGAGAACCACGAGAGATCACTTTCTACTGTGACACGCAATTTACTGCAGAGACGAACTGCTCACTCAGAAATGATTAGCGTCACAGCATGGCTTAAGCGGACACTGGTAACACTTGAGCTCACCACCATAGCAACAAGTGGTGGCTACTAAGTTATTCCAGTAGGACTGTATGTGTACTACCGTTGATTTTATGCAGTTGCAATTTAATAATACATCTTTACATTTGTTTACATTTCTCTCGATTGCAAATGGCACCATTACAGTGTGTGTTTATGTAGGTAAGATTTGATCAATTTTAACTTTTTATAATAGATTCGTGTATGTTTTATGGTAGCAAATGATAAGACTAGAAGCTACATATATTTTATATATTCATGACATACTTGACATTTTCTTATTTTTAAAAACTATTTCTAGGCTATGCAGTTCATCTGTGAGTTTTTTCAAATCGTCTCAAATCTCCAAAATTTTTTCCAATATATTTATTGAAAAACTCTGTGTGTAAGTGGATCCACGCAGTTCAAACCTATGTTGTTCAGGGGTCAACTGTACATTCTGCAAATTCCTGTTGCCTCTTTTTTTTTTTTTTTTTTGGTGTGAGGGAAGAGCCCTCACACCGTCCGTGTGGTGCCACAGCTTTTTTTACTATCTCTTTAAAAACTTTAACTGATTTGCTTGGTCTGTTCATGATGTTACTGATCCTAACTCTGAGGAAAAATTTCCATGTTGAAATGTGATGGAAAAAGTTCCCCCAGAGGATAGAGAATCTTGGAGTAAATGATAATTTCTGGGCATCTCAATTTATTGTCCATCTTGCCTTCTTGTAACCCCCCCACCCCGGAGCTTTAAAATTAACCATTCTGCCAGCTGTCATGTAGGCTGCATATGTTCAAAGTGACTTTAGCAAACAGCAAGACAGGTTATCTTTTGAGTAATGTATGTAGATACTACTAAGGCTGTCAAGCTATCAATGACTATTTTACTATCTATCCTGAAAATAATTTTGTGAAACTAGGTTTAAGGGGAATAAAAATCTACCATCTTAATACTCAAATAAAATTAGGATGGTCCTCATGTGCATCCCATATGAAGATATAAATAAATAACATAGAAAACCAGCTAAAATTTTTATAAACACGTTCTTTTCAACACTGTGAAATAAGTCATTGGCAAATTAGCAGAATTACCTTCACTTTTCTGTGGATATGGACATCACTCTTTTGTTTTTTACAGAAAGAGAATATTGAGTGCTGTAGAGTAAAGCTAGAAATTTCAAGAGCTATATTTTTGAGCATGAGAAATATCACATTTGTAAAATGTGAGAAGAAAAGATAAGAGGCAAGCTCTACTTACACTGTTGTACAGTAAAAGTGCATGGCAGTTGGAGGAGACAGGCCGAGATCCTAATCATGACAATGTTACTATGACTTGATCCTTTCTGCGTGCTCTGAGATAAATTCCCTGCTGGGCTCTGTACTTCAAGAAGCTGTTATCTGCAAACTAAAATTCAGGGCTAAGATCCACCACTGTGGTAGGAGATTTGGGGGCAGGAAGCAGGATGACAGGCCACCTCTTCCCCATTCTGCTGGATCACCAAAGGTGTTGCATCTCTTCCAGGATCCCAGGACTCTCTGGATATACCTTTCCAGGGAGGTCCCTGGTGGACAGCTTCTGGGCTTTATGAATGCCACTGCCTCATTTTGGATGATAGCAACTTCCTTCTGTTGCTAACCTTGGGGTTGTCTTACTGTACCTTCTTTAGCACTTAGCACTTCTAACATCCTTTTAATTAGTGCTTTGTATCAAATGCCCTCTACCGAATTACTGGTGGTCAGTTCTGTTTTCCCAGGTAGACCTGATGTATACTAAATCTCTTTGAATCCCCGTTTCTTCATCTACAGAATTAAATAATGCCTTTCTTTGATGTTTGTCACAGCAACGACAGAAAACATATATATCATTTGCCAGGCCCCAGCCAAATGCAGGTTTTTCTACTGAAAATGTTATTAAAATAAAACCACTCTCATTTGTTTAGTTTTTGCAAAACCTGCTTCAATGTCATCATGGCAGGATTGTGTAGTTTCTAAAGAGACCATGTAGTTTGTAACTCCTGGCATAGTTTTGTCTCATAATAAGTGTTCCCTAATTGGTAGCTTCCATTTTTCTCTTACATTGTATATTTCTAGTTATAAGTCTTCATTATGATGCTGCATAGGGAATTATCCTAGAGGTGACATTAAAGAGCTCCTGTCTGTTAGAATTGGGAGGGGAAGTTAGAGATGATCTATTTCTGTCCCCCATTTTCAATTGATTCCTGTGGTTTATTTCCACACTCAGAGTCTTTGACAGTAAATCAAACTCAATAAACAGAAGAGTAGCTTAACACGGGTGAGCCACGTAATAGGTAAAGAAAGCTTACGTTATTGAAATAAATATCTCAACTGTGTATGAAGTGATGAAGTGTCACAAAAAAAGTACATTTTAAGTTCTCACTTGTGTATGTGCTGCAAATGATAGATATGTTTTCTATAGTCGCTATGACAAACATATATTCCCCTGGGCTATATGACCCTGCAGCCAATACAGCCAATAAAAGCTCAGTGGAAGAAAAAGTGCTTAACCTACTCTCACAGATAAAGCCAAAGTGAGCTTTAGTTTGGAGAGAATTGGTAGGTTAATTAAGAAGTCTGTTGATAATTATGTTAAGAGCACTAACTGATACATAATTCAGCTTGATGTTACTTGACATACAGATGTAACGGATGTTTTTGTGAGAAGTTTAAAATTAGGTATGTGGAAAATTTGCTGTATACCTTGTTACAAGATCAATGGGTTCATACACCAACTGTGCAATAACAGACCAGTACAGCAAGACCTCAGGGTTTGCAGAAGAGAAATAGGTTAAGGATCACAGGGTGGCCAAACGAGGAGATGGGAGGGACCCTTGAAATGGATCTTTCCTAGGAGATCTGGGCTAGGATTGCTAAGGGAATCATGGAAGGCAAGGGGCTGGAAAACTGGGGTTGTTCTTGGTTGGGATAAGGGGGATGAAATCATTAGGATGTAGAAACTCCTTTCTTTGGTGAGTCAGCTCCTCTTTGGGTCTTTCAGATCAGTGGATGTTAGTGGTGTGCAGGACCTGAAAGAACATCTCAAAGGGAAAACAACATTTCACAGTGCTTAAGCTATTATCTATAGGGTGGTTAGGGGAACTCTAATCTTATGACAGGGTCTACATGATTCTGAGGCGCTAGGCAGCAAACCACTCTGAGGAAGTAGGTCAGAGAACCGGCTGATCTCATGATGAATGCTGAATATGCTCAGGCTGGGCATATTCTCATTTCTCCCCTCTCTTCTTCCCTGATTAGTCTTGTAAAATTCATAGGGATGCGTTTAGCCTCTGCCAGTGACTTTTGCCCAAAAGTTGAGTGCGACCTCTCGTAATTGGAAGATATATATATAAATTCAACTCTAAGACATTTTATAAGGATGTAGTTGATAAAGCATGAGAAGATTGCCTTAACTCTCTGAAGTTTATTTTTTAAATTATAAAATTGGAATTTTGTAATGTTGCTTGGCATTTATGAGGAGTAAACAAGTAAAAAAAAATAAAATGTTTAGCTTAGAACTTAGAACACAGTCAATTAAATAACTGTGCTGTAGTTTCATTCCCCGTTTCTTTGGGACACAAGTAACAGCCAGTTGATTCTCATTTAAAACATATTATCTTGTTCTAACTGATTAATATCAAGCATTGTGTTCTAAATAGGAGAGAATCATGCTTCATATTTCTTCGAATATCTGACTGATGGAAGTCCAAGCATAAAGGCATGGGACAAAGGGTTGGTATTATGACAAAATGGCAATCTAATCACAGCTTTTGCATACTTATAAGTCATAATATGTTTTGAATGAAGAAATAGTAACATTATAAAAGACGTGACTGGGTATGGTGGCTCACGCCTGTAATCCCAGCATTTTGGGAGGCCGAGGTGCGTGGATCACCTGAGGTCAGGAGTTCCAGACTAGCCTGACCAACATGGTGAAACCCTGTCTCCACTTAAAATAGAAAAATTAGCCGGGCATGGTGGCACGTGCCTGTAATCCCAGCTACTCAGTAGGCTGAGACAGGAGAATCGCTTGAACCCAGGAGGTGGAGGTTGCCATGAGCCAAGATTGTGCCACTGCAATCCAGCCTGGGTGACAGAGCGAGACTCCTTCTCAAAAAAAAAAAAAAAAAAAAAAGATATGATCTCAGTAGACTGTATTGATAAGTTTTGTTTCATTTTTAGAAGGAATAGAGTGAAGAGTAAATATTTTGAATTCATGTCATCATAACCCTCATTAGAAAAAAAAAGTTGTTCTAATATGTAAAGGAAACTGCTAAGTAGCCTGAACTCATTTCTATTGTGATTATTATGTTTATAATTATATACATTACTATAAATATAGATATATATTATAATGTTTCCTATAAAGAAACTTAGTGCCCATAGACAAGGCTCAGGCATTCTCTCTCTCTCTCTCTCACACACACACACACACACACACGAATCTAAAAATGTGGAAATATTTTGTTAAGACTCAAGAATATCACTTTAAAATGATGGCAATGAAATGGTATGGTTTTATTATCAGCCCAGTGAATGATTTCAGATCATTCAAAATATTGCATACTGAATTTAGTGGTTTTAAAGGTACTCTTGTGTGTGAAAAAAGTCCTTACTATATAGACAAGTTAAAAAATCAATATCATGAACATCTAAAACTCAGAAAAAAAAACGCATGAAGGATTTACCCCACTTGCCAGAAAATGCTGATGCCATTGGATAACCCCACAGACTTACTACAAATATATTCGTACTGTGCTACTTATAGCATATCTTGAGCAAAGGACACCCATGTTAGGCCAAAATGAATGACTGGCCAGATGAAGAACAACTAAGAAAATATTTTTCGTTTTAGTGTCTGAAGAGCCTATGTGATGACTAAGACAATGAGATTAAACCTACATTAATTTGGTATCATATTTTAGGCTAGTTGGGAAACAGGTTGCTTAAAAACCAAATAATCTTGAGTATTGTGAATCTGCACTTAATTTCAGGAAATAATTGGAAGCTGCCTGAATTTTTAAAATCTGATCACCTGTAACCAGAACTTTTCAGCTGGAATGTCACATTTCAGAATTTCTCAGTTCTCATCGCAACAAGTATCAAATGAATACAGTGAAGAGAAATGCGGCAGAGAGTATATTCAAAAGTCTCAGTGGTGCAAATTTAAAAATCAAGCATTGGTGCAATGGCTCGCGCCTGTAATTCTAGCACTTTGGGAGGCTGAGGTAGTTGGATTACTTGAGCTCAGGAGTTCAAGACCAGCCGCGGCAACATGGTGAAACCCTATCTCTACTAAAAATACAAAAAATTAGCCCAGCGTGGTGGTAGGCGCCTGTAATCCCAGCTACTTGGGAAGCTGAGGCAAGAGAATTGCTGGAACCCGGGGGGTGGAGGCTACAGTGAGCTGAGATTGTACCACCGCACTCCAGCCTGGGCAAGAGAACAAGACTCCGTCTCAAAAAAATAAATAATAAAAATCAAGCATTACATGTTACTTAGCATAAATATTTAACATTGTAGACTCAAAAGCTATGCAAACTTTTATCAATGCTTCTGAGTTCATCTGATCAAACTTCTTCCCTCCAATGTCTTAGTATCTTATTTTTCTCTTACAAACAGTAGTAAAAGATGCTTTACTACTTTAGTTATCTTAAAAGTGAGAGGCATTGAAAAGTAATGCTCTGGAATTTTCATCCAGTAAGCTTGAAAAATTAGCACAACAATAAGTCAATTTTGTATTTCTGCTTCATGAAAAAAAGGAATTCCACTTCCCAGAGGAACGTATAGAAATACTGTTCATCATAATTATGACTGTGTAACTAGAAATGTGAGGCATAAACACATTTAGTGCAAAATGTAAATATTGCAACTAAGTGGGTTGGGCACCTGGGTCTCATCTGGATTTCCCTAAAACCAGCTATAGTACTCAGGTAAACACAGGTGTAGGTCTTTTCAAACTTGCAGTATGCTATTCTAAAATTATATGCTAACTCATCTTGTAATGGCCACTTTAATTAACAGCTGCACAAGCTTCAAAAATTAACTAAAATGCAGTAACTTTTGGCAGTAAATGAGGAAGTTTGTATATACACACACGTGCACACATATACGTAAAATAAAAATATATACCTGAGAATAAAACCTTTTAAAAAAATATGGTAATAGACATATAGAAGCAGATAACCTAAATTAAATGGAGAGGTAGCGGTGTATTTTTGGAAGGAAAATATATTCTAGATAACGGTAAAAAGAAGTGGTAAAATATAGAAATGCAAAGTGCCTTCTTTGTTTACTTACTCAGAAAGGATGCCTGTCTAAAATTAAGATGCCTATTAGCTAAGAGTAGAGGGAGCAATTTATGCTATGAGGAACCTCCTTCTTTTATGGCCCACTGAGTTCCAAGGCTCTTAGCACACAGGTACCCTCCACAATTAACTTTTCCTGGAGTCCATTGCATATAAAAATGTGTAAGGATTTGAAAGGCCACCATGAGGTAGGAATGGGATTTCTCATCTGAGGCTTCTAACTGACCTCATGAGACACAATTTACCACTCAGGACATGATCTAGAAAAATCAAGGGTACGCCAACATTTTAATACTGATCACTGCAGATAAGAGCAATACAAATTTGGGGATGATTTATATTGAAATTCCGTAAGAAACAATGAGAAATTAAAACAGAATTTAGTATAACTTTTTGCATGGTAGATGCCATTTAAAGAAATAACTACTTCTTATGTAAACAGTGGGAGGGGCTCAGAGGAAAGAGCTTGAACAGAAATGCAGATGATAGTTTCAAAAGTATGCTTGCAGTGAGTCAGCATTCCTCCATATCTCTATATCTTCCCAGGTCAGCCTTCTATACAGTGTGTGCATATCTTTTATGGGCAGTAACACAAGTTGGCAATTTTAATGGGCTGGGGCTCCTGTGACACTTGGCAGGGAGCAAGGTGTTAGAGAGATCGCTACTCTAAGAATACTGCACATTAAAAACAAGTTTCCCAAGACATTTCAGCCTATGAGTTCTGTTGTTGTTGTTTTCTGAAATGAAGTCTCACATTGTTACCCGGGCTGGAGGGCAGTGATGCGATCTCAGCTCCCTGCAACTTCTGCCTCCCGGGTTCAAGCGATTCTCCTGCCTCAGCCTCCCGAGTAGCTGGGATTACAGGCAACCGCCACCGTGCTTGGCATTTTCTTTTTCTTTGTATTATTTGTAGAGATGGGTTTTCACTATGTTGACCAGGGTGGTCTCGAACTCTTGAGCTCATGATCTACCCACCTCGGGCTCCCAAAGTGCCAGGATTACAGGGGTGAGCCACCGTGCCCGGCCGCCTATGATTTTTATAGTAAATGTAAAACATAACCTTCTGTTGTGAGTGAAAGTTAATGAACAAGTTCTTCATCTACCTCCAAAATTTTCATTCATTCAGTTATATCTGACAGAACTTCAAGGTGTGTCAGATGTACTCAGAAATAATCCTTGACTCTTCCCAGAATCTGGACCCCATTCTAATATCTGCTACTTACAATGCTATTTGAGAATGATGCCGAGTCACTTCATACTTCTCCCTGTGGCAAAGGTATGAGCTAATACAACCAGCATTTATGGTACCAAATAACCCAGAATTTCCTATGCCATCATTGAACTGAAGCCATTCTGTCTTCCACCCAGAAGTGGGAAGAACTTTGTCCTGCACACACCAGAGAAGTACTGCTTATGATGCCAAGATAAAGAAATGTCCATGATGAAAATAGTTCCTTTGGCTTCAATCTGCAGCCTATTTCCTATGGGGCCCAACTACAGTGCTAGGGGAGGACCAGAGATTTGACATCTTGCAGCCTTCTCTGGATACACACACACACACACACACACACACACACACATATCTCAAAGGTCTACTATCCCATCACTTCATCAAACATACCAGCTCTGATAGAATTCTCTTAGTTCACTGGGACCCTGGCTGCCAGTATTTGACTGAAGTAAATTGACGATTTGTGGCAAGTCCTTTTGGATTTTTACTCATACTGCAGTCAGATGCCTCTCCCTGCCTTTATGATTTTTTCCATCACCAATTTTTATTTCTAGGTAACTTGCTAAAATGAGTTATTCTTATGGTTTAATGTCCTTCTCCCCCAACCCCATTCCAAAGCTAAGTGTAATGGTCCTACATTCATACCTCTTGCCACTCTTCTTAACAGGAAAAGTGGTCTGTTTCCTGTTGAAACAACATGGTAGCATTTTTTAAATTCAATAAAATTGGCAGTATCTCATAAAATACATTCATGTAAGAAATAAAGATTTGTATTCTAGTCATTCCTCCATCAGTGAGGGGTCCTGTGACCTTTGGAAAGTTCCTTAATTATCCCCTGATTTGATTCTATAAAATGTAAATTGTGAGAGGCATTACTTAATGATGTCATAGGAAATAGTGAGAATGATACTCCAGGAAATCTTTGTAAATATATATATTTAAAAGATAGGTATATATAGAGATATATACATGTCAAATCTGTGATATTTTAAATAATTTTTACATTTAGTATTTTAAATTAAATGATTACCTTTCAAATTGCAGGCTTCCCATTCGCAAAGACTTCATCTTTAACAGAATCTTATTCAAAAATACAGATTTTATTTTTCTTAAGTATGTCAAAGTTTGTTTATGAACAGATAAGTCTTGCATGCCCCATAGACTATAATCAAAAAACAAAACACTTGCAGTAGTACTGAAACCTGCTGTTCTCTTTCCCAGTTTTTCCTATTTAGTTCAAATGTTCAACTGTTTAGCAGGCTGAGATAACTTAATCAATGAAGCTCTTATTTTTGGCATTCTCAGATTCCAAATTAAAATTACATTATATTTTTTTGGGAAAACCCCCCACCAGTACCATCTGTGAATTGAATGGTGTCATTACATCAAAGTACTGCAATTAGAACAATAGGGTAAAATTAATGCCAATGTTAAGTACAGATGTGCCAAATATGATGGGTAGTTGATACACAATTCAAATTGACGACCACGTGCAATGTGGAAAGTATCCAGGCATAACCCCAGATCCAGTTGGCCAATGGATGTCATGATTGCCTCACAGAGAACATATTTAAAAGAGATTTATTTGGCAGTAAGAAAAAGTTAGTTTCAAAAGACCATAGTCTATCCTTGGTTACTCATGCAAAGCTTTCATTATCTCAGGATAAAAATGGGCGCAAAGAAGATAATCCAAAGAGTATACAACATTCCATAACCATGAAACAAAATTCCCACTCTTTTCTGTTTAGGAATAGAATATTCGGTATTTGCATTACATGGTAGATCATATGGCGTTACTGGTCGAATAGTGCTGCTTTTCCACTTTTGTAGCTGAGACAAGCTATTAGCTTTATCATGCAGTGGGGGTTTCTTAGTATATGTTTATAGCATAATACATTTTATTATTTAGGTTCACCATCTGTAAAACCAGATTTTTTAAATGAATGATCATGGACTAGAATTCCTTTCAGTTTGGTATCTTCTGATGTTTGGGATGAATGTTAATGCTGAAAGAGTGGTTTTATGCAGACAATCATAAGCTGTTTAATTGCCATCATTTCATGTTGGTGTATTTGACAAAATGTGGTATTAAAAGGAGAGGTATGAGTGGTTCAAGGTGTAAAAGTATCAATGAGTCATTGGCAGCTATCTCTATTAGCACTTCAACGACAAATTTTTATGTGAGCATAATTTTGCTACTCAACCTAGAAATTTTTAGCAACAAATTTAAAACAAACATTTTTTTGGGTGAATAGGCATAATTAACCTCTAAGCCTTATAGCAGCAGCTTTTATTTAAGCAAATACGTTTCAGAAATGAGACAATATTTATAAAGCTAGAATAGCAGTTTCTAGGTCAACAATTATGTGGAGATATGAACTGATGTGTTTCTGTTCAGAAGGCTGTCTTGAACTGAGGTCACGGTGATATTTTTCTATAGAACAAAAAATTGCATTTGAAGAATGATGGCACATCCATGTTCTTTTCTGAAATGCTACATTTCCACATTCTTTTCCTTCATTATTGCTCAACTTTCTGAATCTTAAGATTTAAAGTGGAGAAGGGAACATGCCAAGAGGCATAAATTCTTATATCTTTCACCACTTGTCATTATGAATACAGATATTTACCAGAAGTCACTTTATGAGTAGTAGTAGTGTTTATCATAATATTCCCCCCAGTCAAATACTCTCATCCAAATGACAAAAAGACTAGGTTAATTTATAGTAACTTAGAACAATATGTACTTACTGAGAATGTAATATATATAAGGGGCTACAGACGAAACATTGACTAAACAGCTCTTAGTGTACTTATCATCTTAAAAGAGATCCAAATAATGGAAGGCAAAGCAAAAATGAAACAAATGATATGAGAAGTGTAAGAATTTTTAATAAGGAGAAGTCACTTAGGTTATAGGGATCAGGATCCCCTGCAGAGCAGGGTGTAGTTTTGGGCTGAGTTGATGGAGACTCCAGGAGGAGTAAACAGCATGAACAAATGTAGGAAAAAATCTAGGGAGTAAGAATCATTTGTTTACCCTACAAGGTGAGAAATGAGAGTGACTTGGACTAGGATGGCAGAGGACTAGGATGGCGAGATGGGGCATGGCTCTGGAAATAGTTGGATTGTAGAGGTTCAAAAATTGGCTAATTATTAGAATGTGAGGGATGAGAAATGACGAAGAGAAAAGGTTGACTACAATTTTAAGTAGAGTGTGGATGAAACATCAGGAGCAAATGTTAAGAAGCATTATTTGTATCAGCTCTGTAGGTCCTGGAGAATCTCGAATATCCACCCTGTTTGGCTTAAGCTAAAAATAAAAATAAAAAAATTATTTACAGTTCAGGTTCGTGGGAAGGATTCTGCAGAAATGACCTTGAGGGCAACAAGAATCGTAGACATGGACAATGTCAGGAATACATTCTTCTCCATCTCCTCTGACTCTTTACTGGCTTCATTCTCTAGGACAGCGTATCCACATATCAATGAGTTTCAAGCTTACAACCTTGCAGTGCTATGATTAACCTTTCCTCAAATTCCATTTGAAAATTTCGGGAAAAGACACTGAGTGTTCCAGCTGAATCACATGACCATACCCGGACCACTTACCGTACACCACTGTGAATCATGTCTTCATTCTTCAGGCCAATGGGCAGCCTACCTCTCTCTGCAGAAGCACCGATTTGGTATGAAGGAGCATTTTCCAGAATAATAGAATGAGGGTGGGAAGGGAGAACAAGTAAAACAGTAACTATTCATTAAGCCAGACTTAAGACTGACATATTTAATATATTGGCAAATAAATATATGATACATAAATGTAAATATATTAAAATAAATATGTGTATATAACACATTATATAAATGTATATTTCCCTGTTATTATCTTTGCCCCTTCGTAAATATAATCCTTCTAGTAGATGATATTTTCACTCGTTGACTTGAAGACATTGACCCAGCAGTCCCCTTTCTCTCTCCTACACCGTCAGTTTTCCCCTATCTATGGGATCTTTCCCATCAGCACACTCACTTGCTATTGTTCTTCCATCATAAAAATAAACTTTCTCTTAACTCCATCTTCCCCATTAGCTACTCTTTTTCTCTGCTACTCTCTTGAAACCAGCATCTTTACTCTGACTTCAGTTTCTTTTCTTTTTTTTTTTTTTTTTGAGATGGTGTCTCGCTCAGTCACCCAGGCTGGAGTGCAGTGGCGCGATCTCGGCTCACTGCAAGCTCCGCCTCCCGGGGTCACCCCATTCTCCCGCCTCAGCCTCCGGAGTAGCTGGGACTACAGGCCCCCGCCACCACGCCCGGCTGATTTTGTTTTTGTGGTTTTAGTAGAGACGGGGTTTCACCGTGTTAGCCAGGATGATGTCGATCTGCTGACTTGATGATCCGCCCGCCTCGGCCTCCCAAAGTGCTGGGATTACAGGTGTGAGCCCCCGTGCCCGGCCCAGCTTCTTTCATTTTATTCTCTCTTAAGCCCACTCCACTAGGCTTCTGTCCTCACCACTTTACCAATAGAAGAGACTTACAGATTTTATCAATTACACTCACGTTGACCAATTCTTGAACCCATTTTATTTGACCTATCAGCAACATTTACAACATACAATCATTCCTTCCTTGCTACCTTTGTTTTGTCTTGCTAATTGAATTTTCTTCTCCTATTGGTCTGCCCTTAGTTTTCCTTGAGCTTCTTGCTGATCATTGATGACTTGCTGTTGGAGGCATGATGGCTCCAATCTTGACCCTTTCTTTTTCACATTGCCTACTCAAAATCCTATGCAGACATCCAAGATACCTCAATTTAACATGCATAAAACTTAACTTTTTAATATGCATCCCAAAACCTACTCGTACACTGTGATGGGCTGAATTTATATCTCTCCTGCCCTCCTAAATTCATATGTTTAAGTCCTAACCCCCAGCACCTCAGAGTGTGACTGCATTTGGAGATAGGGCCCTTTAATGAAGTAATTATGGTAAAATGAGACCATACAGGTGAGCCCTGATTCAATCTGACTGGTGTCCTCATAAAGCCAGGTGCAGCTGCTCACACCTCTAATCCCAGCACTTTGGAAGGCTGAGGCAGGCAGATCACTTGAGGCCAGGAATTCAAAACCAACCCGTTCAACACTGCAAAAGCCCATCTCTACTAAAAATACACACACACACACACACACAAATTAGCCAGGTGTGGTTTTGCATGACTGTAGTCCCAGCCACTTGGGAGGCTGAGGCACAAGAATTGTTTGAACCTGAGAGGCAGAAGTTGCAGTGTCAAGACTCCATCTCAAAAAAAAAAAAAAAAAAGTAAACAAGTGCTAGACATCAGTGGAGATAGAGGAATGTCCATATGAGAACACAGCAAGAAGGCTGCTGTCTGCAAGCCAAGGAGAGAGGCCTCAAAAGAAACTAAACCTGCTGACGCCTTGATCTTGATCTTGGACTTCTAGCCTCCAGAACAGTGAGAAAATAATTTATGTTGTTAAAGCCACCCAGTCTGTAGTATTTTGTTATGGCAACCCTAGCAGATTAATATACACACAGTCTTCCCCAAGTCAGTTCATTACAATTTCAGGCTTCTTTTGCCCATGCTCAAATCTATAGAGTTATCCTGGACTTTTCTTTTTCTTCCATCCTGTGTTCATCCTTTCAGAAATCCTGTGGTCTGTAAGTTCAGAATCGAATCTACTTTTCACCACCTCTTGTACTACTTCCCTTGCTCCGGATCATCATCATCTCTTGTCTTGATTACTGCAGCAGCTCTTTAACCGCTTAACCTGATTTCATCTTTGCCCCTCTCCCCACCCCTATCCTCCCACAGTCTGTTCTTCATACCTCAGCTGGACTGATACTTTAAAAAGTAAGCAAAAAATGTCAACTCTCTGCTCAACGGCTCCCCATTTCACTCAAGTAAAAGCCAAAATTCTTACACTTGCCTTCAGGGCCCTAGAATACCTCTGATCACCTCCCATGCCATTTCTGACTTCATTTTCTCCAACTTTCTCTTTCACTCACTCGGCTCCATCTATATCGAAGGCTTTCAGCCTTAGGGCTTTGCACAAAGTGTTGCACCTGCTAAAATCCTTATCCTCTGAAATACTTTATACTTGCTCATTTCCTTTAAGTCTTTGCTCAAATGCCACCTCAAAAGTCCTCCCAGCCTGAGTTATTTACAATGAATATCCCCTCTAATGCATGTACTGCTGACCCTCCTTACCACCATCTGACATGCTATGTAATTTTGTTAACATAATATTTTAAAATCTGTTTTGTTATATTTCTCCTCTAGAATGTAAAATCCACAAAGGTAATGATTTTTCATCTGTTTTGTTCATTCATGTGTCAATTGCCTTGAATGCCTGCCACATAGTAGGTGATCATGAAATCTTTGTGGAATAAATAAATGAGTGGAATATAAGGTAGAAACAACACCCAGCTTAAGAAATAAAATATTACTAAAACTTTGAAGCCCTCCATGTACTTCCCACATTCACCTTTCCTCAAACAGAAGCAGTATTTCTTACTTACCATTCCTTTGAATATCTTCATAGTTATACTATATACAAAAGTATCCCTATGCTAAGATACAGTTTTTAGTTTTGTGTGTATTTTAAATTGAAAACGTGTAACTGTACTTGCTCTTTTCCCCAATATTATGTTTCAGGATTCAGGATTTTTGCTAAATGAACAGATGATAGCTGCTCTTGCCAAAGGGGAAAAATTGGGTGTAACTATGTGAAATAATTGATATGTTAATCTGTCTCACTATAGTAACCATTTTACTATATATGTATCTTATAATATCATGTGACATACCTTAAATATACACAATAAAATTCATTTAAAAAAATAAAAAGTGCTAGCCTCTCGTTTACAACATACATTGCAAATCTTTTCTTCCAGTGTGTCATTTGCCTTTTGAATTTGCTAATGGTGATGTTTATCATTCATAAGAATTCTATTTTTAGACATTTAAATTTACCAATATTTAATTATAGTACAAATAGATTTTGAGTCACAGTTTGAAAGCCTTCTCTCTCTCATCAGGTTCTAAAGCAATTCATTCACTTTTTCTACTTGTATGGTTTTACTTTGTATATTCAGACCTCTCAAGAGAGATTTAGACTTAGATTTAGAGATTATTTTTCTATGTAGTGTGAGGCATGAATCCAATTTCATCTTTATGCAAATGGCTGTCCAGTTGCAGACTATTAAAACTTCCATTCTTGTCCCAGATGATCTGACAATTTTTAATATGGTACTAGACATATAAAAGAAGTCACCTTTTATTATCTTTAGCTCCTTGATGCCTGTTGATATGGCCATATTCGTTTTCCAAAACACAGTATTACACATTTAACCTTTTCTTTTTTTACAGTCCACATATATGTGAGATTATGCAATATTTTTCTTTCTGTATCTGGCGTTTTTCACTCAGCAAAATGTACTCTATTCATAGTCTATTTGTGTTGTGACAAGTGGCAGGATCTCCTTTTTAAGGCTGAATAATATACCCTTGTATATATACCATCATTTCTTTATCCATTCACCACTGATCAATACTTAAATTGTTTCCATATCTTAGCTATTGGGAATAATACTTCAATGAACATGGGAGTGCAGATATATTTATGGGGTGATGATTTCTTGGGTATATACCCGGAAGAGAGATTATGGGTCATATAGTAATTCTGTTTTTAGTTTCTCTGGGAACCTCCACAATGTTTTCCATAATGGCTGTACAAATCAACATTCCCATCAACAGTGTACAAGGGTTTCCTTTTCCTCACACCCTTGCCAACATTTACAATAGCCATCCTGACAGGTGTGAGGTGATACCTCATTGTGGTTTTCATTTTCATTTTCCTAATAATTAGTGATGTTGGATATCTTTTAATATACCTGCTGGCCATTTTTATGTCATCTTTGGATAGATGTCTATTCAAATCTTTTACATATTATTTAACCAGGTTATATATTTCCTTGCTATTAAGTTGTATAAGTTCTTTATAAATCTTGGGTATTAACCCCCATTAGATACATGGTTTGCAAATATTTTTTCCCAAGCTTTAGGTTACCTTTTTATTTTGTTGTTTCTTTCCCTTGCTGTCCAAAAGCTTTTTAGTTTGATGTAGTCTCATTTATTTACTTTTGTTTTTGCAGCCTGAACTTTTGGTGGGATACCAAGAAATCATTGCCAAGGCCAATATCAAGGAGATTTCTCCCTGTGTTTGCTTCTGTGAGTTTTATAGTGGTAAGTCTGACGTTTAGGTCTTCAATCCATTTTGAGTCAATTTTTGTGTATGGTGTAAAATAAGGGTCCGGTTTCATTCTTTTGCATATGGAAATCTAATTTTCTCAGTTCCATTAATTGAAGAGATCATCCTCTCCTTATTGTGTCTTCATGTTGATCTTGCTAAAAATTAGTTAACTATATGTGTTTAGATTTATTTCTGGGCTTTCTATTTTGTCCCAGTAGCCTACATGTCTGTTTTTATGCCAGTACTATGCTGTTATGATTACTATAGATTTATAATAGAATTTTAAATAGGGAAGTGTGATGCCTCTAATTCCTTTTATTTCAGAATTGCTCTGGCTATTTGGGGTGTTTTGTGGTTCCATATGAATTTTTGGATTGTTTGTTTTATTTCTGTGAAGAATGCCACTGAGATTTTGATAGGATTTGTTTTGAATCTATATACTTCTTTGGGTAGCATGGACATTTTAATGATATTCTTCTGATCCATGAATATGGTATATCTTTCCATTTATTTGTGCTGTGTTCATTTCTTTCATTAATAATTTATACTTTTTAGTGTACGTATTTTTTATCTCCTTGGTTATATTTATTCTTAAGTATTTTTAATGCCATCCTTAATAGGATTGTTTTCTTGATTTATTTTTGGCTAGGTCATTATTTGTGTATAGAAATACCATAAATTTTTGTACTTTGAATTGATGTCTTGCAACTTTACTGAATTCATTTATTAGGTCTAACAGGATTTTTTGGTTAAATCTTTGGTGTTTTCTACATATAAGATTATGTCATCTGCAAATAGAGATATTTTCCAATTTGGATATCTTTTATTTCTATGTTGATTGGAAGTGCTAAGAGTGGACATCCTTGCCCTATACTAGATCTTAGAGGAAAAGCATTGAGTTTCCCCTGACTGATTATAACGTTAGCTGTGTATTTTTCATAAATGGACTTTATTAGGTTGAGAAACTTTCTTTCCATACCTAAACTATTAAGAGTTTTCAGGAAGAACAGATGAACTTTAAATTTTGTCAAATGCCTCTCTGCCTTGATAAGATAATGTGGTTTTTGTTTTTCAGTCTGTTAATATGATGTATGACATTGATTGATTTGCATGTATTAAACTAGACTTGCATGCCAGGGATTAAATCCCCCTTTATCATGATGTATAATATTTTTGATGTGGTGTTAAATTTGATGTTCTATTATTTTATTGAGTTTTTTGCATCAATATTTATCAGAAGTACTGGACTATAGTTTCTTTTCTTTTGGTGTTGATGTCTGACTTGTAACACATTGACAAGACCAGTACCAGCTTGATACTTGTTAGGAAGTACTCCTTCCAGCTCTAGTTTTTGGAAGAGTTTAAGAAGTACTGGTATTAATTCTTTTTTGAGAATTTGTTAGAATTCAGCCATCAGGCTACCTCGTCTGGGCTTTTTATTATTGGGAGGTTTCTATTTACTATTTTAATCTCTTTGTTATTGGTCTGTTCAGACTTTCTATTTCTTCTTGATTCAAGCTTGATATGCTAGATTTTGTTAGATATTTATCCATCTCCTTTTTTACGAAATTTGTTGTCATATACTTGTTCATAATAGTCCCTTATGATCCTTTTTATTTCTAAGGCATCTGTTGTAATGTCTCTACTTTCATTTCTAATTTTATATATATGAGTCTTCTTTGTTCTTCAGTCTAGCAAAGGGTTTGTTGATTTTGCTTATTTTTTTAAAAATCAACTCTTATTTTTACTAATCTTTTCTATGGTTTTTATAGTTTCTATTTCTGTTTTAAACTTTATTACTTCCTTCTTTCTGCTACCTTTGAGTTTAGTTTATTTTTCTTTTTCCTTGTGACATAATGTTAGGCTATTTATTTGGGGTTTTTCTTCTTTTTTAAGGTAGGAATTTATTGCTATAAACGTCTCTTAAAAATGCTTTTGCCATGTCCCACGGATTTTGGTATGCTGTGTTTCCATTGCTGTTTCTCTCAAAATATTTCTATATTTTTATTATTTCTTTGACTCATTGATTGTTTAGGAGACCATTGTTTAATTTTCACATATTTGTGAATTTTTCAATATTTCTCCAAAATTCTAGTTTTATATCATTGTAATTGAAAACAATACTTAATACGATTTTGATCTTCTTAAATTTGTTAAGACTTGTTTCGTAGCCTACTGTGTGGTCTATCCTGAAAAATATTACACATGCACTAGAGAAGAATGTGTATTCTGCTACTGTTGAGTGAAACATTCTGTATGCATCAGTTAGGTGCATTTTACCTAAAATGCATTTCAATTCCAGCATTTGCTTATTAACTTTCTGTCTTATTGACCATTGTTGGAAGTGGAGTACTGATGTTTCCTACTATTATTCTATTATTGTATTGCTATCTATTTTTCCCTTCATGTCCATTAAACTTTGCCATGTATGTGTACACACACACACACACACACACACACACACATATATATATGCTCTGATGTTAGGTGCATATATATTTACAACTGTTATGTCCCTTTTGATGAATTGAGCACTTTATCATTAAGTAGTGACCCTATTTTGTCTCCTGTGACAGTTTTTGACTTGAAGTGTATTTTATCTCATATAACTTTGGCCACCTCTGCTCACTTTTGATTACTATTTGCATGGAATAGTTTCCTCCATCCCTTCACTTTCAAATTATGTATGTCTTTAAATCTAAAATGAGTATCTTGTGGGCAGCATATAGTTGGATCTTATTTTCTATTTATTCAGCCACTCTATGTCTTTTTCTTGGATAATTTAATCTATTTACATTGAAAGTAATTATTGATGGGTAAGGATTTACTACTGCTATTTTGTTAATTATTTTAATACTATTTTTACCTATCAGTTTGGCAAAAGTTTAAGATTGATCACACACTCTGTTGTTGAGGTTGTGGACAAACAGGAACTTTTATACCTAAGGAAATGCAGTGAAATATACCTATAAAATGGAATTTGGTAATATCTAAAAAAAACTCCATTCCTACCTACATTTTGTTCAGTAAACTCTGAATATTTACCTTGAAGGTATCATGTTAATATGAAAAAATGTACAAGGTATTCACTGAACTACTGCAGAATTATTGCATTATATGTAATTGCAAAATTTTGTAAACAATTGAAGGTCTATCTACAGGAGATTGCTAGAATAAACTACGGTGTATCTACACAATGGCATATATCTATGCAATAGTAAAGAATCAGGAATATCTCTAGAAACCGATATACAGTGATTTCCAGGATATATTTTTAAGTTAGAAAAGCAACATACAAAAGAATATGTATAGTATATCATACTATATACATAAATAATATGTACTTTATATATTTAGAATATATAAACAAGTGGTAATAAAATTATATGTCTGTGTATATGTGTGTGTGTGTGTGTGTGTTTGTGCTTATTTTCTCTACTTCTTTCTACACCTATCATAGGAAGGAGGGCAAATAAGCTTATGCATGCACAAAAAGAAACACAGAAAACAAGAAGGATAATCCAAAAAAGAAAAAGAAATGGATTATCTACAAGGGTTAGAGAGGGATGAGATAGAAGGAATATGGGAGCAACACTTGGAGTATACTCTTTTTTATACTTTTCATGTTGAACCATATTCACATTCTGCAGATACAAGAAGTTTAAAATGACAAGGTTAAACAACTTCCTAAAAATGAATACAAACAGAAAAAACCTAACTATACATAACAGAGATTAACTTTATCTAGTAAAATTAGCCGTTTTTAATGGTGTTGGTATAGTAATCCTGAAATGATTCTTAAGTATTGTGGGAATCAGGAATTTTATAAATATTTTGATATTGTCAGAAACCAGGGTTCTCACTGTTAGTAAAGAGAGATACCAATAAGGAATTAGGGAGTGCAAGAAAGAATTTTGTGATGTAGAATTGTAATTATGGTTAGTAATATGAATACATGACACATCAGTGATATACATAATATATTTATGCTTTATGATCTATGTATAACTCAAATGCATAATGCATGCAACTCTCTCTGTGTGTGTGTGTGTGTGTGTGTGTGTGTGTGTGTATTATATTAGTTCTGTCCATTGAAAGGCTTGGAAACAATAACACCTCAGTAGCAATGCCCTTATTTAGCATTCAAATCTTGGTTTTAAAGGAACAAGGGAAGGTTATACAGCGATTCATTACAGGGCGAAGACAGACCAAGAACAAGCTTGTTTTACCAGAAAGCAAGAAGATGCTCAGAAACTAAGGAGGAACATGTTCAAAGGACACAGGGACCAGCTTCATGGGACCCTAGTTGGACAAGCCTGGTTCAGTTTGAGCAGCAAAATGATTAAAGTCAGTAATTGATTATGACACATTGAATTTTTTTAAATTTTAATTTTAAGAAACCTAATAAACACAGGAAGGGGGGAAAAGATGAGTGGGAAAGATTGGTTTTATGAAAGAATGTCAATCAATAAATGTTGAAGGAATATAGTTAGGAAGTAACTATTTACAATAGCATAGTCAATTCAGGCAGGAAATCAGCAATGCATGATGAAACAATGGGAGGATGTTTTTTGGAGAACAGGATGTTTTGAGATGGTTTCAAGTATTTCCCAACTGTCATATATTAACTATAAAGTGAAATACACATACCTTTATGATGGAAAAATTTGATGGATACCACCTTAAACCAAGTGATGAAATGTAACAGCAGTAACAGGACAAACTTACACCCTGACACTCCTGCGGTGACATCATGAGAAGGAACAACATTGCTCAGGTAGAATTTATTCCCCAAATGCATAACCTAAAGCTAATCATGAGCAGTCAGATGAACCCAAATTATATGAAACTTTATAAAATGCCACTGTCATATCATAAAAGAAAAGAAGAATTAACGTTTGTGGAAGTTACAGCTGAATATAGAAATTCAGATATCTCAGCGCCTCAAATAAACTTTTTTTCAAATGGGCTCAGAATTTTGGAGAGTGTAACTAAGAAAACTAATGCATGGTTATAGCATCCAGAGCAGGGAGTTGATCCAGGAATTATTTGTTCTTTTTTCTCTCCTCTTTTCATCACTACTCTTTTCCTTATTTTTCTATGTTTGAGCAGTTACAGTGCTAAGGTCACCCAAATAAATACACAGTTAAAAAATAAATTTCTAGGAGTTCATGGCAAAGTTTGTTTTAAAATCCCCAAGCTATTTCACTTCTACATGCCTTATTTTGTTTCAATCTATAAAATGGGGATAATAATAGTATTTACCTTTCAAGTGTTATAAGGATTAAGGGAGTTAATAAGCATTTAAGGAAAACAGGAGTGGCATATTATAAGTATTCATTAAGTCATAGCTATCATTAAAGAACCCAAAGAATTTATTGTTCAAACAAAGATAATTTTGACAATGAAAGAGCAACATGAATAATTTTGCTGGAATAATAGGTGTGAACAAGACTGCTTCAGGCAAAGCAGGATGTAAGGTCATCCCACCTATTACTTTTTAAATTTACTTAATTATTTATTATTTGAGATAGGATGTTGCTCTGTCCCCCAGACTGGAGTGCAACGGTGGAATCATGGCTCACTGCAGCTGCCTTAAACTCCTGAGCTCAAGTGATTTTCCCACCTCAGCCTCCCAAATAGCCAGAACTATAGGCATGTGCCATCACACCTAGCTGTTTTTTTATTTTATATTTTTTGTAGAGATGGGGTCTTGCTATATTGCCCAGGCTGGTCTCAGGCTCCTGGCCCCAAGTGATCCTTCTGCCTCAGTCTCTCAAAGTGCCAGAATTACAAGTGTGAGTCACCGTGCATAGTCCCAGCTATTATTATGCATTTCAAAATAATTATTATGTCTGTTTAGTGAGAATTTATTATATTTGTGGTACTGAATAAAAATATTACTGTTATAATTTTATTTAATTCCATTAAAATATATTTAAGGAAATGTTTATTATCCCAATACTTTAGATAGAGAAACCAAGTGATAGAAATTTTAATTGTCATCATGTGGTCACACATCTAGAAAAGGCCAAACTGAGAAAGAAGAGAGGTTGTCTCTGATTTCAAGATCCATGCTCTTAAGAGATGTTCTGTATACTCACAGGAATCCACAATCTCTCATCACATTGTTGCATGAAATAGATAAAGGTCTCTAGACTCTGGATCATCTTGTCTAGCTTAATATTTATGCATTAATATTAATATGAAATATGAATTAAGATTGATGTACAGGAACATAGGGTGTTTCTCTTAAATGTTTGATCCCTGCTTCCAACCACTCACAGTACCCCCTAATGAGTAATGGTATCTGATTGGGCACAGAATTATATATAATGGCGTTTTGTAAACACTATGATAAGAAGGCAGTGTAACGTAGTAGGCTGGGGTCAGAATAGCCTCAGTGGATATCTGCATTCCACCATTTATTATCCGTAGAATTTTGGGCTCGACTTCATCTCAGTATATAAGCTTATGTGTTTAGATTTGAGGAGATAAAGGGAAGATGGCAAACTTGATGATGGTAGAGTTTAGGGTATAGAATTCTCATCACTCAAAACACCATGAGCATTGAATTTATATATATATATATTTTTTTTTTTTTTTGAGACGGAGTCTCGCTCTGTCGCCCAGGCTGGAGTGCGGTAGCGCGATCTCGGCTCACTGCAAGCTCCGCCTCCCGGGTTCACGCCATTCTCCTGCCTCAGCCTCCCGAGTAGCTGGGACTACAGGCGCCCGCCGCCTCACCCAGCTAATTTTTTGCATTTTTAGTAGAGACGGGGTTTCACTGTGTTAGCCAGGATGGTCTCGATCTCCTGACCTCGTGATCCGCCCGCCTCGGCCTCCCAAAGTGCTGGGATTACAGGCGAATTTATATTCTTAACGGAGCAACCTGTAAGTCACCAGGGCAATCTAAGAAGCTGTATTTTGCCTCCTCCCTCATAAGGTTTAGAGCTTCCATAAATGAATGCCCTGTTTGCTTTATTGCTTCCTCCTTCTTTCCTTACCTTAACATCAACCTATTTAAAAGGCCATCTTTTCTTCTGCACTCTATTTTTCCCCTCAGATCTCTCATACTGTGGTGTGTATGCTTCTACTATGAATAACACACCAAATACTGAAATAATGGGTGATTTAACTAATATCCTATAATGCAATATCCATTAGTGCAATACAGAATAATATTATGAGATTTTATTAGCTCATATTAGTAAACACAGATTGCATTAAAGCTGTTCCTGTTTTATTTTTGAAATGCTTGGATACGATAGACTAATATAAAATATCCAAATTATGCTGTTCTGAAACTGTAAAGTTGAGTTTCCTGCTGAGCAGGTTATGTTAAATCTTTTCCTTTTTCTTTATTCTCATGAAGGATAAGGAAATGGTGGCTACAGGGTTTCTCTTTGTTCACCTTCCCTGCTGCATAGGAAACAGTTTAAGAGCACTTCCCAGGAAACTGTTTCTGACCTCCTGTCCCTTGCTTTCCACCAGATACTAGTAACAACATCAAATGCCACTTCTTAGCATTAAAAATTAGATATTATCTAACATTAGACTCTACATAGCACAAGGTAAAGGGGCTTTTTGGCAGATAGCCAGGTAATTAGCTCAATGCAGACCAAATAAGACCATTCAAAGCCTCATTGGAGAGTCCTGTCTCTAAAGTCTCCCTCTCATCCTTGCTATAGGAAAACCTGTCAAAAGATGAATTTAATATTTCCACTTTAAGTATTCCTCTTTTGAATTTTTACAACCCCCTACAAGTATACCAGCTCTTTCATTTAACAAAGCCATTATCACACCAAGGTGAAGTCTACCTAGGGAAAAAACCTCACTAAAAATAATAATGACATATCTATGTTTTCCTGTGTTAATAATTTTGAGGCTAAGAATAGAGTGACACCAAATGACCATTTCTGAAATCTAGTAGTCAATATGCTTTTCTTCTATTAAGCAAGGGAAGGGATCAGGTGTTGGCAATAGAATCAAATTTGGTAAGTCTAGAATATTACCATTTTTACTTTGTGAGTAATGGCTTTTTAATGTCTGTCAATAGGGTATGAAGTGTTTTAAAGGCTTGTTAAAATGATCATGAATGTTTCAGTGACACTTGTCGATTATAGATCATAGAAAAACTTTTTAAAACAGCAGCAGGCTAATTCTTGAGCATAAACAGGATTCTTTTATCAGAAGCATTATTCGATAACATAAAAAGGCATCATCCACCAATAACACACAAACATAGACAAAATTCTGTAGCAACCATCTCCAGTTAGCATTTCCTCTTGCTATGCTAATGATTTAAACTTTGAATTGCTGCACTCTCTCTCTTTAGCAATAAATTTCTCAGGAAAACTCTTACAGTTATTCAGTTATTGCCTCTGTTTACTCACCATAGAATTTCTTCTCAGTCCAATGAAACACAAATTTTGTCCACAGCCTTTTGTAAAACTCTTCCCTTTAGGTTTATTTATGACCATCTAATATAGGTTAACTATTTGGGGGTTCTGATGGAGGTAAGAAGAGAAAGAATTGCAGTGTTTTCCCTGGTCAATCGTTCATACTCTCAGACTTGCTAGATGCTATGGCTTGGGGGTTCCCCATCTAACCTCTTCTGGGAACTCCTAATTGGGTGGGCAAAATGCTGGAAGACAGATTCAACCAGGTGAGAGAAATGGAGGCATGGCAAACAGAAAGCAGCTACTAGAGATACATTCCCCACATAAAGATCCTCAGGGGGGAAAAATGTTTTTATATGGTTTTCAGTAGTCACAATTACCAAGGAGGAAACTGTAACTGATTTATGACTGCTTTCTGTTGCTTTTTATAATTCTATCATTTTCCCAATTGTTTTTCTTCTAAAAATTTGGAGACATGGTCTTCCGTCACTATAATTATGTCTTTTAATGTCTAAATATAATAATTTTCCTTAACCTCCTCTTTAGAAGTTACTCTGCATCTTTTCACTTTATTGGCTAACACTATTTCCCCTTTGAAATACTCTTATAAAATATTTATATTTACAGTATCTCTCATTTGTTCTGCTCCTTTTCTGGTATAGCAAACTTGTTTCTCCTCTTCCCCCCTCTTTGTATATATTCCTTACTTTATGGTGTAATTGTATAGTTTCTTTTCTGACTCTTTCATTGGAAAATAATAACTTTCCATCTGAGTGCAACATGAAAACCAATCCTCATCAGATCCTGGACATGTATTATGTGACTGAATATCTCTCTGGCTATAACAGCCAATAATACCTTTTACTTTTAACATTCCATGTCCATATTGTTTGTGCTATACAAGGTAAAAGCAGTACAAGAGATTCTAAGGCTATTAAACAACTCAGCCTGCAAGCTCCTTTATATCCAAATAGAACAAATTACCTCATATTTCCCAAGAAGCATGGGGATATATTAGCAAGCCCAAATTTTCCTTGAGTTTACAGTAGACAATAAGAGACTTGAATATTTGTAAAGAGATAAAGAGGTATATAACTAATCATTGATATGCACATGATTAATTGATATATTTGTATAAAATTAAAGTCTTGATTTTTAAGGATGATATCACTGATGGCAATCATTAGGTAGATTTTGTTGTGACAATACATAGAATCTTGGGCTTGCTAGACCATGGATTTGATCCAATGTGGTTTTTATGTTTACTTTTTTGTATTCTTATAAGCTTTAACTTCCCATTGAAAGGAAGTTGTAACTCTTTTTCTCTGAAGTTCTATTTGTGCACGAATAATTGAGGGAGGAATTTTTAGATTTTATAACAATTTTCATTTATCTACATATTTTGTAATTATTTTAAATTATTAAAACAATTCTTGTCTATGTTTTTCATTAAAAGGGAAAAAAACTAAAATGAGGATATGTGTAATAATTGACCTGAGGATTTACATGGTCTTAAAAACAAAAAAAATCTCAGTTGAAATAGACTGATCTTACTGCTCAGTAATCATGTCTTCCCATAGAACCATATTTCAGTAGCTAATAACTGGATCCTTTTGGCATATTCATTTAAATTGGTGTAAATGACAAGCTTTCATTTTGCTGCAGTTGATCACACTGACTCAAACTGTGTTTCATTTTATAGGAACATAGCAGTATGAGTGGAATGCTTTTGATTCTACAGCCTGTGGAATGGGACAGCCAGCACCTAGTCATGCAATTTATTAAAACATGGCCATTGTTAATCCTGAAATCTTAAATTTATAGGATCTTAACAACATACAATGTAATTTCTTTTCTTTGCTGGAACTTGGCCCACAAATCCACATTTTTAAAGAGTGTTAGAGCATGGTAGTTTAAGATAAAGTACCTTGAATCTTTAATACCAAAAGAGGAAGCCGAAAGTTATGTCTCCATGGAAAAAAGCTGGAGTGTTCAACAGTGAAGCATAGACAATGGTATTATGCATCCCTTTTTATTTTTCCGTAATATCTTCCTTGAACTGTTCACTCATTATTTTAATTGAAGGCATTCTTTCTCAGAGCTGAGGTTGCTGCAAATGAATCAGAGCAGCTTAACTTGTCAAAACATTTAGGGATCTGGATGAAATAATTAAAAATTGTACGGAAATCTACTATGTGAGCAAATGCCAAACAATGTCACATGGAGATATTATAATCAAAGAGTCGGCAAAATAAAGACCTAACATGTCAACAAAATTCTGTATCTGATTCCAGAAGAGGAAAATGCTAGACAGACACAAAAAGATAACCTAAGTATGGAAATTTATAAGAAAAAAATTGTTAATGTAATACATTGAAAGTTGTAGGCAAAATATTATTTGACTAAAGAGAAGGCTAATTCAGGTGTTTAACAGGGTAGGGATTTCATGACCGAACAGCCCATCATCTTTTCCCTAATGTATATGACTCATCTGTTTCTTCTACCCCAAGCTCTGCCACTTAAGGTGCAAAATAAAGGGTAAAAACATTTGGCATGTGTGTTAACCCTTCATGTAGGCCATGACATAATATTTCCACCTTCAATGTTCTTGAAAGAATCAAATGTCAATCCCTCAAGGTATTTAGGGCATCAACAAATGGAATTAACTCAAGTTGCTTTATTCAAAATGGTTTCTGTACATTCTTTCTCAGTTGATAACTTGCTCTTTAGATTGGCCCTCGTCTGATCTCATTCTGCTTTCTGCTTAATCATAGATATAATCAAAATGTGTCCCTATTTAACATGTTAAAAACCTTTACTCAGATTTTTTAAAAGACTACAATCACATGAAGAAAATTCTACATAACTGTGGATCCCTGTGCCTCATCTTGAGCAGATAAACCAGATTCAAATAGTTCAAAGTGAGTCAGCAAACATGAATCTTCAATCTCAAAAAAAGCAAACAGATGCATCATTTTGACCCTGAGGTTGTTTTTAGTTATATTTTTCAGTGACTACCATAGTTTTTAGTTATATTTCTCAGAGTTGAGAATCAATGCTAAGATCCTGATCTTTTAACCTTCCTGTAGTATCTTAATCTTACCTATCTTTAAGAGATTAATAAATATTAATTATCCCTTATTCTAGATTCAGACATTTTCATTGCTGCCACCTGGAAAGAATACTTTTGAAGTAGAAACATAGGCTAACAGGTCTGCTTTCAGTTAAAAATAGAATGTCAACCTCTGAACTCTCTCTAAATCACAGAACGTAATTCCTAGAAATTATGATCCAACTTTCTCATAAAACTAACATTCATACTTTGAAATACGTATCCTCCACCCTGTCTTGGCGTAATAGCCTCATATATACAGAGAACTGTAAATTTTTCACGCCGTCAACATCTGACATAAAAATACAAAAATATTTATGGACTACTTCAGACAAAATAGAGAAATCATTAATAATATATCGAACAACTTTTTAGACACCAAGCTTGATACCCAGACTAGACTTGTCATCCTGCAAGTGTCTCCCCACCAGTGTCATTCAATAGCGCAACCCAAGAAAACCACAATCATCAATTTTTAAAGTCAACCTCATGGATTTTTTAAAATGTTTTTATATATATTATATATACACACTTTAAGTTCTAGGGTACATATGCACAACATGCAAGTTTGTTTCATGTGTATACATGTTCTATGTTGGCGTGCTGCACCCACTAACTCGTCATTTACATTAGGTATATCTCTTAATGCTGTCCCTCCCCGTTCCTGCTACCCCATGACAGGCCTCAGTGTGTGATGTTCCCCAGCCTGTGTCCAAGTGTTCTCATTGTTCAATTCCCACCTGTGAGTGAGAACATGCAGTGTTTGGTTATCTGTCCTTGTGATAGTTTGCTCAGAATAATGGTTTCTAGCTTCATCCATGTCCCTACAAAGGACATGAACTCATCCTTTTTTATTGCTACATAGTATTCCATGGCATATATTTGCCACATTTTCTTAATCCAGTCTATCATTGATGGACATTTGGGTTGATTCCAAGTCTTTGCTATTGTGAATAGTGCCGCAATAAAGCATACGTGTGCATGTGTGTTTATAGCAGCATGATTTATACTCCTTTAGGTATATAGCCAGTAATGGGATGGCTGGGTCAAATGGTATTTCTAGTTCTAGATCCTTGAGGAATCGCCACACTGTCTTCCACAATGGTTGAACTAGTTTACAGTCCCACCAACAGTGTAAAAGTGTCCCTGTTTCTCCATATCCTCTCCAGCACCTGTTGTTTCCTGACTTTTTAATGATCACCATTCTAACTGGTGTGAGATGATATCTCATTGTGGTTTTGATTTGCATTTATCTGATGGCCAGTGATGATGAGCATTTTTTCATGTGTCTGTTGGCTGCATAAATGTCTTCTTTTAAGAAGTGTCTGTTCATATCCTTCCACTCACTTTTTGATGGGGTTGTTTGATTTTTTTCTTGTAAATTTGTTTAAGTTCTTTGTAGATTTTGGATATTAGCCCTTTGTCAGATGAGTAGATTGTAAAAATTGTCTCCCATTCTGTAGGTTGCCTGTTCACTCTGATGGTAGTTTCTTTTGCTATGCAGAAGCTCTTTAGTTTAATTAGATCCCATTTGTCAATTTTGGCTTTTGTTGCCATTGCTTTTGGTGTTTTAATCATGAAGTCCTTGCCCATGCCTATGTCCTGAATGGTATTGTGTAGGTTTTCTTCTAGAATTTTTATGGTTTTAGGTCTAACATTTAAGTCTTTAATCCATCTTGAATTAATTTTTGTATAAGGTGTAAGGAAGGGATCCAGTTTCAGCTTTCTTCATATGGCTAGCCAGTTTTCCCAGCACCATTTATTAAATAGGGAATCCTTTCTCCATTTCTTGTTTTTGTCAGGTTTGTCAAAGATCAGATGGTTGTAGATGTGTGGTATTATTTCTGAGGGCTCTGTTCTGTTCCATTGGTCTATATCTCTGTTTTGGTACCAGTACCATGCTGTTTTGGTTACTGTAGCCTTGTAGTATAGTTTGAAGCCAGGTAGCCTGATGCCTCCAGCTTTGTTCTTTTTGCTTATGATTGTCTTGGCAATACAGGCTCTTTTTTGGTTCCATATGAACTTTAAAGTAGTTTTTTTCCAATTCTGTGAAGAGAGTCATTGGTAGCTTGATGGGGATGGCACGGAATCTATAAATTACCTTGGGCAGTATGGCCTTTTTCATGATATTGATTCTTCTATCCATGAGCATGGAATGTTCTTCCATTTGTTTGTGTTCTCTTTTATTTCTGTGAGCAATGGTTTGTAGTTCTCCTTGAAGAGGTTCTTCACATCCCTTGTAAGTTGGATTCCTGGGTATTTTATTCTCTTTGAAGCCATTGTGAATGAGAGTTCACCCATGAGTTGACTTTCTGTTTGTCTGTTATTGGTGTATAGGAATGTTTGTGATTTTTGCACATTAATTTTGTATCCTGAGACTTTGCTGAAGTTATTTATCAGTTTAAGGAGATTTTGGGCTGAGACAATGGGATTTTCTAAATATACAATCATGTCATCTGCAAACAGGGACAATTTGACTTCCCCTTGTCCTAATTGAATACCCTTTATTTCTTTCTTCTGCCTGATTGCCCTAGCCAGAACTTCCAACACTATGTTGAATAGGAGTGGTGAGAGAGGGCATCCCTGTCTTGTGCCAGTTTTCTTTTTTTTTTTTTTTTTTAGACGGAGTCTCGCTCTGTCGCCCAAGCTGGAGTGCAGTGGCGCGATCCTGGCTCACTGCAAGCTCCGCCTCCTGGGTTCACGCCGTTCTCCTGCCTCAGCCTCCCGAGTAGCTGGAACTACAGGCGCCCGCCACCGCGCCCGGCTCATTTTTTGTATTTTTAGTAGAGACGGGGTTTCACCATGGTCTCGATCTCCTGACCTTGTGATCCGCCCGCCTCGGCCTCCCAAAGTGCTGGGATTACAGGCGTGAGCCACCGTGCCCGGCCAAATCCATTGTGCCAGTTTTCAAAGGGAATGCTTCTAGTTTTTGCCCATTCAGTATGATTTTGGCTGTGGGTTTGTCATAAATAGTTCTTATTATTTTGAGATACGTCCTATCAATACCTAGTTTATTGAGAGTTTTTAGCATGAAGGGCTGTTGAACTTTATCAAAGGCCTTTTCTGCATCTATTGAGATAATCATGTGGTTTTTGTCTTTGGTTCTGTTTATATGATGGATTATACTGATTAATTTGCATATGTCGAACCAGCCTTGCATCCCAGGGATGAAGCCAACTTGATCGTGGTGGATAAACTTTTTGATGTGCTGCTGGATTCAGTTTGCCAGTATTTCACTGAGGATTTTTACATTGATGTTCATCAGAGATATTGCTCTAAAATTTTCTTTTTCTGTTATGTCTCTACCGGGCTTTGGTATCAGGATGATGCTGGCCTCATAAAATGAGTTAGGGAGGATTCCCTCTTTTTCTATTGATTGGAATAGTTTCAGAAGGAATGGTACCAGCTCCTCTTTGTACCTCTGATAGAATTCGGCCGTGAATCCGTCTGGTTCTGGACTTTTTTTGGTTGTTAGGCTATTAATTTTTGCCTCAATTTCAGAGCCTGTTATTGGTCTATTAATGGATTCATCTTCTTCCTGGTTTAGTCTTGGGAGGGTGTATGTGTCCAGGAATTTATCCATTTCTTCTAGATTTTCTAGTTTACTTGCGTAGAGGTGTTTATAGTATTCTCTGATGGTAGTTTGTATTTCTGAGGAGTCGGTGGTGATATCTCCTTTATCATTTTTTATTGCATCTATTTGATTCTTCTCTCTTTTCTTCTTTATTAGTCTTGCTAGCAGTCTATCAATTTTGTTGATCTTTTCAAAAAAGTAGCTCCTGGATTCATTGATTTTTTTTTTGGAGAGTTTTTGTGTCTCTATCTCCTTCAGTTCTGCTCTAATCTTATTTCTTGCCTTCTGCTAGCTTTTGAATGTGTTTGCTGTTGCTTCTCTAGTTCTTTTAATTGTGATGTTAGGGTGTCCATTTTAGATCTTTCCTGCTTTCTCTTGTGGGCATTTAATGCTATAAATTTCCCTCTACACACTGCTTTAAATGTGTCCCAGAAGTTTGGTATGTTGTGTCTTTGTTCTCATTGGTTTCAAAGAACATCTTTATTTCTGCCTTCATTTCATTATGCACCCAGTAGTCATTCAGGAGCAGATTGTTCAGTTTCCATGTAGTTGAGCGGTTTTGAGTGAATTTCTTAATTCTGAGTTCTAGTTGGATTGCACTGTGGTCTGAGAGACTGTTATAATTTCTGTTCTTTTACATTTGCTGAGGAATACTTTACTTCCAACTATGTGATCAGTTTTGGAATAAGTGAGATATGGTGCTGAGAAGAATGTATATTCTGTTGATTTGGGGTGGAGAGTTCTGTAGATGTCTATTAGGTCCTCTTGGTGCAGAGCTGAGTTCAATTCCTGGATATCCTTGTTAACTTTCTGTCTCCTTGATCTGTCTAATGTTGACAGTGGGATGTTAAAGTCTCCCATTATTATTGTGTGGGAGTCTAAGTCTCTTTGTAGGTCTCTAAGGACTTGCTTTATGAATCTGGGTGCTCCTGTATTGGGTGCATATATATTTAGGATAGTTAGCTCTTCTTGTTGAATTGATCCCTTTACCATTATGTAATGGCCTTCTTTGTCTCTTTTGGTCTTTGTTGGTTTAAAGTCTGTTTTATCAGAGTAGAATTTCAACCCTTGCTTTTTGTTTTGTTTTGTTTTGTTTTGTTTTGTTTTCCATTTGCTTGGTAGATCTTCCTCCATCCCTTTATTTTGAGCCTATGTGTGTCTCTGCACATGACATGGGTCTCTTGAATACAGCACACTGATGGGTCTTGACTCTATATGCAATTTGCCAATCTGTGTCTTTTAATTGGAACATTTAGCCCATTTACACTTAAGGTTAATATTGTTATGTGTGAATTTGATCCTGTCATTATGATGTTAGCTGGTTATTTTGCTCGTTAGTTGATGGTTTCTTCCTAGCATTGATGGTCTTTACAGTTTGGCATGTTTTTGCAGTGGCTGGTACCAGTTGTTCCTTTCTATGTTTAGTGCTTCCTTCAGGGCCTCTTGTAAGGCAGGCAAAATCTCTCAGCATTTGCTTGTCTGTAAAGGACTTTATTTCTCCTTCACTTATGAAGCTTAGTTTTGCTTGATATGAAATTCTGGTTTGAAAATTCTTTTCTTTAAGAATGTTGAATATTGGCCCCCACTCTCTACTGACTTGTAGAATTTCTGCCGAGAGATTCACTATTAGTCTGATGGGCTTCCCTTTGTGGGTAACCCAACATTTCTCTCTGGCTGCCCTTAACATTTTTTCCTTCATTTCAACTTTGCTGAATCTGACAATTATGTGTCTTGGAGTTGCTCTTCTGGAGGAGTATCTTTGTGGCATTCTCTGTATTTTCTGAATTTGAATGTTGGCCTGCCTTGCTACGTTAGGAAAGTTCTCCTGGATAATATCCTGCAGAGTGTTTTCCAACTCGATTCCATTCTCCCCATCACTTTTAGGTACACCAATCAGACGTAGTTTTGGTATTTTCAGATAGTCCCATATTTTATGGAGGCTTTGTTTGTTTCTTTTTACTCTTTTTTCTCTAAACTTCTCTTCTCACTTCATTTCATTCATTTGATCTTCAATCACTGATACCCTTTCTTCTCCTTGATTGAATTGGCTACTGAAGCTTGTGCCTGAGCCATGTAGTTCTCATGCCATGGTTTTCAGCTCCATCAGGTCATTTAAGGTCTTCTCTATGCTGTTTTCTCTAGTTAACCATTCTTCTAATCTTTTTTCAAGGATTTTAGATTCTTTGCAATGGGTTCGAACATCCTCCATTAGCTCGGAGAAGTTTGTTATTATTGACTCTCTGAAACCTTCTTCTCTCAACTCGTCAAAGTCATTCTCCATCCAACTTTGTTCTGTTGCTAGCGAGGAGCTGCATTACTTTGGAGGGGGAGAGGTGCTCTGATTTTTAGAATTTTCAGCTTTTTTGCTCTGGTTTCTCCCCGTCTTTGTGGTTCTGTCTACTTTTGGTTTTTGATGATGGTGACATACAGATGGGATTTTGGTGTGGATATCCTTTCTGTTTGTTAGTTTTCCTTCTAACAGTCAGGACCCTCAGCTGAAGTTCTATTGGAGTTTGCTGGAGGTCCACTCCAGACCTTGTTTGCCTGGGTATCACCAGCAGAGGTTGCAGAGCAGCAAATATTGCAGAACAGCTAATGTTGCTGCCTGATGCTTCCTCTGAAAGCTTTGTCTCAGAGGAGCACCTGGCTGTATGAGGTGTCGGTCAGCCCCTAATGGGAGGTGTCTCCCAGTTAGGCTACTTGGGGTTCAGGGACCCACTTGACAAGGCAGTCTGTCCATTCTCAGATCTCAAACTCTGTACTGGGGGAACCACTACTCTCTTCAAAGTTGTCAGACAGGGACGTTTAAGTCTGCACAAGTTTCTTCTGCCTTTTGTGCAGCTATACCCTGTCCCCAGAGGTGGAGTCTACAGAGGCAGGCAGGCCTCCTTGAACTGTGGTGGGCTCCACCCAGTTTGAGCCTCCCAGGCGCTTTGTTTACCTACTCAAGCCTCAGCAATGGCAGGCACCCATCCCCCAGCCTTGTTGCTGCCTTGCAGTTTGATCTCAGACTGCTGTGCTAGCAGTGAGCGATGCTCCATGGGCATGGGACCGTCTGAGCCAGGCGCAGGATATAATCTCCTGGTATGCCGTTTGCTAAGACTGTTGGAAAAGTGCAGTATTAGGGTGGGAGTGTCCCAATTTTCCAGGTACCGTCTGTCATGGCTTCCCTTGGCTAGGAAAGGGAATTCCCTAACCCCTTGTACTTCCCGGGTGAGGCAGTGCCGCGACCTGCTTCGGCTCGCACTCCATGGACTGTACCCACTGTTCGACAAGCCCCAGTGAGATGAACCCGGTACCTCAGTTGGAAATGCAGAAATCACCCGTCTTCTGTCTCGCTCATGCTGGGAGCTGTAGACTGGAGCTGTTCCTATTCGACCATCTTGTAACCGGTTAAATGACTCTTTAAAATTTATTTTTCTCTCTCTTCTTTTAACTTTTAAGTTCAGAGGTACATGTGTAAGTTTGTTACATAGGTAAACTTGTGTCATGGGGGTTTGTTGTAGAGATTATTTTATCACCCAGGTATTAAGTGTAGTACTCATTAGTCATTTTACCTGATCCTCTCCCTCCTCCCATTCCCCGCCCTCTCATAAGCCCCAGTGTGTGTTGTTCCCTTCTATGTGTCCATGTGTTCTCATTTTGCATCTGCTTATAAGTGGAACATGAGGTATATGGTTTTCTGTTCCTGTATTAGTTTGCTAAGGATAATGTCCTTCAGTTCCATCCATTTCCCTGCGAAAGACATCATATCATTCTTTTTTACAGCACTTTAGTATTCCGTGGTGTATATGTACCACATTTTCTTTATCCAGTCTATCATTGATGGGCATTTAGACTGATTTCATATCTTTGCTATTGGGAATAGTGCTGCAATGAACATACACATCTTGTGTCTTTACAATATATCTATTACTAAATAAAGCATAGCATTGTTTTGTATGATTTTAAATTATATATAAATGGTCTCATACTGCCTATAGACTATTGTGAATCTAGTTCCTTGATTTTCCCACTGATGTATATTTTACGTTATTGGTTTCCACAATATATTTAGCTAGTTTACTATTGGTAAATTGGAGTTATTTCTAGAATCTTGCTATTTCACACAGTGCTACAACATTCTCTTACATAATTCTGGTGCCCATTTGTAGGAATTTCTTTAGGGTGTAAAACCAGCAGAGGAATTGCTGTGCCATCCATAGCTTATTAACATTGAATTGTTTTCCAAAATTGTGCTAATTTGTATTCCTACCAGCAGTACATAGATGTTCCATTTGCTTCATATCTTTGCCAAAACTTTATTTTATTGGAATTTTTATTTCTTGGCTGATTTGGTAGTGAGAAATGTTTTGATTGTGATTTTAAATTGTATTTCCAAGATTACTCATAAGGGTCATATTTTTCACATTTTTATTTTGGTTTGTTTGTTGTGGTATAATTTGCATACAGTAAAATTCGCTCTCTTTAGGTTTCTTAAGATTTTAATGACAATTTGGGCTTTCTCTTTTATGATGTGCCTGCCCATAACTTTTGTTCATTTTTCTCTTGAGTTGTCTGTCTTTTTCTTAAGGTTTTACAGAAGTTCTTAATGCATTGGGAGAATTCTTAGTAGACTGTTGTAATGCAAGTCTCCTATAATGTATCTTAAAAGTTTATAATTTTATCATTCATAGATAAGTCTTTATTCCACCTGGAAATGCTGGTTGTATATGGTGTGAAGTATAGGTCCACTTTCTTTTCCATCACGAATAACAAATGTCCTCACAACATTTATTGAAAATGCTCTTCTTTCTCAACCAGTCTGCAATGTGATTTAGAGCATATTGAAATTTTTCATATTCGTGTGATTCTGCTTCTGAGCTCTTCCTTGTTTTAGTGAATTTGTTATGTCTACTCCAATACCACACTGAACTATTATAACTTCAAAATAATTCTTGATATATGAAAAGACCCCACTTTGTTCTTAAGGAGCACCACCAACAAAGATTGTTGAGATTTTGGTGCAGTTGCATTGGATCTATGTTGTCAGCAAAATTTTAAAATTTCACCATAGAGATATCTCTAATTATTTATTGTTGGTGTAACAAATCATCCCAAAACTTACTGACTTAAAAACAATAAAAATCATCTTATTGCCCCTTATGGTTTCTGTGGTTGGGGTTCAACTGGCAGTTGTGGCTCCAGATCTTTCTCATGGTTGAAGTGAGATGGTGGCTGATGCTGGATGGGGTAAGGATGATGGGGAAGGAGGAATGTCCAGCAGTTGAAAGATAGCCAGACATCATACTTCATGCAGTTACAGGTCTCTGCCTGTGGTCTCTCTACACAGGTTGGTAGGCATTTCCTTGCAGCAAGGTGTACTGAGTTCTAAGAGCCAGCATCCTGAGAAATGGAGGTGCCAGTTTCTTTGAGACCTGCATTTGAAAACTGGCATAGTATCACTTTCACCAGATTCTGATGGTCAAGCAGTTGCAGAGCCCAGATTCAAGGAAGAAGGCATAGATCCCTCCTCAGGATGGGAAGGTTGTCAATTTTGCAATCATATTTTAAAACTGTGCAACTTTTATTAGATAGATTCTGAGAAAGATTTTTTAATGTTCTTTCCAAGTGGTGTCTGGTTTACAGATTGTATTTTCTAACGTTTGGTTGCTGATATATAGAAATAGTATTAAGTTATATGTCTCACCATATTGCTAACCTCTCATTAATTCTTATAATGTCTTTTGATTATTTTTTATTTCTATGTACAAAACCATGTCATCTCTACATAATGACTTTCTATTTCTTTTTTTTCCATGTCTGGCTTCTTTTATTTATTGTCCTTGCCTCACTGTACTGCCTATGCCTCTAATTCAATGTTAATAAAATTGAGAAAAGCAAGAACTCTTCTCCCTAAGTTTGAAAGAAATAATTTCACCCTTTGCAATGTAATGGTAGGATTGCTTTGTTATTTGTAGTTATTCTCTTTCATGTTAAGAAATTCTTTTGTATTTCTAATTTGCCAGGGTTTAACTAACAATATTTAACAGGTGTTGAATTTTGTCTAATTTTTAAAAATAGGTTGAGGTGATTATATGGCTTTTCTTTTTTAATCTGATTAATTTTTAGTGTTAAATCAATGTTGCATTCCCAAAATATGACTCATTAGGTCATGAGTTAGTATGATTTTTGTACATCGCCATATTTGGTTTACTAATACTTTCTTTAGCACCTTTTTCATCTGTAATTATTTGTTAGTCTCATAATTTTCCTCTCTTATAATGTCTTTGTCAAAATTTATTATCAAGGTTATGCTGAGTTTCTGAAACAAGATGGGAATTATGTTACTTTTCTATACTCTAGTATAGTTTATAGTATAGATTAGAATTAATTGTTCCTTAACTGTTCAGTAGAACTCATTTTTTAAAAAAAATCTGAGCCTGGTATTTTCCTGTTTTTGTGTGCGTGTGTAAAATATATTATTTTTGTTTTATTTGATTTAACATTTATACAGCTATTCAGATTTTCTAACTTTTCTTAAAATAGTTTTGGTAAGTTATTTCCTTTTTTCCTTCTTTTCCTCCCTTTCCACCTAACGTTAAATAAGCAAATGAAAAAACTTAAATTTCTTAATTTCTCTTAAATAATTGTTAGTTTTTAAGAATCATTTAAATAACATTAAGCTTTCTTTTGAATAATGTTTTACTTCTAAAAAGAAAGTGATTTAGGAAAGCACTTCCATTCATTATCACTATTAGTACTCGTTAAATCTTATCCAAAGTGAAAAAATAAGGAACCATACAGAAGGTTGAAGATCCCCTCCATCCAAAAATCAAGTGTTTCAGTTCATTTTAAAAGGATAATCATTAGATTTTTTAAAAAGGATAGCCTTGATTTAGGCCAATAAATAAATGCAGAGACATGTCCAGCTCAATGAGTGCAGCAGAACCATCATTTTTTTTCCCCTAAACTATACACTGTACATGACTCCACTCACATCTTAAGAGATTCTGATGTACTCCCCATTCTGTTGAAAACCACTCTCTAGTGACCCATCATTTTTATAGGAGTTTATTTATTCCTCTGTTTTATCAAAGCAAAAAGGTTGATAGATAAACTATTATAAACAATCAATGCTATCTCAGAATTGGTGTCCTAATCTACGGTTTAAATCAGAGCAGAAACATTTATTAGCGTGATTAATTCTGTTCCAATTTAAATAAAAACAACTTTATTTTTATTTATTTATTTATTTTTTGGGGGTACCAAATTTCTTTATTTGAAGGAATGGTACAAATCAAAGAACTTAAGTGGATGTTTTGGTACAACTTATAGAAAAGGTAAAGGAAACCCCAACATGCATGCACCACCTGGGTGACCAGGGAAGTCACCCCATGGCTATGGAGAAATTAGCCTGAGGCTTAGCTTTCATTATGACTGTCTCCCAGGGTGTGCTTGTCAAACAGATAATCTGCCAAGCCAGATTCGGGTGCTCCCATCTTGTGCAAGTTGGTCACGTGGTCACCCAATTCTTTGATGGCTTTCACCTGCTCATTCAGGTAATGTGTCTCAATGAAGTCACACAAATGGGGGTCATTTTTGTCAGTGGCCAGTTTGTGCCGTTCCAGTAGTGACTGATTCACATTTTTTTCCAAATGTAAAGCACACTCCATCGCATTCAGCCCGCTCTCCCAGTTGTCATAGTCTGGTTTCTTGATATCCTGAAGGAAGATTTGGCCACCTCGTTGGTTCTGCAGCTTCATCAGTTTCTCGGCATGTTCCCTTTCCTCATGAGATTGGTGATGAAAGTATTTGGCAAAGTTCTTCAAAGCCGCATCATCGTGGTAGACATGGGCAAGGACTTCGTGTCTAAAACACCAAAAGCAATGGCAACAAAAGCCAAAATTGACAAATGGGATCTGATTAAACTAAAGAGCTCTGCACAGCAAAAGAAACTACCACCAGAGTGAACAGGCAACCTACAGAATGGGAGAAAATTTTTGCAATCTACTCATCAGACAAAGGGCTAATATCCAGAACCTACAAAGAACTCAAACAAATTTACAAGAAAAAAACAAACAACCCCATCAAAAAGTGGGCAAAGGATATGAATAGACATTTCTCAAAAGAGGACATTCATACAGCCAACAAACACATGAAAAAATGCTCATCATCACTGGCCATCAGAGAAATGCAAATCAAAACCACAATGAGATACCATCTCACACCAGTTAGAATGGCAATCATTAAAAAGTCAGGAAACAACAGGTGCTGGAGAGGATGTGGAGAAATAGGAACACTTTTACACTGTTGGTGGGATTGTAAACTAGTTCAACCATTATGGAAAACAGTATGGCGATTCCTCAAGGATCTAGAACTAGATGTACCATATGACCCAGCCATCCCATTACTGGGTATATACCCAAAGGATTATAAATTATGCTGCTATAAAGACACATGCACACGTATGTTTATTGCAGCACTATTCACAATAGCAAAGACTTGGAATCAACCCAAATGTCCATCAGGGACAGACTGGATTAAGAAAATGTGGCACATATACACCATGGAATACTATGCAGCCATAAAAAAGGATGAGTTTGTGTCCTTTGTAGGGACATGGATGCAGCTGGAAACCATCATTCTCAGCAAACTATGGCAAGAACAGAAAAGCAAGCACCGCATGTTCTCACTCATAGGTGGGAACTGAACGATGAGATCACTTGGACTCGGGAAGGGGAACATCACACACAGGGGCCTATCACGGGGCGGGGGGATGGGGGAGGGATTGCATTGGGAGTTATACCTGATGTAAATGACGAGTTGATGGGTGCTGACGAGTTGATGGGTGCAGCACACCAACATGGCACAAGTATACATACGTAACAAATCTGCATGTAATGCACATGTACCCTAGAACTTAAAGTATAATTAAAAAAACAAAAACAAAAACAAACAAACAAAAAAAACAAAGTAGTAAGACATGGACAGGTAAACGTAGGAAGCGTAGAGCTCCAGGTTGATCTGGCAGTTGATGACGGCCTCTGAGTCCTGGTGGTAGTTCTGGCGCACCTGCGAGGTGGACGCGGTCGTCATGGCGGAGGCTAAGGACAGGCGGCGGCGGCGGTGGCGGCAGTGGCTGCGTGGCGCTGGAGCGGCCGCGGGGGCCTTGGGGCGGTCCGAGGACGCGGTGAAGGGGTGACGGAGGGCTGGCTATGGGCGGCCGGCCAGGATGGGGGACGAGCGCCAGGTTCCGTCCAAGCACTGTTGAAGCAGGAAACCCCGACGACGCTCGGCTAAGAACGTCTCAAAAACAACTTTAGATGCCTTTCAAACTTGCTACATAATGTGAAAATCTTTCCTATAATATTCCTGATGAATATTTAGCCAGTCTAGTCCTGTCCATCTTTCCATTCATGAAATATGTTGTGAATGCAGTCGATTCTAGTGTCTGAATATAGATGACACTCTCTTTTCTTTCTTTTTAAAAATTTGTACAAATTGAAGGGATATAAGTGCAGTTTTGTTACATGGATATATTGCTTAATGGTAAAATCTGGGCTTTTGTTGTATCCATCACCTGAATAATGTACTTGTACCCTTTAAGCAATTTCTCGTACTTTACTCCACTCCCACATTCCTAACCTTTGGAGTCTCCAATGTCTATCATTCCACACTCTATGCTCATGTGTGTGCATTATTTAGCTCCCACTTATAAGTGAGAATATGTGGTACTGGACTCTGTGTCTGAGTTGTTTAACTTAAGATAATGGCCTCCAGTTTCATCTATGTTGCTACAAAAGATATGATTTCATTCTTTTTATAGCTAAATAATATTCGATTGTGTATATACACCACATTTTCTTTATCTGAATATCCGTTGATAGACACTTAGATTGATTCCATATCTTTACTATTGTGAATAGTGCTACTCTAAACATATAAGTGCAGGTGTCTTTTTGATAGAATGATTCCTTTTCCTTTGGGTAGATACACAGTAGTGTGAATGCTGGATTGAATGGTAGTTCCATTTTAAGTTATTTGAGAAATCTCCATACTGTTTTCCATAAAGGGTGTACTAATATACATTCAGTGTTAACTTTTAGAATTTCTTTAAAGCTTTTTTTTAAAAAAAAATTTAATTGACAATAATAATTGTATATACTTATGGGGTAGAATGTAATGTTTTGATATATATATACACCTTGTGGAATCGTCAAACTAATTAACATATCCATCACCTCATCTACTTATTTTTTTGCAGCAAGAACATTTGAAAACTCTTCTTTTAGCAATTTTGAAATATACAATGTTATTACTATGATCATCATGCAGTCCAACGGATCACTAAAACTTATTCCTCCAGTCTAACTGAAACTTTGTACCCTTTGACCAACATGTCCCCTTTCCTCATCCCTTTGACCCCAGCCCCTGGTCAACAACATCCTACTCCCCATTTCTATGATAGAATACACTTTGACAAAGCTTTTAATCATTGATCCGTTTGCATTGTAATTTATTTGCCACACTTAGACCAAGAATTATCTTCTCTAAATTAGAGATGTCTAGCTCCTACAATCACATTTTGCACATTAGTGTACTACTCCCTTCACTATCATTGGTGATTTCCTCCAACTATACTTAATTATCCTGCCCTTATAATGAGAGTACTAAGAACAGGACACATCCTCCTTGCCATAGAGTGCTATCCCTCTTCCACCTGGAAAAACTGAAGACTGAATTCTTCCTCCCTTGTCCCTCCCTTCCACCCTCTCTTCCTCTCTTTGCTCCCTCTCTCAAGTAATCATTGAGAACTATGTCCCAGGCATTGTTCTAGAATGGGGTACTGCACAAAATGTTCTTGTCATTATGGTGCTTACATTCTAGCAGCATGTGATTTAAAACCACAAACAAAAGCAATTGCATATTATGGGAGATAAAAGAGATTCTATGGAATAAAACAAAGGAAGGTAAAGAGGCTAGGTGTTTGATATGTGTAGTAGTTTCCTATTATTGCTTTAACAAATCACACAAGCTTGGTATCTTAAAACAACAGAAGTTTATTCTTATACATTGCTGGAGGCCAGAAGTCTGAAATCAAGTTTTCAGTAGGACCACACTCACACCCGCAGCTCTAGGGCTAGAAACTGTTCCTTGGCTCTTCCAGCTTCTGGTAGCTGTTGGCATTCTCTGGCTTGAGGCCGCATTAGTTCAATCTTTGTCTTCATCTCCATATCACCTTGTTCTCTGTTGGGTGTCTAATCTCTCTTTGCCTCTCTATTATAAAAACACTTGTGATGGCATTTAAGGCCCACTGGTGTAATCTAGACTAATCCAAAATCAAGATCCTTGAGTTAATCACTTTCAGAGACCTTTTTTCTAAATAAGGTAATATTCACAGGTTCCAGGGATTAAGACATGACCATATCCTGGGGGTCATTATCAGCCAACTACAGTATGTATGTTTTATCCAAGCAATGAGTATTAGCATTACTGGTAAGGTGGTATTTTACCAAAAACTAGAATAAAGAGAGGAGTTGAGCCATAAAAATGGTTTTAGGAAGAGGGGACTTGGCAGAAAAAAAAAATAGTCAATGCAAAGGCTCTGAGGTGAGGACCTATTTGTTGGCTTGAGAGACCACAAAAAGCCTAGAAAGACTGGAGTAGAAGTAGTGGGAAGGAGAGTATTAGGTGATGAATAAAAATAGGTAGCAGGAGAGTCTGCTTAGGTATGTTCTGCCTGGTTGTTGTATGGACCTTGGCTGTTACTCTGAATGAAATCGAAGACATTGGAGGATTCTGACCATTTTGTTGTTGTTGTTGTAGTGATGATATAGTGTGGATATTTGTCCTGCCAAATTTCATGTTGAACTGTAATCCCCAGTCCTGGAGGTGTGACCTGGTGGGAGGTGATTGGATCATGGGGGTGGATTTCTCATTAGTAGTTTAGCACCATCCCTTTGGTGTTGTCCTCATGATAGTGAGTGAGTTCTCCCTAGGTCCTATTGTTCAAAAAATGTGTGGTACTCCGTCTCACTCTCTCTTGCTCCCTGCTCTTGCCATGTGACATGCCTGCTCCCACTTTGCCTTCTGCCATGATTGTAAGCAGACCAAGGCCTTACCAGAAGATGAGCAATGCCAATGCCATGCTTTGTGTACATCCTGCAGAATTGTGAGTTAATTAAACCTATTTTATTTATAAATTACCCAGCCTTAGGTATTTCTTTATAGCAACGCAAGAACCAGCCGAACACACACGGTTTGTTTATTTAGTTATTTTATTTTAGATTCAAGGGGTATATGTGGAGATTTGTTACACGGGTAATGCTGAGATTTTGGCTTCAGATGAACCCATCACTCAAATAGTGAACATAGTACCCAATAGGTAGTATTTCAAACCTTGTCTCCCTCCCATACTCTACCCTTTAGGAGTTCCCAGTGTCTACTATTTTTATCTTTATGTCTGTATGTACCCATTGTTTAGTTCCCACCTATAAATGAAAGTATGCAGTGTTTGACTTTCTATGAGTTATTTCACTTACGATACTTACCTCTGGTTGCATACATATTGCTGCAAAAGACAGGATTTCATTATTGTTTATGGCTGTAGAGTATTTAATGCTGCGTATAAATCACATTTTCTTTATGCATTCAACCATTGATGGACACTTAGGTTAATTCCATGATTTTGCTCTTGTGAATAGTGCTGTAATAAACATACAAGTACAAGTATATTTTTGGTATAATTATTTCCTTTCCTTTGGGTAGACACCCAGTAGAAGGATTGCTGGGTTGAATGGTAGTTCTATTTATAGTTCTTGGAAACATCTCCGTACTGTTTTCCATAGAGGCTGAGCTAATTTACATTCCCACCAACAGGGTATAAATGTTCCTTTTTCTTGGTATCCTCATCAACATCTGTTATTTTTTAAAATTTTAGTAATAGCCATTCTGACTCGTGTGATACGGTATCTCATTGCATTCTCTGATGACTGGTGATATTGAGCATTCATTCTTTTCTTGTTTGTTGCCCACTTGTATGTCTTGTTTTAAGAAGTGTCTGTTCATGTCCTTTGCCCACTTTCAAATAAGGTTATTTATTTTTTTCTTGTTGATTTGCTTAAGTACGTTATTGATTCTGGATATTAGTCCTTAGTTGGATGCATAGATGGCAAACATTTTATTTCATTCTGTAGGTTGTTTGTTTACTCATTGATTTGTTTTTTTCTGTGCAGAAGCTCTTTAGTTTAATGAAGTCCCATTTGTCTGTTTTCTTTTTTGTTGTGTTTGCTTTTGAGGAGTTGATTGTGGACTTTGCCTAGGCCAATAATCCAGAAGAGTTTTTCCTCTAATATTTTTATAGTTTCTTGCCTTACATTTAGATCATTAACTCATCTGGAATTAATTTTTGTATATGGTGAGAAATAAGAGTCCAGTCTCTTCTGCATATAGCTGTCTAATTTTCCCAGCACCATTTATTGAATAGGGTGTCCTTTCCCCAGTGTATATTTGTGTTGACTTTGCCAAAGATCAGTTAGTTGTAGGTGTGTGGCTTTATTTCTGGGTTACCTATTCTGTTCCATTGATCTATGTGTCTATTTTTGTACCACTAGCATGCTATTGTGGTTACTATAGACTTGAGAGGTATAGTTTGAAGTCAGGTAATGTGATGCCTCTGGCTTTGCTCTTTTTGCTTAGGGTTGCTTTGGCTATTTGGGCTATTTTTTGGTTTTAAATGAATTTTAGAATTGTCTTTCTAATTCGGTAAAAAATGATGTTGGCAACTTGATAGGAATTGTGTTGAATCTGTAGATTGCTTTTGGCAGTATAGTCATTTTAACAATATTGATTCTTCTTATCCATGAGAATGAGATGTTTACCTATTTGTTCATGTCATCTACAATTTGTTTCTTCAGTGTTTTGTGGTTCTCCTTGTAGAAGTCTTTCACCTCGTTAGTTAAATATATTCCTAGGTATTTTAATATTTTAGGCTACTGTAAATGGGAATGAGTACTTGATTTGGTTCTCAGCTTGAGCATTGTTGGTGTATAGAAATGCAACTAATTTTCACGCATTACTTTTGTATCCTGAAACTTTACTGAAGGCATTTATCAGGTTTAGGAATTTTTTGGAGGAATCTTTAGAGTTTTCTAGGTATTAGCTCTTATATCAACAAACAGAGATAATTTAACATTACTCTTCTCTAATAGATGTCTTTTATTTCTAATCTGGATGCCTTTTATTCAGCTTTCTTGCCTGATTACTCTTTTGTCTGTTTGTTTGTTTGTTTTTTGAGACCAAGTCTCACTCTGTCCCCCAGGCTGGAATGCAGTAGTGCAATCTTGGCTCACTGCAACCTCTTCCTCCTGGATTCAAGTGATTCTCATGACTCAGCCTCCCCAGTAGCTAGGATTACAGGTGCCTGCCACCATGCCTGGTTAACTTTTTTTTTTTTTTTTGTATTTTTAGTAGAGACAGGGTTTCACCATGTTGGCCAGCCTGGTCTCAAATCCTGACCTCAGGTGTTCCACATGCCTCGGCCTCCCAAAGTGCTGGGATTATAGGTGTGAGCCACTGTGCCTGGCCTTAATTCTTAGAGGAAATGCTTCTAACTTGTGCTGTTCAGTATGATGTTGGCTGTGGGTTTGTTTTAGATATTTTGAGGTATGTTCCTTCAATGCCTAGATTTTTGAGGGTCTTTATCATGAAGGAATGTTGGATTGTATCAAGTGCTTTTTCTGTATCTGTTGAGATGATCATATGATTTTCATTTTTAATTCTCTTGTTGAATCATATTTATTTGTGTATGTTGAACCAACCTTGCATTCTTGGTATAAAATCCATGTAATTGTGATAAATTACCTTTTTCATGTTCTGCTGTGTTTGATTTGTTAGTATTTTTTGAGGATTTTTGTGTCTATGTTCATCAGGGATATTGGCCTATTGATATTGTGTGTGTGTGTGTGTGTGTGTGTGTGTCCTTGACAGATTTTGGCATCAGAATGAACTGGTTTTGTAGAATAAGTTAGGGAGGAATCCCTCTTTCACAACTTTTTTGCAATAGGTTCAATAGGATTGGTAACAGTTCTTCTTTGTGTGTCTGGTAGAATTCAGCTGTGAATCTGTCTGCTCCTTGACTTTCTTTGGTTGATAGATTTTTTTATTACTGATCGAATTTTATAACTAATTATTGGTCTGTTCAAGATTTCAATTTCTTCCTGGTTTAATCTTGAGAAGTTATATGTTTCCAGACATTTATCCATTTCCTCTAGGCTTTATAGATTGTGCACAGAGGTGTTCATCATAAGTCTCTGAGGAACTTTTGTATTCTATCGTATCAGTTCTCATGTCATCTTTATTATTTCAATTTCGCTTATTTGAATATTCTCTTTTTTCTTGGCTAATACAGCTAACAGTCTGCTTTGTTTATCTTTTCAAAGAACTAACCTTTTGTTTCATTCAACTATTGTATGACTTTTTAAAATCTCAATTTCATTTAATTCTGCTCTGATCCTTGTTATTTCTTTTCTTCTGCTAGCTTTGGGTTTGATTTGTTCTTGTTTTTCTAGTTCCTTCAGGTGTGACATTAGGTTGTTAACTTGAAATCTTTGTACATTATAAGATGTAGGCATTTGATGCTATAAACTTTCCTCTTAACACTGCTTTTTCTGTATCCTAGAGATTTTGGTATGCTGTCTCTATTTTCATTTGTTTCAAATTTATTTTGATTTCTGCCTTAATTTCATCATTTACCCAAAAGTCATTCAGGAGCAAGTTGTTTTGTTTCTATGTACTTGTGTCCTTTGAGAGTTCCTCTTGGTATTGATTTCTAATTTTATTCCACTGTTGTCTGAGAAAACACTTGATACAATTTCAAGTTTTTTAAATTTATTGAGATTTGCATTGTGACCAAGCATATGGTCAATTCTGAACAATGTGTTATGCACAGATGAGAAAAAGTGTTTATTCTGTGGTTGTTGGGTGGAATGTTCTGTAGATATATATTAGGTTCATTTGTTCAAGAGTCTAATTTAACTCCAGAGTTTCTTTGTTAGCTTTCTGTCTCAATAGTCTGTGTGGTGCAGTCAGTTGGGTGTTGAACTTTCCCACTATTATTGTATGGCTGTTTATTTTCTTATGTCTAATAGTATTTGTTTTATAAACCTTTGTGATCTGGTGTTGGGTGCATAGGTGGGTTTCTTGAAGGCAGCAGATGGTTGGGTCTTGCTTTTTTAAAATCACATTTTCCAGCCAATATCGTGTAAGTGGAGGATTTAGATTGTTTATGTTCAAATTAATATTTATGTGTGAGGTTTTGTTCTTGCCATGTTGTTAGCTAGTTGCTTTGTTGTCTCAATTGTGTAATTGCTTCATAGGATCTGTGAACTTTGTACTTAAGCATGCTTTTATGGTAGCAAGTATTGTCCTCTCAATTCCGTCTTTAGAATGCTGTTGAGCATTTCTTACAGGTCTGGTCTAGTGGTGACAGATTCTCTTAGCATTTGCTTATCTGAGAAAGACTTTATTGCTCCTTTGTTTATGAAACTTATTCGGCAGCATACAAAATTCTTGGCTGGCATCTTTTTTTTTTTTTTTTAAGAAGGCTAAAATTGGGCCCCTAATCCTTTCTGACTTATAAGGTTTCTGCTGAAAAGTCTGCTGTTAGTCCAGTGGGTTTATCTCTATAGGTGATTTAATCCTTTTCTTTAGCTGTCTTTAAGATTGTTTTTTAGCATTTACCTTGGATAGTCTGATGACTATATTGTTTTCGTGATGTTTATCTTGTAAAGTATCTCATAGGTGTTCTCTAAATTTCTTGTATCTGGATGTCTACTTCTATGGAAGATTAATTTTCCTGAATCATTCCCTCAAATATGTTTTTCAAGTTGTTTACTTTTTCTTCTCTCTCAGGAATGCCTATTAGTCACAGGTTTGGTTGCTGTACATAATCCCATATTTCTTGAAGACATTGTTCATTTTGCAAAATTCTTTTTTCTTAATTTTTGTCTGATGATATTAATTCAAAAGACCAGCATTCAAGCTCTAAAATTTTTTCTTCTGCTTGGTCATGTCTATTATTAAAGACTTTAATCGTATTTTCACATTCATTCAGTTAATTTTTTAACTCCCAAAGTTCTATTTTTTTAAAATATAGCTATCTCATTTTCATATCTTGAATCCTTTTTCTGTTTTTTTTTGTGTGTGTGGTGGTTTTCATCTTTCTCTTGAATTTAATTGAGTTTCATTGGAATTCATACTTTGAATTATTCATCTGCCATTTAAGAATTTTCATTTTGGTTAGGGTACATTCATAGAGAGCTAATGCAGTCTTTGGAGGTGTCAAAACACTTTGTCTTTATTGCCAGAGTTCTTGAACTTATTCTTTCTCATCTGAAGGAGATGTTGCTTCTTAAATTTACATATGCTATAATTTGAATAGGCCTTTTAAATTTTTAAAATTATTTGTTTCTTTGAGTGTATGACTGTGGTATATGCTGTCATTTGACTTCATTTCTGGGTGCTTTCAATGGGCTGAGACTCTGTGTGGGTTTTTTGGTTGTTGAGGTAGCTTTTGTGTGGTTGCATTCTCAAATGCTGCTTTTTAGAAGTGATATATTGGTTGTATGCACTGACACACTATCTTCTGCAGTGCTAAGAGTATGGAGATCTCAGGAAGCTTATCTCATATACTAGTGCTATGTCCTGACAGCAGGTTTACTATTTGGTGGGGCAGTTCAATCTCCTATCCAATAAGTGGTGCTTAAGAGTAAGAGCCAGCTCACCCACACTTAGGTGCCCATTAATGAGTGGAGCTGCCTGCCCTGATGGTGGGTAGGGGTGGGAATGGGGGAATCATGTTGGGGTGGCTGAGGTATCAGGGGTAGAGGCATGGTCAGGGCTGCACCAGTTCCTCATCCTAGGAAGGCAAGACTGGAATCCACTTTCTTATTGCCCCTGATGCAGAGTCATGATCTTCAGTTCATGTAGATCTTGTCCCTTGACTCCCAGTCAAGGGTGAGGACTGTGGAAACACTCCTCTAGCTTGACCACCAAAATGGGTTTGGGGCAGAGCCTCTTCCCCTAGTCCAGAGCAGACAGCTCTGCAGCTTGTCTGCCCTATGTTGCTGGGACACTGCTGTTGTGTGTGAGGAGAGGGAGATGAGCCCATTCTTTGTGGAAGCCCATGTGGCATGGGCTCACTTTCAACAGGGTGCAGCTGCAGAACAAAATGATGAAAAGGCTGTCTCTAAGTGTTCATGCACTGGCTTCCAGGGAGGGGAGCCTCTCCTCCATCCACAACAGGGTTAGATGGATGGGGAAATAATCCTCTCCTCACATGTGTTCCTGGCCACTGATGCTGCCTGCTTCAGTGATTGGTGCCACACCCGCATTTCCATTGTCTCAGGGCAGGCTTTGGTGGACTGTGCTCCTCCCTCCCCTAGGGGAAGTTCATGCCAAGGGCTAGATTTCGGGGAACCCTGCAGCTGCAGGGACCTGGCAGGGCCCTACCAGTCCCCTTTTGTTGCCAAAGTCAGAGTGAGTTGTGGGGTAAGTTTGTGGGTGACCTGGTGATGCAGTGACCTAAGGGCTGAGGTTCCCTGGGCAGGGCAGTGGTTCATAAAGGATGCAGGTTCAGTATGGTGTCTTCTATTTTAGTTCAGGCCTGAGGGGAGTGAGAGCATACCTGTGTGAGCTGGCCACCTGGTTTCCTGTTTCCAGGAAGTTTTCAAATTGCCACCAACAGTGGTTCTCAGGATCACAAGGACAGAGTGGCTTTCTGACACTTTGGATGTCAGCAAATTGTCATGGAGGGAGTGGAGCAGAGAAGCACCCCACCTACCATTTCCATATGGTTCTGGGTTCCTCAAGGGTCAATCTCTGCCAAACTTGCTACTTTCCTTTTCTGTAACCCAGCTTCTTCCCATGGGCTCTGACAGGTCCTGGCTCTCTTTCCTCAGCTTTCCATTCAAATCATTGCCATTCACCTGTAACTTGATCTTTCTGAGGAGAGTTGGTATCTGAAGTCCCTGGTCAACCATCTTGAAAAAAAGGGTAATTTTATTTTTTAAATTGACAAATAAAATAAATAAATATATATATTTATCACGCAAAACATGATATTTTGACATATGTATACATTGTGAAATGGCCCAATTGAACTAATTAACATGTATTTTCTCACATACTCCATTTTTGTGGTGAGAACACTTAAAATGTACTCTCTTAGTGATTTGCAAAATAAAATACCTTATTATTAACTATAGTCACCATGCTGTACAATAAATCTCTTGAATTTATTACTTCTATCTAATTGAAATTTTGTATCCTTGACCAACATCTTCCCAACCACCACCCCTCCCTGGTATCCACCATTCTACTCTCTACACAGACATTTCTCCAAAGAAGACATAAAAAAATTTTTCCAGTTTATGAAAAGTGCTCACCATCACTAATCATCAGGGGAGTGCAGATTAAAACCACAATGAGAGATCACTTCACATTTGTTAGACTAAAGATAAGATAAAGACTAAAGATGATACATGTTGGCAAGGGTGTGGAGAAAAGGGAACACCTGCGCACTGTTAGTGGGGTTGTAAATTGGCATAGCTATAATTGAAAACAGTATGGAGGTTCCTCAAAAAATTGAAAATAGAACTATCATATGATCCAGCAATCCTACTAATAGGTATAGATGTAGATGACATGAAATCAGCATGTTGAGAGATATCTGTACTCCCAAGTTTATTGCAGTATTATTTATAATAGCCAATACATAGAATCAACTTACATGTCCATTGGTGGACAAATGGAGAAAGAAATGTGATATATATACAAAAGGGAATACTAGTCAGCCTTTAAAAGGAAGGAAACCTGTCATTTGCAACTACATGGAAGAACCTGGGGGACACGATGATTTGACTGTTTTAAAGGATCACTCTGGTGGTTGTTTTGGGAATAGACTGAATGGGGGCAATGGTGGAAGAGGTGAGACAGGTTAAGAGTTTACATGTGAGAGAGGGTGATGACTTGGATTATCTATGATAAGCCTTTTACCCCAAAGGGCAAATGTTTCTCTTCCCTTATTACATCCCCACCAAATAATATTATAAAATTATTTACTTATTTTTTCTCTACTGAGCAGGCACTATGGCTACATTATCTTTTCATATTCCCTTCAGTATAAAATCTAGTCTTTTCACATCACTGAAAATAATATTTCTAAAACATTAGTCTGTTAATATAACCCCTTGTCTTTAAAACCCTCTGTTTCCTCATTGCACTAAAAATAAAGCTCAGATTTTTAATTATAAGAAGGAGAAATATATGGTTTCTGCCTAGCTCTTCAAAGTCATCTCCATCAGTGATTCTTCTAGCTCGCTACACTCCCATCAAACTGGTTCTCTTTGTCTTCCTGAAACATGCCAAGCTAGTTCCCACATTAAAAAAAAAAAAAATTGGACCAAGCTGGTTCCCATATTAAAAAGAAATTTGCCCAGAATGCTCATTCCTAGGTCTTCGGTTCCTATCTTATCACTCGTTCTCAACTTAAAAGTCATCTTCTTAGAGAGTCTTTTCTTGACCGTATTACATGGCTTTCCAGTTGTTACATCACATCCCCCAGTTTTATTCTCAGCTTTTATGATCACACTATGGTTTCTGGTTTAATTATTTATTTATTGCTTATCTCTTGTCTCACTCTCACTCACCAGAATGCAAACTCCATGAATGAAGGAACTATTGAATTTTGTTAAATGCCAATCCCTCGTATTTAGAAAATTCCTGAAACCTATGATCTATCAATAAATGTTTGCTAAGTGAAAGAATAAATTAATGATTAAAGATCAAATGCTTAATATGTGCCAGATATTTTGTTAACCACTTTATGTAGATTGTTTTAGTTATTTCTCAAGACTCTCCTAGGTCTAGACTCTGCTCCTTTCTTTAGTTTTAACTCTTGCAACTCTTCCCTCCTTCACACAACTCCTACCTTTCCCTTGGCCCCAACCCCCTTTCCCTAACTGCCATTTTCAGTCAACTATATTCACCTTAGTTTGTAAATACACTATCATTTTTTCCAGTTTTATGCCTTTGGAGCACCTATTAAAAATGAATTTCTTTCTTTTTTTACTGAACACACTTCTAGCTATCCTTGGAGTTCAAACATGAAATTATCTCTTTCACACAGTCATTTATTAAACACACGCTAGGTTCCAAGTAATGGAGAAACAATGGCATACAAAATCGGTTGCCCTTGTTCTCTTGGAGCCTGAAATTGAATGAGGAGACTGAACAGAAAAACCTCTCAAATAGACACGGAATTTCAAACTGTAAAACCTGGCCTCAAGAAAAGACAAAGGGTGTCACAATCTAACATACACCAGGCAGTCTAGAAAAGTTTCTTAGAAGTAGTCTTTTCAGCAGAAATCCCTTTCTAAAGGCTAGTTGGATTCTCCTCTCTATGTTTTTGTAGCACAAAGTGGTTAACACCATCGTAGTCTTATTGTGGTTTTAAAATTATCTACTCATTTAAGCAACCAGAAGCAACATCTTATTCACTGTTGTATTGCAAGAATTATCACAGGTCCCATTCCAAATTATGTGGGTATCTAATAAATATTTGTTGAGAAATGTATTGAATAAATAAAAGCCCATTGAATAATAGGAAAACAATATTTCTTGAACAAATGATTGAACACAATTCTCCACATATGAATTTGAGGATCATGTAGAGTGAGATTAATTCACATTAACTGGACCCTCCAGTACTAATGCAGCCTGAAACCATATCAGACCTTTATAGTGGCCATATCACATTACAGTAATAAAGTTTTAAACAGGTAAAGAATCATGTTATCATTCTGCAATACTTACACAGGAATTGATAGCAACTGACATATATCTATGAATAATATGGTATTCTAGTTTCGAAACATAATTTGGATTATAAAACATGCTGAACTTCACTTAAAATTTCATAGATTTTTGTATTTCTCATGTCAATTTTTATATTGTTTAAAATATTTTTCATGCTTAATTTGCCTCTTCATTTGGATAATGCTAATGGGATGTTATTGACTAGTGTCTCCAGTTCAGTTCATCGCATACTGGGCAGTATTCATAAAACGCTCCTTATATGCCAGCTGAAATTGGTAGTGGTTTGAAGGCAGAGAGCCAAATTCATCAAAAGGATAATGGCTAAATATATTTTGTTTTGTTTTCTGAATTTTAATGACTGAATGGAAGACTTATTCATTATTTATCTATTTTTGAATTTTATCAAATAGTTCTAGTGGTAATTACCCTATCTCTGTATTTATAGAAAAGTGGCACATTATTAAGATAATAGCCTGATTCCATATTTATGAAGTATCTGTTAAAATTATAAATATAGATACATGGAACGATGTGATTAATGCCAGGGAAAGCCACTTATAGGTTAAAAATGGGGGAAAAAAACTACAACTAGCTAGCACCTTTGATGAAATTAGCATTCTGTATTTGAGTTCCATTTGGGAAAAAAATCTATTATTCTCCTTTAAAAACACAGTGTATTTTAAAGGGAAATGAGCATTTTTTCTTATTAATCAACAATATGAAGGCAAAAAATACAGTAAGTATTTCATTACACTCTACATTGCAGATTAAATTACGTTGGACCCATGATTTATTCCCCCTTTGGGGAATAAAAAGGCTAAAGCAAACTATGGGTACAGATGTCAGTGATTTCAAATATCTACATTTTTAGTTATCATAGTTCTGAAAATTTTTATTATATTTACCGTTTTGTAGAGAAACACCAAATAAACCCTATTTTTATAGAGAAGGAATTTGACAAATGAAAAAGAAATAAAGCAAATCAACTTTTAAAAGACAATAATTTAGAAATATGGAATGTAGAGTAATAAATTTGTAAGATTTTTTCTGTATTAGATATAAAATTATATGTTATGACTTTACATTAGTAAATATTTAAAAATTAGAAATTGAGAAATTTGCAAAAAAATCAATTTTTTACTTATGTTCAATAGATTGGGGTAACTGGAGTCTCTCAACTCTATTTTTTAAATAACTATATGTAGCATATATGTATTGAGTGTGTGTATATATATTGTGTGTAAGTGTATATGTTATGTGTATTGTGTTTTTTCTACTGAGTAGAAGTAGAGGGAGTTGGAAGTGAGTTTCTTTTTCTCAAAAAAATGAATAGAATTTTACTTCACTTAAACTCCTAGCTAGGGTTTGCCATATAGGCTTTTTGAATAAGGCAGACTGGGCTTCCATCAAATTCAATGGGTTGAACTCCTGATAATTTTTTCTACTCAGTGATCATTTGTGAACGCGTGCTACTTGTTCACCAGAAGAGCAAAAACCACTGAATCCCTGCAAGTTGACATCTTCTACGTACAGAACTTGGAAAATTCAACAAAAGGAAGTTGAGATGAACTGAACCTTCACCATTAAATAAATTTTGAACAGTTACTCAAATATATTTTTACAGGACAAGTACCAGTAACTATCAATCCCTAACTACTAGGGTATTAACAGAACATCTCTTAGTTTGGCATGTTCTGGGTAGTGTCTGTTGGGATTCTGGTTTGAACCCTTTTCATTTCTTTGCTTTGTTTAGTTTCATATACTGATCTACTTCTGTGTCCTATGATATGCACATCCTAAGCTAGTGACAACCCCGTGTCAGAGCTGATATACTCACTGAAGAGTGCTTATGATAAAAAAACTTTTTAGATTAAATTTTAAAAGGCTCACAGGCTTACAAAAAGTTGCAAATACAGTGCAAAGATAATTGTTTTTCCTGGAATCATGGAAGAATAATTTTTTGACCTATGCCCCTTTGCTCTTGAAACATTAGTGTGTATTTCCTATGAATAAGGACATTCTCTTACATAACCACAATACAACCATCAAAATCAGGAAATTAACATTGATGAATTACTACCATTTAATCTGCAGACCTCATTCAAAATTTTCCAGTTGTCCTCATAATGTCTTTTATAACAAAAGGATTCAACTTAGAATCTTGACTTGGATTTCCTTTTTGTACCTCTTTAGTTCCCTTCATTTTGGAATCGTTTGTCAGTTTTAACTTTCATGGCCTTGATACTTTCAAAGATGACAGGCTGGTTATCTTGTGAAATATCTCTCAAATTGGGTTAGTCTAGTGTTTTCTCATGATTAGGAATGGATCATGCATCTTTGACAAAAAGAATCACAAAATGATGCTATTCTGTTTTTATTGCATCTTATCTAAGGGATCATGCTTTTGACAGGCCCACTATTCATATTTATTTAGATCTCTTGTTTAAAGCACTGCCTGCCAGCTTTCCCTACTTGAAAGTTACTCTTCTTCTTTCTAGACAATAAGCATTTTTATGGGTACTCTGAAGTGATGTAACATAGCTTGTTTCTCATCAAATATTACGTTTATTATTTTCTTTTATTTCATTTGTTCATATATAATTGAACTCATGGCTTTCAAATTTGTTCAACGAGTTATAATTTGTTATCAGTGTTATTTATTTTAATGTTAAATTATCCCATATTTGATCAATGGCCGTCCCTTCAAGCTGCCTTCCACATCCTTTTAGACATGTTTTTAATCATTCTATGAACAGTTCCTTGATTTCCAGGACAAAAAGATATTCCAGAATAATCTTGTACTTCCTTTGCCACAGCCCCGGACTCAACCCTTTCTCCAAAGATCCTTGGTCCTCGTAGTGCAGAATGCTATTTAGAAGCCAAGATCTGGGAGATAAATGTGTTTAGTACTACTGAGATGTGCTGCTCCCAAGTCTTCTCAGTGGACAAAGTTAGAGATATATGTATGTATATGTATTTATGGCTATGCATACATACTTAGACATAAACTTATGTGTGTCTTTCTCTCTGTCTCTATTTCTCTCCTATGCATTCATAAAGATACTTCTAATTCTAATAAAAAACCACTTATTCTAGCATCTTGATTTCAATACTTATAGTCTGTTTTCCAAACATGAGAAATCTGATCCCATTATCATTCATATATTTACTTTTTCTGGGATATGTAATAGGTTATTTATTATTAACAACCTGTTGGTTGATACTATAAATATAAAACCAATATATACCAGTAAAATATATATACTATAATGTAATAATAAATTACATATTGGTTATATATTTATATTATTTGTTATGTTTATATTATATATTATTTTATTATATATTTATATTGTTTATATGATATAAATTATATATTATTACCTAATAATGCTATATTATTATGTAAATGATATATTATAAATAGTACAGAATAAATATAATATAGTAATTGTCACAAGTATCACAAGTATCAATTACTCTGTTTTCCTGCTCTAACTAATCAGGAACAAAAATATCAAAATGACTGCTCTTTTTTGAACAAAGCTTGATTTATCTTAATGAGTAACTTCCTCTGCTCATTCTATCTATCACTGAAATAAAGCCTCTCATGGGGTTTCAACGGGATGATTACTTGATGTTCACTGCATACACACATTTAGAAATAGTCATAAAAAACATTGCTCACAGTTTGAATAGAAATTCAGAAAAAACATTTATATATATTCTGTATCAAAGACTCACATTGACATAAGCCTAAGAGATTTCAGCTAGATTAACCACACAGATATCCAAGGGTAATATCATCAGCTTACTTCGGTGTTGCTGCTTCACTATTTCTTGGGATGGAGTTCATATGAGGCAGGACAAATACTCAGTCATTAGGTAAATTAGCTGATACAAGGAAGGCCATTCACATGTGGAAGCATCAGTCGTGGCATACTTCATTTCACATAGGCAAAAACAAGTTAGTAAATGCTCACATCGGCACTACTTTCTCTAGAAAAATACTCATGTGATGGGAGACCTGTAACAGAATCTCCAGAGTCTGAAGCTCCATCCTCAGATCTGCTCCAGGTCTCTGCTATGGGTGCTTTGTCTGAGAGGCATTTTGCTCCCTCTGACCACAGTGCAAACCACATTTGGGTCCCTGTCTACTTTTTGAAAAAATGTGTACCTCTCTAATTATCTTTAGCAACCCTGACTTTAGTAGGAAAACCCTCAGAAATATGTTTTTAAAAATTTATTAATTTAATAAATCTTTATTAAGCATCTACTACTATGTGTTAGACACTGAGAATGGTGCTAAGGATATAAATGTGGGCTGCCTGATACAGTTTCCATCTTAACAGTCTACTGAAGAATATAAACAATGAATGGGCTGAACCTAAATTATCCCAGATAGCTTTACCCTCTGAATACAAATGTAAATCACATTAGCATTAAATGATCAGATTTCCCACTGCCCCTGCAGACCCATCTTCCATTCCTGTCCACCCTGCTCTCTTCCCTGGAGGTTGACCCATACAGAATAAGTCGACAGTTTCCATTCCCACTGATTTCTGCTTCTCTTACACCCACACCTTTGTAAATACCACCTTTATAAATAACCCTCCATATAGTACCCTATTTGAGTGTGCCATCTGTTTCCTGTTGGGACCTTGACAATCATACAAGATAGCCCTTTCTATGGGTCTCATAAGAAACCATCTCACACATCTTCAAGAACATATTCATGCCCCTCGGGCTAATATCCTCCTCCCAGCCTCCCTTTGGCATTTCTAGTGTCTGTTGTGTATTTGGAGCATCTGCTTTCTCCCACTAGCATCCTACCACTTCGGTAACCATCACTCCACTGAGACCATTCAAGACCTGCGAAACACTCCAGGCGCCAAACCAGGATGCATGACCTTCGGTGAGGACTGACTCACCCAGGAGGCATGGCACCTAGGGGCCCATAGTACCATTAGGAGCCCAGGAACATCCTTTCTCTTTTTTAAATCAGAAGAAAAAAGTGAACTATTAGGTTAAAGAAAATGCTTTATTATTATGTAATATTGATATATTTGTTTTTATGTCAACACAGTCATATATATATTTCTTGATCTCTCTCTCTCTCTCTCTGTCTCTCTCTCTCTCTCTCAATGTGTGTGTGTTGGTGGGTGGGGCATGAAAATGAAAGTGCCTAGAGCCCACAAAATCATAAAGCTACCTACCATGGTTTCAGTTCTCAAAACCTGTGTATGAATTCTGTGAGCGAATTGGATGCTAATACCGCCTTCTCATAATATCCTACTCGAAGTTTCATGCACCCTTATTTTCTCATTCTTTAGCAGAAAATCACTGTGTTCAACTCGTACCTAAAGATATCTTACAGGGCTACCAGTCATTGTTCATCCAGTTTACTCAGCCAAGTCTGAATGACTTTAGGCTCAGGCCAAAACCATGTCTACTACATAGCACCTGCAATATTGTATGAAAGGAGCTGGAAGATTGAATTTCACAAGTGGTGTGGAATCACCTAATCCAAAGTCTGGGAGAATGGGAAGGGCTGGCAGAGGCAGCATCCAAGATTGAGACCTGTGATATGGGTAGACTATGGATTAGAGAGGAGAGCTGAGGCAGAGGGAAGGGAGTGTCTAAAGGCCCTACAATGAATGACAGCAGGTGATTTGGGAGTGTGGAGTAGGAGGTAGAGGGAGTGGTGGGGTTGAATAGGTAGGGCCAACTCATAAAAGGCCTTAGAAAGAGTTTGTACATTAACCTGAGTGAAATTTGTGGAGCTAGGTAATTTTTCATTTTAGAAAGTCATCTCTGGATGCATTCTAGGAAAGCCAGAGAACCGGTAAAAATGGGGGAAGAGTGGGCATGGGGAGAGTCAACTCTGCGTCACTGTAAGAGAATATAAGTTGATTGTCTAAACTCAGTAATGGTAGAAGAATTACCTGATATTTAGTATAGGAAATGAGCAGACATATATTAATGAATTTTAAAACATTGAGTGAGAGGGGTATTTTAATTCCTACCAGACTTATTAAGAGATCTCTTAGAGACCCCAGAGAAGAAACAGGTTTAGAGGCTAGTAAAGCACAGAGTGGGGAGGAGGAGCGCTTCATTTCACCCAGGTGATGATTTTCTACTGATAAGCATTAACTCCTTCAATAAATAGATATTTTGTGTACCTACTACATTCTAGGCAATCAGGATGTGATAAAGAATCAAGGCAGACAGGATTTATGCTATGTAGAACTTATGGTAAAGTGAGAGAGATAAACCTTCATCAAATCTAAAACATCAACTACAGGTTATACAAGATGGGTATACAGAGCTCTATGACAAAGTACTACAGGTGTGAAAATAAGTAATTCAGAATCAAAGCTGTTGTGTCTTTAAATTATTTTGAGCCTTAAAGAAATAGAATTATGAAAGTTGAGTCATGTGACAGGCAACTATAACCTAGAGCTGTAACCTTAGTTCCTCTGATTATAGACTAGTGTTTTTTCTTTACCTACATTATTTTGCAAGACATTGTGAAAGACTAATTGAAGCCAGAGGCTGCTTCTCTCTTAACTGTTGATCTTCATTGTACATTAACTTCCCTCTTACTTCCCTTATACCAAGATCCCAAAACTAATCACGTTGTCTAAGATGGAGTGTTAAATATACTCTATTAAATTGTTTAAAAAAAAAAGAGAGAGAGAGAGAGAAAACAAGCTGTAACTAATCAAGTTGCTGTAATTCATAAACCAGTCTTGTTTGGAAATGTGGTAATTCTGCTAAATTTCTTTGTTTTCTGCCTATATAAGCAAGACCTCAACTTTTCAGCTTCTGAGCACTGACCTCATTCCTTTGGAGTTTGTGTTACCCAGATGTGTATCTCAGCTTTGTGCTTCAATAAATCATTTTAAATTGGGTTCTAATTCTTCTGATGATTTCAGGTTGACCCAGGGGATTTGCAATAGTTAAAGATGCAATGGAAGATTTACTTATTTCAGTAGTGGTTGAACCGACCAATGAAGACCATATATGTGTTAGCAAGGCAAAGAGTGGGTAGGTCTTTCCAAACAGATGGAACATTTTGCATAAAGGTTTGGTGGAAAGATCAAATACAGTGCCTTCATGAAACTGTATGACAGCTACAATGTGACAGGGGCTAGGGAAAAACATAAGACAGGATGAAGCTAGAAAGGTATACAGAAGCAAGAACACACAGAACCTCGGCTAGTTAGTGTATCCAAAGCCACAGTATACAGTACATAGTAAACTTTGTTCTGCAAGTTTGCCTTAAGCACTGGCAAGGGTGAGGATGAGCCATTTTGCATTTTTAGAACTTCCTCTGTCTTTGGGATAAAGAATAAACATATGAGGGTTGAAGAGTTGACAGTGGAGATCCATTAGTAGGCTATTGCAGAGGTCCAGGCAATGTGTTGATCCGACGGGTTCTTCCTGCCCACTGCATAGGCAAAATCAATTCACTGAGACCCTGGCATTGCAGTAGAGAAAGTTTTATTGACACAAAGCTGACCCACGTAGAAGAACTGGAGTTATCACTCAAATCACTCTCCCCGGTGGTCAAAGGTTAGGGTTTTTATGGACAATTTGGTGGGGGCTAGGGAATGAGTGCTATTGACTGGTTGGAGATGAAATTAGAGGCATGTAGAAAATCATCCTCATGTGCAGAGTCAGTCTCTGGGTGGTGACACAGGACCAGTTGAGCCGTTAGTCATGGGTCCAGGCAGGGTCAGTCCAAAAAATATCTTAAAAAGCCAATCTTAGATTCTACAATAGCAATGTTATCTATAGGAGCAATTGGGGAAGTCACAAATCTTGTGATCTCTGGCCACATGACTCCTGAGTAGTAAAGGACAATAGAAACTATGCCTACATCTTTGTAGAGCTCAGGCCCCTCCCATAATCCTATTGTTACAAACTTTGATTAGTCTTAAAAGTGGCTTTTGGTCCCTGAGCAAAGGTGGGGTGAGTTTTAAGGAGGAACTGTTATCACCCTTGCTTTCACGTTAAACTATCAACTAAATTCCCCCCCACAAAGTTAACTTGGTCTATGCCCTAGGAATGACCAAGGACAGCTTGGAGGTCAGAAGCAAGATAGAGTCAGCTATGTCAGATTTCTCTTCCTGTCATCATTTTACAAAGATGGCTTCAGCAAGAGGCTTTAACTGTGATGGTGGTGGAGGTGGAGGAATGTTGACAGATTTGAGAGATCTTTAGGAAGCGAAATAAGCAGGACTTAGTGATGAATTGTTTCTGGGTGATGAGGGCTAGGAAAGTATCAGCGCTGAAACCTGGAATTTATGGGACTGGCATGCACTGAGACAGGGGACGCTGGGAGGAGGCCTAATGGACATAGGTAGCAGTGGGAGGGTGGGAGACTGAGGAGGGTATGTCCCATCTTAGGCAGATTGAGTTGGAAGTGACTTTTTGAATTACAGTAAAGATCTCTATCTATTGTGCTGCTTATTATGTGCTAGTTATACAACACTTGTGACCTAGTACTTCATCAGAGTATTGCTCCTTTGAGGACCTATTCCATGCTTTTCTCAGTCATAAGGGGGTGATTCATAACTTTTCAGATACTTGAAACTGTAGCTTTTGGTGACAAATAAAGTCAGCTTGCCCCCCGGGTACTTGCAATAATTTCACTCTATAAGAATAAGTGATAACCTCTTCCCTGCTCAGGGCCTGTATCCTAGCATTAGCTCCATTCATCTCTCATCCAGGATCTCTGAGGAACAAAGTCTTTTGTTACTCCAAAGGTAATGTGCCCTCTGTTCATGGAACTTACATTCAGCATTTATTAACACTTGGAGGGCTTCCCAAGACACTTCTGATAAATTCCCCACCCTTTGTGATTTGGCCCTGCCTGTCCCTCCAGCCTCTCCACAATCTACTCCCCTCACTCAATCGGTTTTAGCTGCTTGGACCTATTTCCAATTCCTTTCACAAGCTCATTCCTGCCTCGAGACCTTCACACAGGCTTTTTCTCACTCTTTTCTTGGCTACCCTCTCCTCATCCTTCAGATTCCAGCTTATATGCCACATTCTCAGAGATATCTTTCCTGCCACCCACACCCCCCATCTAAATTAGCTATTCTATCCATTCCTTATTCTCTTTCTTGTGCTCTGCTCTTTTCTATAAAAGTACATATCACAGACAGTAATTGTATATTCATTTGTGTTTGTCTAGTGTCTGTCTCCCCAACTTAATTATAATCTATATGACAGCAGAAGCCATGTCTGATATGTTCTTCAGTACTAACACTGTGTATATCAGTCATATCATGTTTATTCAGAAGATGAATGAATGAATGAAAACTATAGTGCTGGCTGGGCGCGGTGGCTCACGCTTGTAATCTCAGCACTTTTGGAGGCTGGGGTGGGCGGATCATGAGGTCAGGAGATCGAGACCATCCTGGCTAACATGCTGAAACCCCATCTCTACTAAGAATACAAAAAGTTAGCCAGGCATGGTGGCACACACCTGTAGTTCCAGCTACTTGGGAGTCTGAGGCAGGAGAATTGCTTGAACTCAGGAGGCGGAGGTTGCAGTGAGCTGACATTGTGCCACTGAAATCCAGCCTGGGCAACAGATCGTGACTCCTTTTTTTTTTTTTTAAATAAAAAAGAGAAAGGTATAGTGCTGCTTCTATGCAAGCACTAATCAAGACAGAAAAATGTGAGACAGAAAGATATGATCCCTATGCTGGATGTCCAGTAGGGAGAAGTAAATTTAGTCCTGATATAGCATGGCGGGTGCTCTTGTGGACATATATGTACAAAGTGGTAGTGAAGCATAGAGTCTACACACCAACTTGCCCTGTGAATAATGGGAAAGGCGCCATAAAAAGACAGTGTTTGATTTGGGTCTTTAAAGATAGAGTTTACTGGGAGGAGCAGGAGAGGAAGGGCAGGTAGACAGAGATCACAGTCTGCGCAAAGGTGAGAAGCTATGAAGGGCCATGATGCTTTCGGGGCAACAGTGAAATGTCTGGCCTGTCCGAACATAGGGTAGAAGGAAGGGGATAGAGATAAGCCTTGTAAGGGATGTTGGAACAGTTTGGAAAGCCCACGCTGTTTTGTTTAGGTTCCATCCAACAGGGAATGGCAAATCATTGGAGATTTGTAAGCCAGGGAATAAGGTGAGGCTTCTGTCTCAGTAAAAGGACTCTGGCAGCAAGTGTGTGTGTGTGGTGGTGGAAGAGGAAGCGGGGGGGTGCCTGAAGTCAGGGAAGAGAGAGAGGAATCAGTAGCCCACATGGGAGATGACACCACTGACGTGGAGGCAGTGACAGTGGAGAAAGACAAAAGAGGATGGATTTTGAGGGATCTTTAGGAGTTGGACTATAATACTGTCTGAAGTCACTTTCAGCCGTGAAATTTGATGATCCCTTCATGAACTCTTTTTTGGCTTTAGAATTTGGACCAAATATATTAGTAAAATGTTTCTGTTTTTCTAAATATAAACTCAGATAACTTATCTCTATTAGATGAAAACCCAGCTGAACTATGCATTATACGGAAGATTTTATGGTTTCCCTGGGATGAGGTCAGAAATGTTGTGAGAAAGCACCCTGACTGGGTCACTTGGGATAGGGTTGCGAAGTGGACAATTTACTCTGAGCCTCAGATCAAAGCATCCTCATAAACCTCTTCTGCTCTCTCCTCATGACTTGGTTTTAGATGACTATGTGGCAAGAAAAAAAAAAGTTCCACACTTCATTTGGGGCAGTAGGAGGAATGGACATTTCTATATTTCTTTTTTCATTGTAGCGAATGTGTATTTTTTACATATAAAATTTAGTGGAGTTTAATAGCAAGCAATGGATGAATTTAGATGTAGTAGACTTATGAATTGCCAGAAGGCTAGGATGGAGGAGGAGGTAATATAAACTAAATGGTAGCTTATATTAAGCCTGGATGAAATTGGGAACCACAAACAGAGGGCAGCTCTGAGGAACGTTTAAGGAAGTTAAGCAATCTTTGAGTGAAACGAAAGCGCATGAATTTGAGGAGACTATATAGATAAGTGATTATTAAGTCTTTGTGAAGTTCTTTCCTGATTGTCTTTGAGGTATATCGTCAGGAGACAGCAAAGATGGAAGAAATTCCTTCGTTGTCCTAAGGGAGGGTCCTCCTGTCAAACGGCAGGCAGAAGACAAGAAGAGGGAGAGTGTGACTAGCCACACTGTAACCATTCAGTGGCTGCAAGGAAAATTTCTTTATCCTTGCCAATGTGGTATTTTTCTTTTGGCAGTGAAAAATCGTGGAAAAAAATATGCAAAGCCATAACAAGCACTTTGAAAAAGTTGGGGGAAGGGGATTATTCGCATGCTTGAAATAGTAATTTGTTGATTTATTTCACTCTCAGGAGAAGAAACATTTCCAAGAATAGTTTCCCTTATTTCCAGAAAAGCCTTTATATATACTTCAAGTGTCTTAGGGACCTTATCTTACACCCCCAACACAAACATTGTATTAAAAATAGTTTCAAAACTATTTCGCTAGTTCAAGTTTGTAGCACATGATCCTTGCTTAACATTCCTCAGTTTTCTGCAATGGTTTTAACTAAAATAGATACAAAGTAACAGATTAATTGTGTTACTGAGAGTCTGACCTCAGCATCATGGCCTTCTGAATAATTTTAACCTAGGCCATATGTCCAAGTTCCTTCAGCTAATTAATTATTAGCTACTCATTGCTAGCAGTTTCTACACTTGATTCTAGTGCCAGCTCCCCTGGGCTGAATCATTTAACATGAACATCTTAGTCTTCCTCATCCATGAAACAGAATTTATATTATAGCTGTCCGTATAATTTATAAGGTAACTAAAACAAAATGTGGTTTTCTTTTTTCTTTTTAGACAGCATCTCTCTGTGTAACCAGGCTGGGGTGCAATGGTGCGATCTCAGCTCACTGCAACCTCTGCCTCCTGGGTTCAAGCGATTCTCCTGTCTCAGCCTCCCAGGTAGCTGGGACTACAGGTGTGCACCACCATGCCCAGCTAATTTTTGTATTTTTAGTAGAGACGGGGTTTCACCATGCTGGCCAGGATGGTCAATCTCTTGACCTCATGATCCACCCACCTTGGCCTCCCAAAGTGCTGGGATGTGTGTGTGTGTGTGTGTGTGTGAGAGAGAGAGAGAGAGAGATGATTGGCTACAAAGTATTTTTAAGATGGACAGTTGATTCTTTTCCTAAAGTCATGCTCCTAGACCTACACTATTAACTGAAAATTTTATGAATTATCAATTACACAATCTAAGTGCATCTATTATACTTCCCAAAAAAATTCATGTCTTTGCAATAGTGAAGTTGCAATTCAAATCTTCTCATCCTTTTGGGAGCTGTTGAGGTCACTGTTCCTAGCACAGCATCATAATTAAGAACAAGTCTTCTCTGCTTAGTTCTGTGACATTAGGCAGTTTATAACCTCCCTGTGTCTTATTTTCTTCATTTAAAAAGTGGGGATAATCATAGTACCTTCTTCGTTGTATGGTTATTACTTACTGATTAGTGGATATTTTTGGGAAGAGGAGTCAAGAATGATTTCCAGTTTCTGGACAAGGATGACTAGGAGTATGAAGTGCTATCAACTGAAATAGGGAGTATAAGGGTAAGAGCAGATATAAAAGTAAGATCACAGTTAACATGTGCTCATTTGAGATGCCTGCCAATTCCATCAGACATCAAAGATGTTCAATGTGGATTTGAAAATAAGCTTAAGACTTTATGGGTTTTGGAGATCATTTTCACGGAATAATGTATTGAACAGCTCAGGGAACTTTGAGCTATTAAAGGTAGACTTTAATGTAGTCCAATGTCTTAGTTTGACAGTTGAGGAAACAATTATTTAGGATACACTATTTGTGATAAAGTAATGTGGTCTCTTCTTCTTGAATCTGCGACTCACAGTAATGAATAGTGTTTGGCAAAAGTGACACTGTGCTACTTCCAGGCCTAAGCTTTAAGATGACCTGGAAACTTCTGCTTTTGTGCTCTTGGAATCCCTTCACCCCATTTAGAAGTCTGGCTATGCTGTAGAAGAGACCAAATGAAGATGTCACAAAGAGAGGGAGTGGTTATGCCACATCGCAGGGAGAGACAGCATCCAGTTGACCCAGTGTCCCAACCCCAGGGGAACCCCCTGATATACGCAGCACATAGATTATCACCCTCCAGACCGGGCTGAGCTAAATGTTGCCAACCCGCAGAATCATAAGAAATTTAATTTTTTAAAGCCATTAAGATTAAGGGTAATTTGTTACATAGCATTGGTTAATCAAAACAATGGAGGAATCGGGACAAAAATCCATGTCTTCTGAGCTCTAGAACGTAGGTCATCTAGGGCAAGGAACTCATACTGTTTATTCTTTAATAAAAACTTAATAAAGAATGCAGCATGAATAACTGTGCTTATTTGACCTGTTTTCTCAACTGCACAATTTGTATAATAATTAACTTATTGACTAGAATGTACTCTATATCCTGGATTTAATGACTGCTGTCATTTAACCATGAGATAGATCCAGCCAGTCACCCATCCATCCATCTGTCCATCCATTCATCCATCCATCCATATCCATTTCACCTATATATTATCTACCCATTTCTATTTTTTGGCCTTCTATTTTTTGGGCAACGAACTAGACTGCAATTCTATATCAAATGTCTGTTTTACTCTATGGCTTTCTGGCCCATGAGTAAGTATAGGAGAGCTGAGATGGAAAAAGCAAAGTTTTGCCATTATTACCTTAATTTTAAGTCTTTATAATTTTCATAAGGGGAATATCAATGGCACCAATGTTACTTTCACCGCTGAGTGTCTAAAACTTGTATTGAATTTTAACTGTTCAAGAAACATGTTTGCTTGAGAAAAATCACCAGAATTTCAAGACAATAGTCACATCTTCTGAAAATAAACTACTATTCAAGTAAGTGGAGTTCAGATAATGACAACATGTCATCTTCCAAGGAGACAATGTTTATGTGGCATGCATCTTGGAGGTAAATCATTTTTCCCTTTTTATTTTATTTTTTTCAATATACAGTCCTATATGTTTGGAGGTTCAGCATTAGATATTACAGTAAGGCGGCAGGGATCTTATTCATTTCTATATTAGAATTATATTTGTTTGGGAACTGCGCAGGAGTCGGTCTCATGGCATCTGACAGCTTGACAAGGCTTGTTGCCATGGAAAACGTTGGTGATGTTATATAAATATATTCCTAGGTCATGAATTGCCATGTATTTTTTGGACATTGATGCTAAGGGGGAAATGACTAAACATGTTTTTTAGGAAGGAAGAATAACATAGTAAACAAACAATAATAACAAATAATAAATATATGTGTATTCAGTAAACTGGTGCTCTGTTTTCTTAAGCATTAGACTTGTGTTCTAACAAGCCTTTTAGCTATAAAAGTTCACTTATTGCAAAGGCTTTTTCCCCCCTAAAATATTCTTATTACCAGTCATTTTGCAATATTAATGGTTCCACTATTAATAGACTGAGAGACAAGGGAGCTATTATCCTTGCTCTCTATCTGTTATTCCATTAAGTAAGACTGCCAACCTCTGACTGTTAGCAGCTCTATAATGAACCATGTGCTGGAGCCACGGGGTATATCCTAAGTAAAAGTTTTCCTCACATGTTGTTTTTGGTGCATACTATGACTAGACAGGAAAAAGGTACAACAACAAGATGCAAGGGGAGACACTCCATTCAGGTTAGGATCTAAAATAGTCATTTTCTTTGGATTTGATGAGAGGTGAAGAAGTGTTGGGGAAATGATGTGGAAAGTCATGGGTGAATTTCTCTGTAATTTGTCCCCCTCTTATGACTGATGCCCTTTGTGAGAGCTCCAATGGTACCTACAATCTGACATATACAAGCCTGTTATCCATTCTTGCTTTCTCTAACACACTATCATTTATTCAACCTATAAAGAGACCTGCCAGATTCTTATGCTTGGGCAAACACTATCTTAGGAGTCAGTGTTAGCTTCCTGTGTTGGGATGCTGCCTTCACTATTACCACTGTGGTCTCTGCTGTTGTTCACCGTCTGAGTCAATAACGGATGTTACACATACCACTTCTTCATGCCAAAACAGAGAGTGCGCATGACCCTGATTACTAAGAAATCCATCTTTTTCTAAGTGAATGAAAAGTGGCTTTTTACCACAGAATCTAGATCTGTTGAGTTATAATCTATTGTGAGATAAGGCACAGAGGGTTTTCACTAAACTGAAGTACACACATTTGCAAATTATGTACTTTTTAAAATGAATTTACAGAAATCCAGTTTATTCTTTAATAATACCACTTGTATTCACTTAAATTATGCTGGGTTTTCTTGAATGGGAAGAGATATCCAGTTATCAATTACCCTGGATTTGGTGCCACATATGAAGATAGTGCTGCAGTAGGCAACGTCATCTCATGTGTAGAAAGAAATACAAACAAACGTAGAGGGCATAGTGATAGAGAAAAATGATCTTATTTTATTTTTCGTTTGATTTTTATCGTTGCAGATTACTTTTCCAAACTTCATCTCCTTTGTTTCTCTCCCAAATCCTGCCTGGTGTGTAGATAAGTAACATTTTACCCATTTTACAACAGGAAAATGGAGATTTAGTAATTTGCTCAAGTCACACATCTTTAAAGTGACAGAGGTATGCTTCCCACTAAATAGTGGAATCTTGCTAGCAATGTATACAGGTCTTCATACAGTCAGAATTTGCTTTGACATGCTTTCTCTATGCTCAGCTAGGACTCATTTTCATTAAGAAATTCTCAAGCAAGGATGGAGCCAGGAGAGGAATAACTGGGTGGAAACTAACTTCTCCATGGCTTCTTTGGCTGCATTGCCTACTGTGGAAATTGATCCAGGTAGAAGGTTGCCTATTTTGGCAACCTTTGCCCACTGCGGAGGTTGATCTCTTTGGGTGAGATGTCCTGTTGTTTTTCTCTCTACATGCTGGAAGCTTTCATTGCACTGGAAAATAAAGAGACAGAAATAGGAGGGATTTGATGACTTTCAAACTAAGGAAAGCAACTCATTTTCTTTTTAAACACAGCCCTCTGACTAATTTTTGCTGTAATTTATCCTAGTAATTTTGTCTGCACGAAAATGAAGCAGAAGTAACTTTTGCTTGAATTACCTCTGTTCTCTAATTTACCTCACAGATATAAATGTAAACCATGAGGAAGTAAAAAAGTAAGTCCACATATACAAGTAAATTTGAATTTTTTTCAAAATTTTTTACCTCATTTAACATTAATGTTCTTATTTTCTCATTTTTAAAAATAAAAGATCTATTTTAATTTTAAAAATAGAGCTCCAGTTTATGTTTTTAGAGAGACTCAAGTATACCTTAACTTTTGTGCATAAGAATGGTGATAAATTATAATAAAATCTGAACTTAAAATGTGATTAAACATGTTCAGTCATTCTATTTCATATATTACAATTCTTCTGATATTCTGTTTCCCTTTTCTTTAAAAATACAAACAAACCAAATGCAATCATTGATTAAGCATATTCCAAGCATTTTCAAATAGGTAACTTCATTTATTCTAGAGAGGTAATTATTAGGTAGTGAATAGGACTAAGTATAAATAAACTAGCTCATCTTCTTTCAAGCATATGGTAGGTTTGTGTTTCCCCACCCCTTTGACGTTAGATACAACCATGTGACTTGCTTTAACTAATGAAGTCTGAGTAGAAGGACATATGTCACTTCCAGACAGGAACACTTAATCACCAGAGCAGCTTTTCTTCTCCTGCAGCAATCATGAAAGCATGGGAATATACCATCCGTAAGTCTGGCTCCTTGAGTGACTGCCAAAAAGAATCATTAGGTTTTAGAAATTATTCGTTACTGCAACATAGCCTACCCAATCTTGACTGATACAGCTCTTTAAAGATGAGGAAACAAAGACTGAGAGAAATGAAGTGACTCATTTAAAATGACATAACAGAGTTGTAAACCAAGTTTTCTGGTTCTTCTATCCTGGATTTGCAAACGCAATCCAGGATAATTTGGTTCCCCAAGAACCTCAAAATTAAGCAAAATCTGATTTAATGCACATGTGTTATATATGTTCGCATACAAAATAATTGGTTCTTTTGATTGAATTGAAAGAGCGTATTAATTAAAAGAATAATCAGGTTGGGTATTAAAATGAACAAAGATTTAATCTACTAATAGAAGTCATTTCATATATAAACAAAATTGCAGTGTTGAAGCTTTCTAAATATCTGGAACAGTGGGCTCTCTGGGTTACTTAAACCTGCTAGATTGCATATTCAATCACTAGATGACTCCAAATAGGTACCTACACCTAAATACTTACTATGAGAGATTGGGAAGGGAAAAGCAGCCAAGACAGTTCTTAGCATATCCTGTGACTACATGAGACTTCTAACATAATTGTAAGAAGCTTAGAAAATTCACTTGCCATTTACACTAATACCCATAGATCCCTGTCATCTGGACATACTGATCTATGTTCAAGTGAAAATGTACTTTGCAAACAGGCTTTCAGTTGAAATATATTTTTGCAAGATTTCATGACTTGGCAGCCCAATTTCTTTTTTTATGCTAAAGAGATTTTTTTTAAAATGAGTTTAATATCTTGGCCACTTCAAAGTCACACAAATTTCACACTCAGTTTTCACTTTGTGCTCGCCGTTACTGGTGGTATTTTAATATCCCTTGTTTAACTATTTTTTATGTCATTTGCTTTTTGTTTTTTTTGGCAGACTGTGTCCCATTTCCTTTAAGCTTTAACCAATGCCAATTACTTTATATCTTTACCTGATGTTTTGCTCACTTCCTCTATAAGCTAATCTTTCAGGATTTATGGGATATGTATGATTTCTTATTCAAAATAGTCTTAGGAGCAACAGAACTCAAATTCCACAGGAAACAGGAAACATTTTTTATAATATCCATTATATGTTTAAGTAGCAGAGTGGTCATAACTCACTTAAATCTTCAATTCCTCAGTTTCTCCACCTACTAAATATGGATTACTGCCATCTTCTTCATTTAAACTCAAGGATTATTTTGGAAGAAAATGAAATTATGTTTCTAAATCTCTTCTAGTCTTGTAAAAAGAACCATATATACTTAAGACATATGAATCAGACCTGTGCACATTTGGGACAATGACGTTTTAAACAATGATGCTGTCACATTTGGAATGAGCTATCATGTTCAAAGTTCAATGGAGCTTTCAAATATTAAGGGAAATCACAAGTTGATTTCACATACGACCTATATCGTTTTAGACATTATGTCTTAAAAACCAGGTATTCTAATTTTAAAAAATCAGAGCCAACAAAGAAACTTGATTATCTGGTTTAAGTATCAGATTATTTGCTATTTCTGGAAATATTCTTGACATTAATAAAATAGCTCACAGCTCTTCCTATGCTTACTGTATTTCAGTTTCCATTCAGGTGTTTATTACTTTATTTCATTTATTGCGCTCTCTCTCACAACCACCATATGAACTTAGCACTGTACTTATCATCTTCATTTTATGCATTAAGAAACAAAGCCATAAGAAGTTCGTCAAGTGGTTCAAGGTTACAGAGCTAGTAATCGGCAGAGGTCAGATATGAATCCAGGAAGCTTAATTCTAGACCCACATCTATAACTGCTGCCACACACATTTGTCATTATTGGTGAAATCACAATGGGAAACTTATGTAAAGATTCTAGATTACTGGACAAAATCTAAGGCACTATGGAAGGTTTTTGACTTCAGAAGTTTGATCAATAGTATCCCTCCAGATTAGAGAACTGAGGAAGTACCTAAATTGGATCAGAGAGAAAAGGATTATCATAATGTTGGGAAATCCCTGAACGACATCAAATGATGTAGTTGAACCTGGATGTGTTTGGTCTCATGAAGAGATTAGAAACAATATTACAGTTGGGTTAAAACACTTTAAAAGCTATCCTATGATAAAGAAAGGAGGCTGACTCTGGATTGATCCAAAGACAAAATAAGGGCTTTTAGTAAAAGTTAGAGTGTGGAGACAGATTTGGAATTAGTCTGTTGATTAACCATTTATATGAACACCTTAACATGGGTAGCTTCTCTGGAGTGCTGTTCACAAACAGGGTACTAGATAAAAACCTATTATCTGAAGTTTTGTCTGTAATCCCAGCACTTTGGGAGGCAAAGGCAGGAGGATTTCTTGAGCTCAGGAGTTAGAGACCAGCCTGGGCAACATAGGGAGGCCCCATGTCTACTAAAAGTTAAAAAGAAAAATAGCCAGGTGTGGTAGTGCACACTCGTAAAATCTCAGCTACTCAGGGGGCTGAGAAGGGATGATCCCTTGAGCCTGGGAGATCCAGGCTGCAGTGAACCGAGACTATTCCACTACACTGCAGCCTGGGTAACAGAACAAGATCCTGTCTCTAAAAAAAAAAAAAAAAAAAAAAAAGTACAAAAAATAAATAAATAAGAAGTCTCTCTGATTTATTTGGATGGAAAATAGTGTCTGTATTTGTTGTTGGGGGCAACTTTAAAAGGAATCAGTATAACACTGGCAATGGGAGGAAGACAGAGCTCCTGGAGTTTATCAGGGAGATTTCCATAGAGCTCAGTCCATCGAGCAGCCTTAGTATGTGCACTAGGAAGAGTGCTCAATGAACTGTCACTCCCTCTAATTCAAGTAACACTGTTGGAGGTGTTCTCAATTATAATGCATGAGGAATTTTGACTAATGGCTTAAAATAAGAGAGTACGTGTCAGCCCATATCTGTCTATTTCATTGAAGCAAACAGGCATAACCTACTTTGGACACCTATATCTGTATCTGTGTTTTCTTCTCCCCAATCCCCCAATTGTCTAATCATCTGAAAATGTAAAGTGCTTAGGCTGGGAAACCTATTCAGTCAAGGATTCTGTGTTCACAGTTGAATTCCCAGCACTAGCACAGAACCCTACATCTAACAGGACCTCAATAAATAATTGCTGAATGGATCACAGTAAATGCAATAGGTAGTCATTCCTAGGAATTATGTAAAAATGTTCAGCCAGAATGAATTGAGTTTATTAAAGTTTCAGGACCTCTGGAAGTGTTTTTAATCTTTCCTGTCATTTTATGTTTTGACTCCAAAGACTTGAGTTCCAAACTTAAGGAAATTGAAGATAAGTGGTCTAGAGAGTGCCAGTTAAAACAGCAGAGCTACCCATCATTCTCAAGAGTTTTTCTTTTACTGTTAGACCTGAACTTAGCTGTTTTTCCAGAAAGCCCTAATTTCATAAAAGGAGGCTTGCACGGCAACTTAAACAGATTATGGCAATGCTAGTGAACAGACTTCTGGATTTAACAGCTTTCTAAAAAATTAAGAACACAGCACCAGACAGCCTGCAGGATACCACCGCAAAAACTTTCATTATATCTAAACAATTGACTGTCAATGCCAATAACAGATTCCTTCTGGGTTCCATTCTTTCCCAACCAAAAGGAAACCATTTATTCACACTGTAATGTGTCCTTCATGTGAAACATTCTAAGTCGTATAATGTCTTGCAGATGATGTTGTTGAGAAAGGCTTCTGACCCTGGAACAACTCCTGACCAACTTGGGTTATTCTGCATTTATTCTGTTGCTTTCTCACAACACTCAATGTGTTCCTAGCCTCTGAATAAAGGATGTATACAATAGAATCAAGCCAAGTGCAGTAAAGGGAAGTGAAAGGCTACAATTGGTAGCAAAACTGCTAATGGTGTGACTGGCTTGTTTTCAGGATGTTCTCTTCTTATTTTCTTTCCTCCATGATTTTGAACATGGTAAGTTTTAGAAAATGAATTATGTGTCTTATTCATATGAACGCAGGGTAACTATAAACAAAAGTAAAACATGCTTTAACTCATATTATTTCTGCCTTGAGTGTTACAAATAAGAAAATGCTAAAAAATGACCCTAATGCTTTAAATACTGCCATGTATATAGTTACATCAGTTGCAAACTGACCACTAAATGGTGATGTCCTTGCTGTGGGAACATTCAAGACTGGGGAGCAGTCATTCTAGCAATGCTGCATGCTTGCACCATTACATTAAAAACCGAAAGAAAAATTTGAGTGAAGGAACTAGGTCAGTTTAGCCCTCCTATGATCTACCTCCCATACTGTGAAAGGGACAGAATGTCCCCATTAAACACGGAAACTCTTCATTTCCTTGAAGATAAACAGATTAATCAGTCAACAACTAATTATCAAACTATCAGACACATAAATACACAGCACTATACTAAATCTAGGCAAGCCATGCAAAGATAAATGCCTTTATTTGCCTTAAAATTAACCCCAAGGCTCTAATAATGTAATTTTACAGAACACATAAACCCCAATCAGTGATTGATTTTCAGGCATGTGAATTTGAAAGCTTTGATTGAAAATCTTCTAAACATTTTTAGTCTCTTTTCCTTTTTACCCATAACAGTAAAACTGAAAATAAGCACTTACACAACCTGGCCAAATATTTAGATAAAGAATGAGTTCGTAACCAGCAATATCTTAAAATGTGTTTGAGTTATTCTATATGCTATTTAAATAGTTAAACTGTCAGCCTGGGATTTTGTATATATTCCTCATTAGGTTGCCTCAAAGACCCCAGGGTAGGTATATCTGCATTTTAAAATTTTGTATTTTTCCATGGTTTATATATCCCATAAAATGCCTTGAGAATTTTATGAGGGATGTTACATTAATATGTGTTATTATAAATATGATTTAAATATCTAAAGCATTGCAGAGTGATTACTGTTCAATAAGGCAGTGTGCATAAAAAGGTTATCTCCACACTGTGCTTAGGTTTCTACAGTATAATATAATGAATTGTTCAATATAGTTTGCATGCTATTTGTCTCTGTTTCTTCCTAGGCTCTAGGGAAGCTGATGTGCAACCCTCTAACAAGGCAATCATAAATTGCAGAACAATAAACAGCCCTGGAGATTTTTAGATAGTATGTGGTTAGCATGCAATCCATCTTGGGAAACTTGATTTAATACCTCAAAGGAGCATCTCTGACAATGCTTAACATTGTTTTAAACTGCTGCTAAATCAATTAGTGCATTGGAGAATCCTAATGTCTCTGCCTCTCTCATCGCCCATCCCAAGAATTCTGGCTGGTTATTTTGTAGAGAAAAAGATTTAGGGAACCACTGCATGGATGCACTTGGGTTCCCTGGAAAACATTAGAGAGAATCCTGCATGAAAGGAGGGGTAAGCCAACCTCCCAACCTCTTTAAATCATCAAGATCGATGTGGGCGTCACCTTCAAAATTCATTTCAGTTTTTCTGAGTTACCACAACTGTAGCCAAGAAGGATAAATTACATAAAAGGTAACTATTATTCTAAAATCAGGACTATGAGGTTAAGTACAAAACAAAAAGTCTTAAGAAACAAGTTTGTTTGCTTTATTTATGCATTTCCTTTCCTACTGAAAACATGTATAGATACTATCTAATCCTCCCATATTTATGAACACGTAACTTAAAAGTTAAAAACCAGCAGTAGACAAACCTCTCCTAATAGAAAGAGGTATCAACAATTTCTTAGCTTGTGATAGATTATTCAATCCTTTTCTAACTGCACTAAGTTGCAATCATTAACATAACAATTGTTACATGAGGAGAAAGAGCATGACTTCTCTCCAAATTTCACAATATGCCCTCCTTTCCTTGTATTTTTCCTCATTAGTTTATTGAAGACAGTTCTCAGGCAATTCCCTGTCTTTCTTTTCATTTCTTGTTACAGTGCAATAGTCTTGCTTTTCCAAGACTCACAGAGCCAGGTAGTTCCTGCTTCCTGCAGGGTTAAATCACAGATTGTGTGGAAGTGAAGCCTCCTGCCGCATCCTTCTATCATACTACAGTTCTTTCCTTTTAGCACAAGTTCACTCAACTTATGGATGCAGGACCAGCTGACTGAATTAAGAAACAAAGCTCAATGAAAATGAAGCTAAATGAAATAGAGAAGCTAATTAGTCAAACTAATTGAGTTTCCTTTTTTTTTTTTTTTTTTAAGCAATGCTAAGTAATTTTTTTACCTGATTTTTAAAAAATGGGTAGCCTTTTTTGGTGATGTATTAACACAACCAATGTTTTCCTCAACCGAAGTTTAGTTTCCATTGGCAAACAAAAAAATTCATGATTTTAAGCCTCTATTATTTCCTTCAAAGATGCATAGGGTATGATTTTTCTGGAAGTAATTTAAAGTTCATATTAACTCCCATATGAAATAAGAAGCCCTACCATATTAGCTTCTATATGTAATGGGAAGCCAAAGAGTAAAGCCTTCACACCTGCCCTCCAAATAATTGAATGAATATTTAAATAGCCTGATTCATAGTTTTAAGTCAGGATGAAGCTCATTTTTCTAATCCATAAGTGCTATGGACAATGTTATATTTCAGTTTCTTTATAATGTTATTTCCAAACAAAGTAAGACATAATTGAATAATTTCTCAATTACTTACATCTCTTGCTTCATTCTCTTGTTCCTTTTTGGGGTCATTAGTATGTTTGAATAATAAATTACAGTATAAATGAGTATAATTGTTCCTGTGTTTTGAAAATTTATTTCTCTCATATGCATATTTATCTCATTTGCATATTTGTTTGGTTCCCACTGCAATGCTAATGATGAGGTTCAGGACATAGTACCCCAATATATGGCACCTTGGCATTTGGGAAAGTAGCAGAAGTAATAAGATCACTCTTACTTTCCCTTCACACCTCTTCCCTAAGGCAAGGTCGTAAGACCCTGACTCAGAGTTGCCTTTCCTATGGAGGAAAAGAACATCCTTATCTCAGAAGACACAAGGACACAGGAAAGAATCTGAACAAATAAAGTCTTCTAAGTTACCCCAGTTAATTACTGTTAGATTATACTTTTAAAAAATCCATTCATACTTCTCAATGCTTATCCACTTCATCAAACTCAGTATAAAAGGATCCAGGTTTACCTGTTTCTTTGGGTCTTCATTTCTAAAGGCTCTTTTGTCACATAAACCATATTAAATAAATGTGTCTGCTTTTCTCTTGTTAATCTATCTCTTGTTATAGGGGCCTCAGGTATGAACCTACTGAAGGGTGAGAAAAAGAAGTCTTTTCCTCCCCTATACCATAATGAAATTTGGCAAACATTATTCTCATTTTATGTAACTAATAATGAAGGCACTAAGTGGAAACACGTCCAAAAAAATGGGGGAAAAGCCAATGCCAAAATCAGGCAATTTAAATATTTTAATAACTTTTGTAGTGTTTTGATTGGAAAAGAGACTTATGGTAAAAATTAAAAGAATGTTTTGATATTAGGTGTCATGTAAAAATTGTTCAAGAGTTCTTTCTCACACTTTCTCTCTTTGTCTTCTTAGGTATCAATGAAACTTTGCCTAAGTCCATAGTGGTGCTAGCCAAATGCAGCTGTATTTTGTTTAGCAGTCCTTAATATGAGAAGGGATTCTGATCACAGAACTGGTGTCTGTAAATCCTATTCACATATCATCTTTGATGGAACCTAAGTAACATTTTCCTTACTGTCAAACCTTACAGTGATTTCAAAATCTAACAGAACTTGTCGCATAGCAGGGGCTCAACAGGTAAGTGTTTCATTGGTTATTATAGAAACCACTCTTGCTCAAAATGTGAACTCCCAAGATATACAGGGGAAATGACATGGCAGAGCTTCCTTCCTGTCATTTCTTTTTTTCAGTAATCTTACCCAAGTGTCTTTTCTACAATTTTCTCCTTTCACCTCATTCAGATGTTTCTGTATCACATTCTGCTTGTGTGTTTAGGTAATCAGAGGCATATGGCTCAGTTTGAAGGTGATTCTGGTTCACCATTACTATTATTTCCTTAAGCTGTTGGCTACCACATGACTGTTTCTTTTCTTGTTATTATCTTCATCAGAAAGTAAAAACAAAAAGACATTGAAGTGTAATCAGTGCAGTTTGTGAATTTCTAAAGAGCCCTCCCCAAAAGAGTGGTTGAAAGATATATTCTATTCATTGGAACAACCCACACTTAATATAGAAATAACACAATGCTCTAATACAAAGTAGAGTATTATATTAAATATTGTAAAAGGTATACTACTTCAATGTAAGTAGCTGTGCCAAGGAGAGGAGAGAAAATTAATTCTCTGGGAGAATCTAGGAAGGCTTTAAAAGAGAGACAGCTTTTGAGTTTGGTGTTGAATGATGGTATTAGGTTGAGGCAGAACTTGAATACAAAGCAAAGACATTTGATTTTCTTACATAAGGAAAAAGAGTCATCATTTTTAAAGGCAGAGAATGACAAGATCCAAAACCTTGATTCATAATTTTTAGGTTATTCTTTGATTACAATTTTTTCTTTTTTTCTTTTTTTTCTTTTTGAGATGGAGTTTTATTCTTGTTGCCCAGGCTAGAGTGCAGTGATGCAACCTCAGCTCACTACAACCTCCGCCTCCTGGGTTCAAACGATTCTCCCACCTCAGCCTCCTGAGTAGCTAGGGTTACAGGCGTCTGCCACCACACCCCAGTAATTTTTGTATTTTTAGTAGAGACAGGCTTTCACCATGTTGCCCAGGCTGGTCTCGAACTCCTGACTTCAGTTGATCCACCCAGCTCAGCCTCCCAAAATGCTGAGATTATAGGCGTGAGCCACCACGCCAGGGCAATTACTTTCTATTTTACAACTTCCTCCAATAATTTGATATTTAGATTACGATCTCTTATAATCTCATAACAGACAATTTCGGATTCCTTGACTTATCTTTCAAGTAAAAACTAGAACTTAAAAGTCAAAGTAACCTAAAGATGCTTTAAAAAAGCAATGTCATCAAAAGACATTTGATATTAATCATATTTACTTTAAATAAATGATATTTTTAGGCAAGGCACGGTGACTCACACCTGTAATCCCAGCACTTTGGGAGGCCTAGGTGGGTGGATCACAAGGTCAGGAGATCGAGGCTATCCTGGCTAACACGGTGAAACCCCGTCTCTATTAAAAATACAAAAAATCAACGGGTGTGGTGGCACATGCCTGTAGTCTCAACTATTCGGAAGGCTGAGGCAGGAGAATTGCTTGAATCCAGGAGGAGGAGGTTGCAGTGAGCCAAGATTGAGCCACTGCACTCCAGCCTGGGTAATAGAGCAAGACTCCGTCTCAAAATAAATTTTTAAAAATGATATTTTTAATTAAGTTATCTTCATCTACCCCTACACAGAGACCCTTCAACAATTTAAATGCCCTTTGCAGGTACTTAATACTCTCCTCAAGAAGAATTCTGCTAATTATTTTATTCTTACCAGAAATATTTTCTTAGTATATATTAGGCTCCACATACTGTACTGGTAGTGGAGGATCAAATATAGAACATGCATGACTTCTGCCTCCATTGATTATAATTCTCAAATGAAATTGTTCCCAAAATGAAAATTCTCGAAGGCAAGAAACATGTCTCATGCATCTGTATACCCCAAATAATTCTGAGTACTGGCAAGTTACATAACTTCTCTCAGTCTCATGTTGATTTCATGGGGTTATTTTGAGGATTAAATGAGTTAGTGTATCTAAACTCATAATAAACACTATTTATTGTACAAAGTAGGTGTTTTATTGATATTTAGTGAATGCATGACTGATGGATTAGAAGCCTTTCTGCTTTGCACTTTTCAGATTGATAATTAACTTTTTATTGAATTTCTTTTATAATAAAAGCAATTTTGTAATCTCACATTTTATTGACACTGAAATGCGGATTTGTTACAGTCTGCATGTTGACTTGGCTTGAAAGTAGTAATGTTGACTTCATAAAATAATACTTTGAGGCTTTATCTCTACATGCCACTTTTATACTCCAGCAAGAAAATAACGATAAGTTACACTGCAGTAAAGGTGACTGTCTCTTCTATTTTTTATTTGCTTGAATTCTGCTTGCAGCAGGAATTTGATGCCATATGGAGGTATGCTTCCTTGCTGTCAGTATATGGACCTGTGGTGTTATACAAAACTCTCTTTTCCTCATTAAGGGCATATAAAAGTCTAAAAATAAATCTTACGCTATTTCATCCTTCACTTTTTCGCAAACCTCTGGGGACAATCAGCAGCCAGCCAGTTCCTCATGGTTAGGTGAAGAAAGCAAAGCTAAGGTGCTCACAGAAGAAAGCAGGATGTCAGAAACTCATGCCTGCAAGACTGGAATCAAAGCCAGAGGAAGGTGAAGAACTTGTTAATATGGTTTTAAGCCTTAAGTTTTACATTATGGGTTAGTTCTGGGGGAAGCTTCACCTCCAAACTCCAGGAGCAATAAGATAGCTAGACATAATCAACTGGGCTGGTTGCTATTGTTTAAGAAATTGGACTAGCAGCAAAAGCAATATGCAAGAAGTGGTGAGGATTGGCAAGTCTTCACCTTCCTCACGGCCCAACATCCATGTAGAAAGTGTGACTTCTTGAAATAGTAGCTCTCTTTATTTTTTTTATTTCATGGGCACTGATACTCTTGCCCCAGCTATCTTCTCACTTGTCTTGCATCATGCTTAAAGTCTCCGTTTTCTACTATTATGATGTTCAGGTCACTGGAGAGGAAGAACATCAGATAAAACTGTTATGAACTACTCAAATGTTAAAGTCAGTTAATTGATCAGTTTACTTTACTTTTCCTACTGGAAACAAGGGATTTAGACGTGAAACTGCCAAGTTTTGATAGCGGGAGCTTCCACTGAGAAAGATGAGAGCCAAATCGGGATCACCGGGCTGCCCACAAAGAATACTAAAATAGTGAGCACTAAAAGGGAAGTGCGTGCCCAGAAAGAGCAATGGAGCGTGCTGAAGACCAACTTCACCACTTCACCGAATTGCCCAGAGGCTTCCTCTATGCTCTGTTTCAAATGATCAATTTCAAGTGATCATGAAATTATATTATCTCAGGAGTGTAGTTTGAAACACTTAATGGTCAATGTCTTCGTCTATTTGGGCTATAACAAAATACCTTACTTAGTAGTTCATAAATAATAGAAATTTATTTCTCATAGTTCTGGTGGCTGGGATGCCCAAGATCAAGGTGCAAGCAAATTCGTTACCCAGTGAAGGCTGGCTGTTTCATAGATGCTACTTCTTGCCGCTTCCTCATGTGGAAGAAGGAGTTAAACTTGCTCCCAGAAGCCCTTTTTATCAGGGCGCTAATCCCATCCATGAGCATAGAGCACTTACTATCAAATCATTTCCCAAAGGCCTATCTCTAAATATTATTACCTTGGGGGTTAAGCTCTAACATATGAATTTTGCAGGGACAGTAACATTCAGGCTATAGCAGTCAGCAAATTAATTACAGAATTCTTAACTCTGTGGGATAGCTCATGTCTTTATTGTCATCCAGATAAAAAGACTATATTCCAAAACAGAAATATTGAATATCTATCTCTTAAAATGATACCCAGGTAATATAATCATTTGCTTTCTTCCCAGCTGAGTCCTGAGAAGTCTTGTTTACTTTTTCATTAGAAAATATGAGAAAAATCTGTAAGTGATGAGACTTTATTAAGGAGAATTCTGTCTCAATTAACGTTAGGCTCTGCTAGAGTTGATAAAAGTCAATGTTTCTATTGTAGAAGAAATACATAGTTTAACCATAGAAGATACAAAACTTGCCATCCTTTTGCACTAAGTTTTATCAAACGAGCTGAGCTGTAGGCTGTCTTGAAAATAATATTTATTTCTGAGCCTTTTTTTTAGGAGGAGAGTCTACAGATATTGTGAATTAAATCAAATAATGTATCTGCCTACAACCTTTGGCAATCCTAGTCACAAGAATTCCAGATATCTTTTCCTGTATTCCCCGTTTCTATCTAAAAATCCGTATAGTCATAATCTCAAGAAATATGGATTTTTAGGTGGATATAGATGTATATTTTTTTCCTACATATGTACATTTTTTCCCTAAAATGCCTATTCCTTGATCTGATTCAACTGGTATCACAGAGGGCTGAGATCCCTAGACATATGTGGAATATTTTTAATGTTTTGTTAAATTTGAAATATGTCTGTGTTTCCACTCTTTCTTTCAGACTGTTTGATCTTTCAACTATATGAGACATCTTGTTAGAGTTAAGATTTCAGAAAATGCTTTTTCCCCATTCCAATTTTAAACTAACGCAAATCCATTTATTCAAAGAAGTTTTACTGAACCCAGAAATTGAAAAGAATACTTATAAAACAACATTATGAAATCAGAGAAGGAACATTAAACTGTTAACTTTATTGATTGACTATGTAAAGCATTCTAAGCTCACTGAGAAAGAAGTGCTGAGGGGCAAAGTTCATTGCAGGGCGATTAAACAGAAATTTCATGCAATGTGAACTTAGCTTTCAACACAGAATTAAAGGGCTTCAGGAATCATACATTGCACCTTGTACTCAATATATGAAAGACATAAATATATACATTTGCAAAGATAAAAAAAGCAATCCTTTTAAATGAAGTCTAATATTTTGTTGTTGTGGTTGTTGTTGTTGTTCTTGAGATGGAGTATTCACTCTTGTTGCCCAGGCTAGAGCACAATGGTGCAATCTTGGCTCATACCAACCTCTGCCTCCTAGGTTCAAGCAATTCTCCTGCCTCAGCCTCCCGACTAGTTGAGATTACAGGCATGTGCCACCACGCCTGGCTAATTTTGTATTTTTAGTAGAAATGGAGTTTCTCCATGTTGGTCAGGCTGGTCTTGAACTCCTGACCTCAGGTGATCTGCCTACCTTGGCCTCCCAAAGTGCTGGGATTACAGGCGTGAGCCACCGCACCTGGCTAAAGTCTAATATTTTCTTTAGAATTTCCTGTTACAGGTCTCAAGAAAGAGTTATAACATTCACAAATATAAAATACAGGTATATATCATGAACACTTTATAGATGCCTGGTTAAAGGCATATTACAGTCTCTTATTTATTGTCACAATTATAACTCAATTTCCTTGTTTGTAAGAAGTAAGTTGATAACAGATTTACTAAAAAAAAAAAAGAAAAAAAAAAAGACCTATAGAAAACAATGGACATGCCAAGTTCTTACACAGTAACACATAATTATAGGCACAGAAGGAGTCTAACAACATAGGATATAGGATATATATATATAATAAGACTCTCTGGTTTGGTAGAAAGCTTGAAATATTGTTGCAAAGACAAGATAAATACATGAAACATTCAGATAATCTGTTCAAGGGTTAAGACGAAGTTTACACATTATGCATGGGGTGGAAACTGTATTCCAACAAAAAACATCCTATTATAGATCATTATTTCCTCTTTTATTTTGACTTTAATGGCATATACCTAGTTGTTGCATATTTTCATACATTTTTTTCTCTCCCTGTAGCCTTTCTCACTTACATATTCAGGGGTTTACAGTCTCCCTCCCCTTTCTCCCCTTTAGTTACATGTGGTATCTGCAGATGCAGCCCACACTGTTCTCTCTATGAACATCCACTGATAGACAGGTGCAGAGATTGATCACGGCTCCTTAACAGTGCTGGAAATGGCCGCCAGTTGTGAAGAAGAATAACAACTGGCAGCCATTCTGATTGGTGCTGGCACTGACTCTTTCTTATGAGATCCAAATGCCTTGAGAACCAAATGTTCCTGGGATTCAGGCTTTCTGCAGCCAACAAAGCTTAGGTCAAAAAGCTAATTGGCTACTTGAAACTTTAGTTAGATATCTTTAAGAGAAACAAAAAGGGTTGTTTCTGTTAACTCACAGAACCTATATATGCATATACCAGGAGCGATGGCTAAACAGATAGATGATGAAAAGCCAAACACTTCTTTGAAAGAGCTTTTCTTTCAAGGTAAGGTGAAAGTATTTGAAATAACAATGCAAAATACATTTTCTATAGAAACTTGTATCAAACTGTTATTTCTTACATTCACCATGTAATTATGTCTTTGGTGATATAAAATCTTCTCCACTGTAATTGTTCAAAGCTGAATGGATCAAGAGAAAGAAAGCAAAGAAGGAAGAAAAGAAGGAAAGAAGGAAGCAACCAAGCCCCTTTGCCGAGGAGTATTTTGTATAATTCAAATGGCATTGTAATTCCCCACCAATAAAACACCATGTTCTAAACCTTCTATATCATAGCCTAACGTGAAACATTGGCCTTCTTTCTCCTTTGCCCCTCACTCAAATGCCAGAGCCACTGTAGGGCATGGCACAAAGAGGGAAACAGTGCTGTGGCATTCTGATTAGACTCTAACAAAAAAAATTTTCCTAAACACTCTTTCACTAGTGGACAGTTCAATAAAAGAGGGAACTGGGAAGACAGAACCTCCTGCACACTGTCATTAATGAACATCCAGTCGACATTGACCTCTGTGTAGTGCTGCGCTGGATACCATACAGAGCAGTTCACAGACACGCTCCCTGCTGCTCTTTAAAGTTTGCAATTGAAAACAGATGACAATAGGCTGAGGAAAGTGATAACAAGCCACTGTGAGATTATATGCTGAATTAAAGCATAAAGCAAACAGAAAGGAAAAAATTAAGGGTTATCATGTACAATAGGTTAGGATATAAAGAGTTGCTCTATGCCATTAATTGAGAAGAAGCTTTATTTTTATTTAATGAGAAAAAAAGTCATACCATGGAGGTAGAGCCTGAAGAGGTCTTTATGTAAAAGTATCAGATGAGTGATGTTGGCAAACTAGGGGAAGGAGAGTGCACCAGTTGTGGGGATCATAGACTTACCAGGTCAAGCATTGTGTGAAGGGGTAGTGGACAGACTGACATTGGCCAAGTGGAGGGCATGGCCTGAAGCCCAGGGGGAGAAAAGAGACTATAGCTATATGCCACTTTATTGAAAATGAAAGCCCAGCCTGTGTTTGTTTGCTCCAGTATTTTATTATACTGGAACATGAATGAATACATCTATAGTGTAGGTTATTTCCTACCTTGAAGCTAGGTGGCTGTCTGGTGCTGATTTGCCATTTCGCCTCTGGGTAGCATAGGTAACGGAGAAAGTAGGTCCTTGGCAGGTGCTGTGCACCAAATTTGACCACTTTTTCTGACTATGCTTCAGTGCTAAGCCATGGAATCTGAAGAAAGGAGTATCTGGAGTGATCAAGAATTTGAAAACTACAGGAGGAAGGAAAAGAACATTTCTACATTTTATTTTCTACTTTGATTATTGGAGTTAACAATTTGTAGCTTTAATTAATGCTTTGTTTCTGTGTATGAATATAAATAAGTGTTTCTTATGAATTCATTCCTATTTATTGTCAGGGTTATGTGATTTGAGAGAGTGTGAATTTTTGTTTTTGCAAAGAACACCTCTTCTCCAGGTAACCTGACCTACTAGCCAACCATTATGAAGAATATCCTGCTATTTTAAGATAGCTCAATTTGACCCTCAATATGGCACCCTTAAATAAATAAAGCCCAAATGCATAATAGTGGGAAGCTATTTGCCTTCTTTCTCTTGCCTTGAACCCTTTGGTAATACAGCGTAATAGTTTTGTAAAAGTCTGTTTCCTTAAAAACCGTGACCTCCTATGAGTGTTGATGTGGTCCAGACAAGAACAATCAAAGAAAGGTTAAAGGAATTGTTACTATTTGACCAGGCAAAGAGAACATTAAAGACCAACAACAAAGACCAGCCTGTATCTAATCAAGAAAAGATGGTTGATTTGTATATGTAAAACACCAGTTAGACTAAAGGGAGAACCCCTCAAATAGGAATGTACTATTGAGGAGATTTTGGAGTTGTAACCATGGAAATCTTTCAAACTGGATGGACAAACAGCTAATGCAGAAATTTACCTGTCTACGGAGGCCAGAGCTTGACTCAGACCATTGCAAGCCTGTCATTTGATGCTCCTTCCTTGCCTACTGCTATAAGTAAAATACATAAAATAAGTAAAATGAAAAGATGAGGTGTTGCCATAAATCTTTATTAGTGAACTTTCGTTCATTGTTTTAAAGAATGAGGGGAGTAAAAAGGTCATCCCCTTTTGACTCAAATCTGATATTATCTCTTCTACGACAAATTCAGATTCACTTTCTTTCTATCAGAATTTTCTTGGGAAACTTCAGGGATAATAAAGAACTATGTATTTGGATCACTACTCATATATTTTCTCATTATTGTGTTTCTTTCACTTGGTTAGTAGAGTTTTTTTTATCAATATAAACAGGACCTTTTTTTTAAGATTTCCATTTTCATAGTGTCATTGTGACACTGACAGCTGCCTAACAGTCATGTGAAATATATAATTGCCTAAGGAAGAATATTCCATGACCAATTCTTTCTTTTTATATTAAAAAGAAGTTTGACAGGCTTGCTAAGCCCCAGGCTTCTGAACTTTATGGCAGTTCAGAAATTCTTTTTATTTTCTAGATATTATATTCATATATTTTTCTACATATATCAAATGATTTTCTCTGGAATAAGTTTAGTAATATATTTCTTTCTGCTTTGTCCCAGATATTGCTTTTTGTTTTTGTTCTAGATCTTTCTCTATAGCACCTCTCACAGGTCCAAAGACAAATAATAATTCATATTACTTAATATATTCCTAGTAACAGAATACTTCTCTCTCCAAGTTTCAAATACTATCTAATCTTCTTTCTAAATTTTGAGGTTGAATTTAATGTAGAGTTTTAATGTATATTTTTAAAAGATGAATTGTTGCACACACACTTTTTGTTGTGTTTGTTATTGATACTTATTTATTTTTTCAGTGTTTGCTAGGAAGAGTTGTCCTTCAGTGTAACCTCCATCGACATTCCTCTACATCCCCTCTCTGTACCCCCTCTATCTAATCAAAAACTTTTATTCAGGTCTGAAAAGGAAATTCCTGAACTTCTTATGAAGCCATCCTTACTTTTCTTTTCTCAAGGACACATCACTCTGATTCCTTTAACATTTTCTAATTGTTCGTTTTAACAGCCCTGCTCATTTTTGTTATGATCTTTTGGACCTTCTCCAAGTTATCTGTTAAGCATGACATTCTTTTTTCTTTGCAAACTGGTAGGGTAAAGACGATATTATATCATGACAGAGAGTGATTCCCTAAGGAATAAAACCTTAAGGAGAGTTAGAGAATTGAGGGCTGAGATATTATTATAGAATGTTCAACTTATATCAGACTTCATCTCAGTTGTGGACTTCAGGCTACTGTCATTTTTAGTTACCTTCTTTATGCCTTTGTACATTTTCCCTAGCCACAGCAAACTTGGAGGAAAAATGGGATAGAGAGGAATATTTTGCTGGCTTTTTGTTTTACAACCCTCCAATTATTACAGGTCTTCAAGGCCCTGCCACGTACCCTCCCCCCACTCATTCCTTGGGGTCCTAAGGAGATGTCTGACATATATTCATGAACAAATTCATGCAGCTGTTCTTCACTTTCTCCACTAAGTATCAATAGGTAAATATGCCTATTGTCACTCTCGCTGTTGCTGGTTCCTATGATCAGGAGAAACGAGGTTGTTTTAGAGTGTCAAAGCTGCCACTCTCTGGCCAGCTTCTTAAATGACATTGCTGTGCTGAGGGCCCTCCTGAGGAGGTCCCACTGCTGCCCCCATGGGTGGTGCCTTCCAAGGCCTCCTAGAAATCCTCTAGTGGAGCTTATGGTGGCTCCAGAATGTCCTTGTAGCAGCTATCTGGGCACAGTTATTGAGGAGAAGTGGGAACTTGGGAATTTGCTCTGAGGCTTTGCATGTATTTATTTACATCCAGATAGCATGTTTCCTTGCATGCCTTTGGGGGAGAAAGAGTTGATGGATACAAATGGGTTGGGGGGCCTGAGACTCTGCAGCCTCCATCCCAGTGTGCTTAGGGAGGTGGTGGAGCTGCAGGACTAATTCAGAGCATTGAATTAATGCAGTCAATCCCAGGGCATTGTATTTAGGTTTTGAAATAATCTCTAGACACTAACCCATTCCTCAGGGCTCTTTGGCCAACATTAGTTCCTCCAAACTCACTCCATTCCTAGAAACTCAGGAGTCAGGACTGGCATTCTCAGTGTCAGATTCGTCTTGGCAATGGCACGTAGTTTGTCTCCCAAGGGTCACCTTAGTAAGAATTTGTCTGTCCTGCTCTCACCATTTTTGTGTTCATATAGAATCTGAAGGTTGGTGGGGAGTGGAGGGAGGATGACAGAGAAGTAATGGCAGTCCAAGGAGTTCAGTTTGCACAGAAACCATGTTCCTCCAGACATGCCTGTGAAAACCAAAGCATCAGTACGGCAAACTTGCTGTGCACCTGGGCCTGATGAGACTCTTGGAAAGAATGGACAGCACATGCAGTGATGAGAGTACAGTGGTTTTTTTTCTGCTGAAGACATTGCCAGCCATATTGTGGCTCACGAGATAGAGAATAGGAAAATAATTACCTAAAGGGACCTTGAGTTGGGGGGCTGGAAAAAAGTTTTGCTTTTTAAAGATACCTTACTACTCAAATTATTTCTTGTTCTCAATCTCTTAGTTTGTAATTTAGTTTTTTCTTTTACTAGTTTAATCCATTTTAAACCATTATTAATGTGTATTTTTTTAACTTTTCCCCCAAGATTTTACAGTTTGTTTGATTTCGCTTTAGAATAAAATCGTGATTTTACCATTATATTAATTTCATTTAATTTATTTTATTCCTCAACTTACAAATGTTAAGTACTCTTCTAATATCTCATTTTATTTCTTTACCTCACCTTTCTAACTTTTATTTTATGGTGTCAACTTTGTTTTAATCATCTTTATTTTTTACCTAGTTTATTCTTTTTTGTTTAGCTATGTATCTTCTCTTTTAAAATTATTTTTACATTGGTTTTATAAGAAGTCAGGAAGGAGACATGGTCGTGGAGGCAAAGAGAAAAGTCATTAAAAGCACAGAGACTCTGAGAACAGCAGCACTACTGTAGTCCCTTAATGGTTTCAAATCCCTTTTAATGTTGAATCCACTAAAACTTTAACTTGAGTGACTCAAGAGACCACCAAGTTTTAGATTTCCTCCCAGGATAATGCTAATATTACCTGCTCTAATAGCACATTTGAAATGCTGAAATGGTGTTGTTTTCTCAGCTCCTTTATGAAGGAAAATGTTATTTAAAATCCACATTCTCTGCCATGTTTGATTGTAGACATGGTGCAAACCTCCAGGTTGGAGCTGGGCAAAGTTACATAAAACAGAGGGAGGCAAGTAAGACATTCATTTCAGGCAAGAAACATCAACAAAATATACCTAGTTTGACTTTTAACAAGGACTTAGATGGTCTTTACATTTTCATTAAGACACTCAGAAAGGTGACATGGTAGTGGCTTCTTGATAAGTATGTCACAAGGCATTGCTAAGGGTCAAGAAAAGGTAACATGCATTTTGGCTTTTTGGCTGCTGTTTAGAAAGAACAAAGCATCTTCCCATCAAAAAGAAGAGCAAAATATTGTTTTGTTGTAAAGATATTAAAATAAATAAGTAAATCAATAAAACCCAATTAAACGTAGAAAAAGAAACGTCCAAGCAGGGGAGTTGGAGGAAATGGAAATGTCCTGAGGAAGAGGAAAGGGCTCTCTCTCTGCAAGTCCTTGAAAATGGCAAGGGTGGAAGAGATCTTTACTGGTAGCAAGATCCTTGTCTCTCATGTCCTGCACTTTTTGCACATCCATGCCTCATGTGCTTTTGAAATTACGAATGAGATGTGAAATGCTTGGGAAAATAGACCTAAATGCTGTGGCCCAGATAAAAACAACAACTCAAGGACCCGTTCAAAATCCAAGAGACACAGAAAGCAATTTTCTTGGGCATGACTACTATGAATACTGTATTGTATAATACGCTGTGTTGTATTTAAAATATATCTTGATTTCTCTTCATGGCTTACGTGTCATTATGGCTTACTAAATTTAATGATATTCATTCATACTTAATTCCTTGAATTTCCTCTTATTTGCAAGAGAAAATTATGCCTTTAGTGGTACTGACAGCATTCCTTCCCCACATTTAATTCTGCATTAGGATACTATCCTAAATCTTTTCCCTAGTGAAGCCCCAGATTTTCAGGTTTCTCTTACCAATATCAAGCTCCATTTTCTCCAGAAGGGAAAAAAAAAGAATTGTGCTTGAAGTTATTAAAGCATTAACTTTAACAAGAAAAAAATAAAACCAAGCTAAAAATCAAACACGAAGAGGAAGATTACATAAATTATGAATCACTGGCATTATGGAATATCATGTGACCAAATTATGCTACAAGCTGTATAACCAAAAGAATTATTATTTGGGTAGAAAGTAATGTGTACGACTTCTTTTCTTTTTGCAGAAAACTCATTAACCAATAACCCACCCCATCTGGAAACTAAAAAGCACATTTATACATAAATTATTGATTAAAAAGAAACCCTAAATAGAAATTATAAACATTTACAATTGAATGACCATAGAAACACCATATACAAACCTTCTCAATAACTTAAAAATATTAAAAATAAACAAGTTACAGGTTCAACTCCTGAAGCTGCTAGAAGGAAAATAAATCCAAATGAAAGATGAGATAAATATAAGACAGAAATAATGAAATAGAACACAAAAGCCAATTATAGTAATCAATAGATCCAAAAAATTTTTCTTTACAAAAACTAACAAAGTAGACAAGACCCTGGAAAAACTAATCAAGAGCAGAAAGCAATAATAACGTCAGAAATGGAAAAGGAATCTAGATAAAATGAAAAAAATAGGGAGATATAAATTAATTTTAAAAAGTCTTGAATGAACCAATTACAGTAAAAGAAAGTAAAATGGTGATGTCATCATCCTGCAATAGATGTAATGCAAAGGTAACAGACACATAGATCAATGAACAGACTAGAGAACCCAGAAACAAATCCACACACCTATGGTGAACTCATTTTTGACAAAGCTACCAAGAACAGACATTGGGCAAAGGAAAGTCTCTTCAATAAATGGCGCTGGGAAAACTGGATATCCATATGCAAAAGAATGAAACTAGACCCCTAACTCTTGCCATATATAAAAATCAAATCAAAGCAGATTAAAGACTTAAATCTAAGATGTCAAACTATGAAACTATCACAATAAAACAGTGGGGAAACTCTCTAGGACGTTGGTCTGGGCAAAAATATCATAAGTAATACCCCCCAAGCTCAAGCAACCAAAGCAAAAATGGACAAATGAGATCACAACAAATTTAAAAGCTTCTGCACTTCAAAGGAAACAGTCAACGAAGTGCAGAGATGACCCACAAAATGGGAGAAAATATTTGCAAAGTATCCATCAGAGAAGGAACTAATAACCAAAATATGTAAGAAGCTCAAACAACTCTATAGGGAAAAAAACTAATAATCTGATTAAAAATGGGCAAAAAATTTGAGTAGACATTTCTCAATTTTTGAAGACATACAGATGGCAAACAGGTATATGAAAAAGTGCTCAACACCACTGATCATCAGACAAATGCAAATCAGAACTACAATGAGATACCATCTCACCCCAGTAAAAATGGCTTTTATCCAAAAGGCAAGCAATAACAAATGCTGGAGAGGATGTGGAGAAAAGAGAACCCTCATATACTGTTTGCAGTAATGTAAATTAGTACAACCCCTGTGGAGAACAATTTGGAGGTTCCTCAAAAAACTAAAACTAGAGCTACCATATGATCCAACAATCCCACTGCTGGGTATGTATCCAAAAGAAAGGAAATCAGGATATTGAAGAGCTATCTGCCCTCCCGTGTTTGTTGCAGCATTATTCACCATAGCCAAGACTTGGAATAAACCTAAATGTCCATCAACAGATGATTGGATAAGGAAAATGTGGTACATATACATAATGGTGTGCTATTTAGCCATAAAAACATGAGATCCGGTCATTTGCAACAACATGGATGGAACTAGAAGTCATTATGTTACATGAAATAAGTCAGACACAAAAAGACAAATTTTGCATGTTCTCACTTATTTGTGGGTGCTAGAAATCAAAACAATTGAACTCATGGAGATAGAAAGTAGAAGGATGGTTACCAAAGGCTGGGAAGGGCAGTTGGGGAATGTGGTTTTGGAAAAGAAAGTATGAATAAGACCTAGTGTTTGATAGCACAATAGGGTAATTATAGTCAATAATAATTTAATTGCACATTTAAAAATAACTAAAAAAGTAATACAAAGGATAAATGCTTCAGGGAATGGATACCCCATTTTCCATGATATGATTATTGCTTACTGCATGTCTGTATCAATGCATCTAATGTACCCCCATAAACATATACACCTACTATGTATCCACAGAAATTTAAAGAAAAAGATATAAGGCAAAGGTGATATTACAGGAGATGTCTACTAAATCATCAAGAAACAGGAATTTCTACTTTTTGTATCTGTTTCAGAATATTAAAAATGATGCCATGTTATAGAACTAACTTTTTGAAGTTAGCATTGTTCAGATACAAAACCAGACAAAAACTCCACAGAAAAGGCCAACTGAGGGAGAATTTCATCTAGAAAGCTAAATGTAAAATTATATATGTTAAATTAATGCAGTAGTTCATTACAGGAATAATGCATTATGATCAAATTTTGGCTTATCTCTGGAAAGCAAAGGTAGTTCAACATCAGAAAACCTATCAGTGTAAAACATTGTACTTAATTATTAACAGATTTGGGGGCATCAAAACTCATGTTGAGGTATAGAATTTTCCCTGACACAAATGAAAATGTTCCACAGTTGTCCTGGAGCAAGACCTGAAATAAATCTCCATTTTTCTGTAGGCCAAAAGAGATTGGGCCGCATGTTACAGTTTGGAGATAACTGGAGAACCTGGTGGTCAGAGAGCAGCTGATTACTGCTGTGTAAAGACTGTCAATGTAACACAAGGGCTCTGATTTTTGCTTTCAATATGGGAGTTCTAAGAAGAGACACAACTTAAAGCAGTTTTAAGATATTTGGTGTATTATCCTTTTTCACAAGCCTGCAGCAAGCTTTGTTTGCATTCTCCCTTTGGTCTGAGTTATATTCTGGGAAACTTTAAGATCACCGCTTCTTCTCCACGGTCAGAGTGGGGCCATCACCGCGGAGCAGAGCGGGGCTCAGTAGGGCACCCATCATCCCATGAAAGTCAGTGGCAGTATCCACAGCTTGACATCGAGACAGAAAGCCTGGAGTGAAATAAACTGAGGGAGACAATTTGAGAGTGATAGTTACAGCAAATAGATCAGTGGGGAAATAAAACAATAAATTATATATAAAAAGAATGAGTAATCTCATTCTTCAGCACAATCTGAAAACTCCAGGAGATGTGAATTGCCCATTTCCTCCAAAGTTCTAATATATCCAGAGGTTTTATTATTTTCTAGAATTTCACTTTTGTTTCCCATGTATTTTGTATTTTTGTCAGTTTCACTTATTAGAATTATAGTCTGATAGTTTTAGATACAATAAACACTATTCATTATTGCATTTAATTCTCTTACTATACTTAGGGTTTTTCTTTTTTTTTTCTATTATACATATTAGAGCTGAGGACACTGAAATTTGGATAAAGGGACTTTCCAAGGTAACTAGGAGAGCCATGATTTGAACCGTTGCTTATCTGGATCTGAAACTATGTCCTTAATCAGTAAGTTATATTACCTGTTTCCTATCTTTTTGATGTTAAAAATTTTAATTGATAGCTTTCTCACTGACTACTCCCTGCTCTCCTCAGCAATGCTTGGTTAGTATCAGAAATGAAAATTTTTGTCTATAGGAGGGCTGTGAAATGAGCCCTCCTGATTGATTGTATCAATCAATGTTCAGTGCAGGAAAAAAAAGAAGACTTTCTAGGTATACTGATTAGGAAGGGATTTCAGACAGAAATTGAGAGCTTACAGAATTATTGGAAGAGTTGAGGGTCAGCCTTCAGGCTAGCTCTTCAGGAGTAATTTCAGAGCAAAGCAGAACTGCCCTTCTGGAAGAATTACCAATTCTGAGTCTATTGCTGGAGATCATGAGTTGAAATCACATGCTTGATAGCTGCCAACCAGTGACCAGAAAGCCATAGTCAAGAAATCCCTCCTACTGCTGCATCAGCTGCAAATACTTCTCAAAGCAGAGGTAGCTGCAGAATGGACATTTGAACCCTGCTGCAAGATCATGTTTCTTTCCACCCAACTTGCCTGGGACAACAGCTGAAATGGACTGGGAAAATGGCTTCCTTTTCACTTTGCCTTGTGAATTTCTCTTCAGTGCACCTTATAGACAGGACCTAATCGCTATCTAGAATCTTCACAGCTGGAAAGTCTAGAAGTGTGTTTTTATTTTTCTCTCCCTCTCCAATTAAGAAGGGAAGAATGGATATAGAGTGAGTCAATCCACACCACCCATTTCACCTGCTGAACACTGAAGCTGCAGGCCTTCCAAATGTTTATTGGGCTTATGATTTTTTTCCTTCTGTGAATTAAATAGTCATATCGTTTGCCGATTTTCCTCTTTGGCAGATTACTTTTTTCCTTACGTTTTGTAGCCATTTATTTATTTATTCTGAACACCAATTTTGTTGGTTGTATGGACTGTATTTATCTTCTTTCATTCTGTGGGTTTTATGTGTCTCTGTGTATGTGTGTCATAAAGTAACTTTTATTGTAATGTCATTACAATTTGCTTTTTAATGCCTTTTTCAAAAGTTATTCTCTATGCTGAAGTCATAAACAAAGTCTTTGCATTTTCTTCTGAATGTTTTAAAGTTTTTCTTTTCCCATGTATACTTTCATCCATCTAGAATGTATTTCTGACGATTGGAAGATAAAAATATAATTTTAATTTTCTACAATGACAGTTAACCCTGCACAATTTCACCATCCATTGGGTATTCCATCCTTTTCCTCTTATTGTAAACCATATTCCCTTCCACACTTGGGGCTCCTCCACAGCCCTTTAATATAGTCTAATTATCTTTTTTTCTAATATCTACTGCAATGCCACATAGTTTTAATTACCAGAGTTTTATACTATATTTTTATGACTCTTAGTGCCAACTTCTTATTCTTTTTCTTTTAAATTACTGGCTCTTCTTGAGCCTTTATTAGCCCATCAGAATTTTCCAATCAGTAAACTCCCATTCAAAACATTGGGGATTGTATTAACTGTACAGATTAATTTGGAGATGATTTACACTGTTAAAATATTGAATATTCACATCCTCATTCATGAGCCACTTCATTTAGGTGAATCTTCTTTCATATTTTTAAATAAATATTCTAACTTTCTACATGAAGGTCTTGTATATATTTTGTTAAACTTATTCCTAGGTGCATTACAGCTTTTGTGTGATTTTTGAATCTAAACATCTTATGTGATTAATTTTTATACTTGTTTGTTAATGAGGTATAGGAACACCATTAATCCTACAAGCTTGCTAACCTTTGCATTTGTTCTTATAGATTCACTTGGCCTTTTTTTTCTTTAGAAACTTATAGCATCTGAGAACACTGACAATTTAGTTTATCCCTTTCCGATCCTTACACCTCTTATTTCTTGTCTAGTGTGCTAAGAAGTCCAGCACAATGTTGAATAGCAAGTGCTCTCTGAGTGAGGGACAAGCTGGATTCAGGGCCAGCTGGTTCTCACCAGGGGTGCTAATCTGTAAGGGCGCTAAAACTTCAGTGGAATAAATCAAATATGCGGTGCCAAAAAAACTCAGGTTTCCACAAGCAATTCCTTATATTATTGGCAAAATGAATATTGGTCCTGCTCCCGCCAAAGTGGTGCTGCCCTGAATGAAAATTAAAAACAAAAAAGAAACCTCAACACTCAAGTCTTTGCCAGCCAACTCTGAAACTTACTAGTAGACAGTCACCTGAACTTGGCAGTAACTAGCAGCTAAAATTCTGAAACACAATTGTGGTTGCACAGTGCTATTTACTGAGAACAAGTGATTTTTCTCATTACTTAAATTTTAAGCACTTTACTATGCTGCTTCCCAAAACATACCTGGATTAGAAAATAAATCTGGGGTTGGAATGTAAACCTCAAAAATTAGAAAACATTTTGCCTTTTTACTTCAGTCACTGCAATATATTAGTAAGCAAATGTATATATGAATTCAATATTTATTAATAGAAAATTGGTACCTCTCCATCTTTACTGAATACATTTGAATGAATATTGCTTAAAGATTGTTTTGAAAGGGTCACAAATTATTAGTTTGCTTCATTTGGGTCCTGAGTGAGGATCTGATAATAATTACTCTGTGAAAAAAATATCTGTGCATGATACTTCTTTGGGAATGTTTGATTTCCTAAATTCACTCTTTTTGAGAAAGTAAAAATTATCAGAAAATTAGGCATAATTGTGTACATACATATATACATACAGACAAACTCAAATACATTATAAAGGCTTAGAGCAGAGGCTATGGACGTGTGTGACCATCTGCCTGTTGAAGAGAAAAGGCGTTTTTATTTATTTTGACACATCCTTGATTTTCCTTCCTCATTTAATTCACAGCCAAACCTTTATATTATTTTGGTCTTTGTTTTTGAAGTTTTTGAATCTATGACAATATCTCATAATTTAGCCCTGCCGCTCACTCACTCATATTTCATTTTTGCTTAAAGTTTTCCTTTTTGCTTTTTTGCGTCTCCTGTCACACTGTACTTTCTTTTGGTCTTTGTTAGTTTTTTTTCCCCCTTTTTTCTGTCACTCACTCTGTGGCAGCCGAGAAGTACTACAAGAGAGGGAGGAGAGAGATACTGAACAAGGCTGTGTATCTGTGTGGGGAGAGAGAGAGGAATTGGAAGAATAATGAGACTTTCCTGAGGATAAAAAAGCTCGTGTGTATCAGTTACCAACTAGGTCTGAGATATATATAATAGGTCAGAGTTTTAGAGTTTGCTTCTGTGTAGGTTGCTAAGTAATAAGTGTATTTTTTTCAATTACAGACCCAAGAAGAGTTTTAAAACACTGCGTTTATTAAAGATGAAAGTAACGTATTAACAATTAGAATAAGTACGAAAATGATGAAAAGTAAACAAATAGTAGATGAAATCCCCAGTTGAGCATAATATAGACATGGAATCATTTGATTCCTAAGAGAGTAAATATTTATCATCTGACTCCACTCCAACATTTATTTGAATAACTGACACGGTCCCCTACCTCCCATGATGTTTGGAGATACATATTTGTTCAGAGGACCTTACTGGAACACTCCCAGCTGTTTTTGAATACTCACGCCAAAAGTAATCACTTCCCAACTGCCCTACATTTCATTTCTCCATTGAGATTATATCAGAAGCAGAGACAGAAGTGCTACCCACTATACTGCTTTCCACAGGAGCTTGTGTTCTAATAGACAGATTCAGACATCAAAACAAGCCACTGCAGTGCAGTCACAGTGCTATGAGATTAAAAAAAAAAAAAAAAAAGAACACAGTGTAGTAAGTATGCAAGAGGGAGTGGACAGTTCCATCTGGAGGAGGACGACAATCAGGAAGAGTTTCTAGTGGAGGGGTCACCCAGTACAGCACAGGAGGTCTGGGAGTCCGGCGAGATTTTGAAATCCCTTGAGACTTTAGAACAAATCTGCAATCTGGGGCATAGGGATGAAGGGCTACACGATAGGAAGTGAGCCTGGACAGGTAGATAGGCAGAGCTCACTTAAGAGCCTTACGACTTGTTAAGGAATTTGGAATTTTTCCTGTGTGAAATTAGAAACCCTTGGAGGCTGGTGAAGGAGAGAGTCAGGAGACCTAGATTCTCATGCTGTCAATATGCTGGATGACTTTAGAATTGTTGCCTGACTTTGTGGTTTTCACTTTCCCACTTATGAGAAGAGAGGAAACAGAATCTGCAAACTCTACCAATTTTCATCCATGCTATGATAAGAGATATCATTTGCTGCATGTCTATGATATATCACTTATTTGCTTTGTCTCATTTAAACCTTACAGTAACCCTATGAGATAGATATGACTACACCCTTTTATAACCAAGAGACTGAGTTATATATATATATATATATATATATGCAGCCCAGGCTTGACTTGAACTCCTGTGCTGAAGCGATGCTCCTGCCTCAGCCTCCTGAGTAGCTGGGACTACAGGCATGTACCTACACAACCAGCTAGGATTGAATAATATTAATTTACACATCCAATACGTGAGGAACCTTGTTTTGAAGCCCTGTCTGGTGTTTTCCCAAAGCCAATGAGGTTTTAATTTTTTTTATTTCTTTAATTCTAAAAATTTTAATAAACTGTGAGAAGAAATAAAAATGGTATTTGAAGGATGGTGGCCAATTAATAATTGTCTGTCTTCTAGAAAAGAGAAAAAAAATTTGTTTTAGATGCAGTATATCAGCAATGATTCCTTTTAAGTATAAGGAGAAATTTTAGACAGGAGAGCTATTAGCCATGGTTGAGGTCTGTATTAGTCTGTTTTCCCGCTGCTGATAAAGACATACCTGTGGCCGGGCGCGGTGACTCATGCCTGTAATCCCAGCACTTTGGGAGGCCGAGACGGGCGGATCACGAGGTGAGGAGATCGAGACTATCCTGGCTAACACGGTGAAACCCCGTCTCTACTAAAAAATACAAAAAACTAGCCGGGCGAGGTGGTGGCGCCTGTAGTCCCATTTACACGGGAGGCTGAGGCAGGAGAATGGCGTGAACCCGGGAGGCGGAGCTTGCAGTGAGCTGAGATCGTGCCACTGCACTCCAGCCCAGGTGACAGAGCCAGACTCCGTCTCAAAAAAAAAAAAAAAAAAAAAGACATACCTGAGACTGGGAAGAAAATAGGTTTAATGGAGTTACAGTTCCACGTGGCTGGGGAGACTTCAGAATCATGGCAGGAGGTGAAAGGCACTTCTTACATGGTGGTGGCAAGAGAAGAGAGGAAGATGCAAAAGCAGAAACCCCTGATAAAACCATCAGATCTTGTGAGACTTATTAACTACCCTGAGAACAGTATGGGGGAAACTGTCCCCATGATTTAAATTATCTCCCACTGGGTCCCTCCCACAACACGTGGGAATTATAAGAGTACAATTCAAGATGAGATTTGGGTGGGGACACATAGCCAAAATCATATCAAGGTCATAGGCATGTTTTCCCTAGAGTTTCTTCCTTAAGTGGAGTCTCACCTGTCTGATTATTTCAGGTGTTATTCTGACCAGATGTATGCAGTTTCATTTGGACAGAGACTCAAATTTTTTTTTTTGATTCATGATGTAATCTGGAAAAATCTCCTTATAACCAGATATGTTGCCTAAAAGAAAGGAGTAGAAAGGATTTGTCTAACATATTCTTAAATAATCGTAATACTATAACATATACTGTAGGAAATATTTTACATTAAAAACACAGAAGTTGCCGGACATGGTGGCTCATGCCTGTAATCCCAGCACTTTGGGAGACTGAGGCAGGTGGATCATCTGAGGTTGGGAGTTCGAGACCAGTCTGACCTACATAGAGGAACCCTATCTCTACTAAAAATACAAAATTAGCCAGCTGTGGTGGCTCATGCCTGTAATTCCAGCTACTCAGGAGGCTGAGGCAGGAAAATTGCTTGAACCTGGGAGGTGGACTTTGCGGTGAGCTGAGATCGTGCCATTGCACTCCAGCCTAGGCAACAAGAGTGACACTCCATCTCAAAAAAACAAAACAAAACAAAACAGAAAAAACACACACCCTAAAAACAAAAAAAACCCACAGAAGTCAGTTGTTTTGAATTCGTTTACAAAACTCTGTATCACTTAAATTATTATGTATATGGTGGAAATACGTGTCTATGGGTACATATATGTCTTATGCATATATTTGCTTGAAGAAAGAGACCTCTGAAAATTCAAACTTACAATATTGATAAATTAAGAATTTATTTAAAGCAATGTTTCTGAACCTTTAAAGACATTTTCACCTTTAGATAAAACTGCACTTTCCATATACACACCTCCCAATACTCTAAGAGTATTTTCTTTGTAAAAGAGTCCAAATGTGCCTTCTGATCAGTAAGATATTGATAAGTTTTATTCTTTTTTTTTGGAGACAGAGTCTCGCTCTGTCACCCAGGCTGGGGTGCAATGACCTGATGATCTTGGCTCACTGAAACCTCTGCCTCCCAGATTCAAGCGATTCCCCCTGCCTCAGCCTCCTGAGTAGCTGGGATCACAGGTATGCCCCACCATACCTGGCTAATTTTTGTATTTTTAGCAGAGATGGTGTTTCACCATGTTGGCCAGGCTGGTCTCGAACTCCTGACCTTGAGTGCTCCACATACCTTGGCCTCCCAAAGTGCTGGGATTACAGGTGTGAGCTACTACACCCGGCTGATAATTCTTATTCTATCTAGTTTTCTTGTTTTACGGGAACAATAGTTTTTTTCCAATATAAAATTATCAAATACAATGTGTTTTAAAAATCACCCTTTATTTGTCAACCTCATATAAATTCTGATATGCTATTACTGTGTAATCTCTTACTGAATATCAGACTTAAGTATTAGTATATGCTAGGGTGGTTCCACACAATCTCTACTCACTTTGTAGGGAAGCTGGGTGAGGATAGGAAAGGAAAACATAAAGCTAGAATGTGAAGAGTACCTCCGCAGTAACGAGACATGGATATTTCTTTGATATTGTGACATGTTCCACAACAATGAAGTTAGTAGTTAACTTTTTAAGCTGTCTCACCTGTCCCCAGTCTTGTGGGTTTCCTCTTTTTAATTATGAGCTGCTTTTTTGAACACATATCTAAACAACTTTGCTAGATTTCATTTGAATTCTACTTGTACTCTCCAGCCAAGTTAATTAAACATAATTGAAATTCTATTAGAAAGGTCTTCATCACTTCCACTCAGAAGGAAGCATGACTGTGAGAACCTTCTATACTGTTGCTCAGCTGGCATTTCAGATGCATTCATTGCTCTTGAAAAGTGTCTTTGAGAAAACAATATTCCATAAATGAAATACTAGCTTCTCTATTATTACAAAAATCAAATTATTTAATGTCTAATTACCCTCTTAAATACAGTTACACATTTGTAAATTGTCATAAATGAAAAAATGAATAATGTTTGAAATTTGGCCACCAAAGTTACTAGAGATTTGGTTGATTTCATTTTCCCCATGCCCCAGCACCAGCTACCAAATATCTCACTCATTGGGTGGATGCCAAAGCATAGAACATCCTAATAAAGAACGTTAGTGGAGTTATTAAGTTATTACTGTTTCCATTGCTCCCCCTCTTCTCTCTTCTGCTTTTCTTTCCTCTACTCCTCAACGAGGCACATTGTCTGTAAATGGGCTAATAACCCTGCCCAGCTTTATAATACCACTAAGACACTTTCAAAGCCAACTGAAATAGCAAAACCCACAGAAAAGTGAGCTATTCACAATGCACATGCAGTAGCAACTGTGATTATTATAAATACAATAAAAATGTACTCATTAGATGGTATTGAGTTCTTACTTTGAGTTTTTTCAAGGTTTGAAAGAAAATTCCCTTTGATGAATTAGTAAAGTGAAGAAAGTCAACTGAGCCCATATTTTGACCTCCTTGCCTCCCTCTGTGAGTTCGTATCTCTTTCCCTGTGTGCAAATGCCTATCAGATTAGTATTTCCAGCTAGGAACTTTGTATCTTCCCTTGGATGTCAAAGGAATCGCTGCTCTTTCAATATTTTTAATAGCTTTATTGAGATATAATTCACATATTATGCAATTCATCCACCGAAATATACAACTCATTGCTTTTTAGTAAGTGCACAGCATTGTGCAACCATCACCACAATCTAATTTTACACTTTCTTCTTCCTCGAAAGAAATCAATTATCAGTCACTTCCTACCCGTAGCCTCCTAGCCTCAGGAAACCACTAATCTACTTTCTGTCTCCATATAGATTTGTCTATTCTAGTCATTTTATATAAGTGGAATCATACAATGTCTGATCTTTTGTGATAGGCTTCTTTCACTTAGGACGATTTTTTAAAGATCCATATGAGTTGTAATACTTATCCGTACTTCATTTACTTTTGTAGTTGAATAATATTTCTTTATTTGGACATGGCACATTTTGTGTATCTGTTCACTAGTTGGTCAAAATTTGGGTTGTCTCTACCTTTTGGCTATTATGAATTATGCTGCTGTGAAAATTCATGTACAATTTTTTTGTGTGTGGATATATGTTTTCATTTCTCTTGGGTAAATATAAGGAAATTGACTCATTAGATGGGATTGAGTAGGACATTCAAGTCATGGTCATGTGGTAACTCTGTTTAATATGTTAAGGAATTGCCAAACTCTTTTGCACAGTGGCAGAATCATTTTACATTCCTACCAGTAATGTGTGAAGGTTCCAAGCCCTTCCCATCCTTGCCAACACTTATTACAAAAATACTTGTTTGTATTTTTTTATTATAGCTGTCCTAGTTGTTGTGAGGTAGAATCTCACTGTGGTTTTGATTTGCATTTTCTTAATGACTAACGTTGAACATCCTTTTATGTGCTTATTGGTCATTTGGATATTTGCTTTGGAAATATATATATTCAAATGTTTGGCCCTTTATTTGTTTTAAAATATTTGTATTAATAGAAAATTAGAGTCAGGTACAGTGGCATGTCTATAATCCCAGCTACTCTGGAGACTGAGGTGGGAGGCTCCCTTGAGGTCAGGAATATGAGACCAGCCTGGGTAACATAGCAGGGCACCGTCTCTAAAAAATGTCAAAAATAAAAAATTAGCTGGGCATGGTGGCATGCACCTGTAGTTCCAGCTGTGAGGGAGGATCACTTGAGCCCAGCAGTTCAAGGCTGTAGTGAGCCATAATTGTAACACTGCATTCCAGCCTCTATCCTGGGTGACAAAGAAATACCTCATGGAAGGATGGAAGGAAGGAAGGAAGGAAGGAAGGAAGGAAGGAAGGAAGGAAGGAAGGAGGGAAGNGAAGGAAGGAAGGAAGGAAGGAAGGAAGGAAGGAAGGAAGGAAGGAAAGGAAGGAAAGGAAGGAAAGGAAGGAAGGAGGGAGGGAGGGAGAGAGGGAGGGAGGAGGGGAGGGGAGGGGAGGGGAGGGGAGGGGAGGGAGGGAGGGAGGCAAGGCCTATAGGTCAGGAGATGACTGCCATTGAAAAGACAGTTTATTACTCACAGTTGAAGGAGAGGAGGCATGTGACACCACATGGGGCCAGATGAAGAAGACCGGGGTCAGTGATGAGGAAGAGAAGAGAAAGGAGGGAACTGAGGGCAAGGCCTTTACTGTCATTTCTTCAGGAAGGAACTAGTGAGGCAGGACAAGCAGGCTAGTTTGGCTAATTTGAATAATTTCAGTGAGCTATGGGGTATAGAGGCTATCCCTAGTTGTCTGTTACCTGGCCCTGGGCCACTGTACATCAAGGTAGGTGTATACTGGCCCAGAAGGTGAGAATTTTATAAAGGAGGTGGTTGGGTTGTGGACTCCTGATTGATCAGTTTGCATTTGAAAAGCACATCCCTGGGAGGAGGAGCCAACCAGGGAGGAGATGGGGGAGATGAGGAAAGCAGGTGACTTAGGCATATTATCAAGTTGTCCAGAACAAGGTGTGTCCAGCATGTACATGTAGGGCAGATGTTAAAGCATCAAACTTACGGAAGCTAGAAACACAGTTAATACATTTCTAAATTGGGTTTTCTTTTTATTGTTGAGTTATGTGTTCTTCGTATACTCTGGATATAGGTGTTATCATAGATCTAATTTATAAATATTTTTTCTCATTCCGTGAGCAGCATTTTCCTCTTTCTTGATAGATAGTATAGTTTTCAGTGAAAGGGTTTTAATTTTGATGTAGTACAATATCTCTTATTCTTTATTTTATCACTTGTGATTTTGGTATCATATCTAAGAGACCATTGCCTAACCCAAAGTCACAATAATTTTTTAAAAATTATTGTTTTTTAAAATTGTGGGTATATAGGAGGTGTACATATGGGGTACATGGGATGTTTTGATAGAGAAATGCAATGTGAAATGAGCACATCATGAAGAATAGGGTATCCATTCTCTCAAGCATTTATCCTTTGAGTTACAAACAATCCAATTATACTCTTTAAAGTTATTTTAAAATATACAATTAAGTATTGTTAACTATAGTTACCCTACTGTGCTGTCAAATAGTAGGTCTTGGCTGGTCTCAGTGCCTCTTGCCTATACTCCCAGCACTTTGGGAGGCCAAAGTGGGTGGATCACTTGAGGCAAGGAGTTTGAAACCAGCCTGGCCAACATGGGGAAATCCTGTCCCTACTAAAAATACACAGATTAACCGGGTGTGTTGGTGCATGCCTCCCACCTACTCAGGAGGCTGAGGCATGCCAATTGCTTGAACCTGGGAGGTGGAGATTGCAGTGAGCAGAGATTATGCCACTGCACTTCGGCCTGGATGACAGAGTGAGACTGTCTCAAAAAAAAAAAAAAAAAAGTCTTATTCATTCTTTCTATTTTTGCACCCATTAACTACCCTCACCTCCCCACAACCTACCACTACTCTTCCCAGCCTTTGGTAACCATCCTTCTACTCTCTATGACCATGAGTTCAATTGTTTTAACTTTTAGATCCCACAAATAAGTGAGAATATGCAATCTTTGTCTTTCTGTGCCTGGCTTATTTCACTTAACATAGTGATCTTCAGTTGCATCCATGTTGTTGAAAATGAGTGGAACTCATTCTTTTTTTATGGCTGAATAGTACTCCATTGTGTATATGTACCATGTTTTCTTTATCCATTCATTTGTTAATGAGCATACTTAGCTCTTTTGTTTGAGTTTTGTAGTTTTAGCTTACATTTAGGTCTATGATTTATTTTGAGTTTGGAATAGTGTATGGTATGAGGTAGGAGTTGAAATTAATTCTTTGGCGTGTGGATATCTAGTTTTCTCAGCAACATTTGTTGAAAAGTCTGTCCTTTTTGCATTGATGGTGTTGACACCCATATCAAAAATCAATTAACTGTGTACACAAAGGCTAATTTCTAGGCTCTATATTCTATTCCATTGGCTTATATTTCTGTCATTAAGCCAGTAGCACACTATTTTGATTATTGTAGCTTGTAGTAAGTTTTGAAATCAGGAAGTGTGAGTTATCCAATTTTGTGCTTCATTTTTAAGTCTGCTTTGGCAATTCTGGGTTCTTTGTAGGTTTATATGAATTCTGGGATTATGCTGTTAATTACTACAAAAAAATGATTATGATAGGGATTATGGGATATGATAGGGATTATGATAGGGATTACACGGAATCTGTAGATAGACTTAGAGATGTCTGAGATGTCTATCTGTAAATATACTTACAGATGTCTTTTGATTTATTATATTTTATTTACTTTCTATCAAAAATATTTGTAAGGAATAAACCAGGCACAGAAAGACACACATTGCATGTTCTCACTTATTTGTGGGATTTAAAAATCAAAACAATAGAACTAATGGTAACAGAGAGTACAAGGATGGTTACCAGAGGCTGGGAAAGGTAGTGGAGGGCTCAGGGACAGATGGGGATGGTTCATGGGTACAAAAAAATTGTCAGAAAGAATGAACAAGATCTACTATTTAACATCACAATAGGGTGACTGTAGTCAATAATAATTGTACATTTTAAAATAACTTTAGAGAGTGTAATTGGATTGTTTGTAACTCAAAGGATAAATGCTTGAGGGGACAGATACACCATTCTCCATGATGTGCCTATTTTACATTGCATTCCTGTATCAAAACATCTCATGTACCCCATAAATATATACACCTACTATGTATCCATAAAAATGAAAAATAAAAAATTGTTTAAGGTAGACAAGTCTTATACATTTAAAAAAATTATACTTAAGTATTTTATTCCTTTTGATGCTATTGTAAATGGAATTTTTTAAAATTTCATGTTTGAAATGTGAATTTCTAGAGTATAAGATAAGCAATTGATTTTTATATGTTGAGCTTGTAAATTTGTTTATTATTCCTAATAGTCTTCTACTAAATTCGTCAGGATTTTCTATATATAAGATTATGTCACCTGCAAAGAGACATTGTTTACTTCCTTTCTGATCTGGTTCCTTTTATTTCTTTTTCTTACCTATTTGCCCTGCATGGAGCCTACAGTACAATACTGGATAGGAGTATTAAGAGAAGACATTCTTGTCTTGTTCCAGATTTTAGAAGAAAGCTTCAGTTTTTCATCATTAAGTATGATGTTAGCTGTGTTTTGTTTTTATATGCCCTTTATCAGGTTAAGGAAGATTTCTATTTGTAGTTTCTTGAGGGTTTTAATTGTAGAAGAGTGTTGACTTTGTCAAAGGCTTTTTCAGCATCTACTGAGATGACTAGTTGTTATTGTTCCTTATTCTATTGTTATGGTGTAGTACATCAGTTGATTTTTATGTATTAAACCAACCGTGAATTCCTAGAAAAAAATCCCACTTAGTCATGGAATATAATTATTTTTATATACTGTTGAATTTGATTTGCTAGTATTTTTTAAAGGATTTGTGTGTTTATATTCATAAAAATACTCGTTTATAGTTTTCTCATGATGTTTTTGTCTGGTTTTGGTATCATGTTAATACAGGTTTTATTGAAAGAGTTAAGAAGTATTCCCTGCTGTCAGTTTTCCAGAAGAGTTTGTAAAGAACTGGTATTAATCACTCTTTAAATGTTTGATAGAATTCACCAGCAAAACCATTTGGTCCTGGGCTTTTCTTTGTGGGAAAAGTTTTTGACTGCTAATTTAATCTGTTTACTTGTCATAGGTATATTTAGGTTCTCCTTTTCTTCTTGATTTAATTTCAGCATCTATATCTTCTTAGGAATTTGTCCATTTCATCTAATTTATCTAGTTTGTTGGCATACAGTTGTTCATAATGTTCTCTTATAATCCTGTTTATTTTTGTAGAGATTGTAGTGATGTCCCTTTTGTCATTCTTGATTTTACTAATTTGAGTATCTTCTCTCTTTTTTTTTTTTCTTGGTCAACATAGCTAAAGATTTTCAGATTTTTCTGATTGTTCTAAAATACAAAGTTTTGGTGGTTTTTTATATCCACTGTTAGTTTTCTATTCTGTACTTCATTTGTTTTCACTCTATCCTTTATTTTATTTCCTTCTCTTTAGGTGTGTTTGCTTTGCTTTTTTTTGTTTCTGAAAGCAGAATACTGCAATATCATTTAAGATCTTAATTCTTGATTATTATGGGCATTTGAAGTTTTAAATTTCCCCCTAAGCACAGTGGTAGCTGCATTCCATAGACTTTGATACACTGTGCTAGTTATTCTAACTTTTATTTAAAGTGGAGTATTGAAGTCCTCAACTATTTTTGTTTAGTTCTTTTCTTTTTTTTTTTTTTCTTTTTCTTTTTTTGAGATGAAGTCTTGCTCTGTTACCCAGGCTGGAGTTCAGTGGCACCATCTCCACTCACTGCAACCTCTGCCTCCTGGGTTCAAGCGATTCTCCCACCTCAGCCTCCCGAGTAGCTGGGATTACAGGCATGCACACCCATGCCCAGCTAATTTTTGTATTTTTAGTAGAGACGGGGTTTCACCATGTTGGCCAGGCTGGTCTCAAATTCCTGACCTCAGGTGATCTGCCCGCCTTGGCCTTCCAAAGTGCTGGGATTACAAGCGTGAGCCAACATCCCCAGCCTGTTTAGTTCTTTATTTGTCCCTCCAATTGTTTTTGCTTCATGTATTTTGGAGCTTTGTTGTTAAATGCATGTATGTTTATATAATTGCTGTTTCTTCTTGAAAAAATAATATTTTATCATTATAAAGTGACTATCTTTATCCCTAGTAAAATGTTTAGTTTCACATCCAGGGTTGCACTGGTGTCAACGTAAGTCGCTGATATGTTGAAGGTTGTGATTAAGTCCCCTTTGCCAGTCAGAATTTAAGCTTTTACTGTGAATATATTTATGACTTGGAGGCTGCTAACAGAGTTCAGTGAGTTTACCTTATTATTATTTTTATAACCCATGTTCAATTAGGGGCGAGTAGCTTACAGATTTTTACTCCGATCCATTCTGAAAGGGTGCAGCCTGGGGCATATACATAATTTCTCAGACTGACAGAAATGAGTGTGATTTTATTTTTAACCCTGGCTTCCTAGGAGTCACCCCTTGGCTAGACTAATTTATTTTTCAGTCAGTGTTTGATCAGAGATTGTGCTTAAGCCACTTTCACCAGTGAGGTTTCAACTGTGTGTTTGTGGGATTGTGTTTGCCTTGGGGAAAACTTTCAAGTATACTCCATGTTCTGCTCTGATTGATTCGGAGTAGATGCAACTTTGTGCATGTGCGCAATCTTCCTAACATCCAGGAGTGACTGTGTTTCCCAAAGGGCTCTTCTTGATTGTCTCTTTCCCTGATTTTGTCTATTAAACTTCTGGCTGTTCTGTTGTCTTGCACGTATCATGGAACTACCAAGACGTTTATTGTTTGGCAGTGCCTTTGGGTATGGATTCTCCTTGCTCTGTTCTAAGTAAAGTTGGTTCCTTCAGGCGGGGCACCAAAACCGTAAATCATCCTTCAAAACTAGCCTGCTTTTCCCACTGGGGCAGACCCTTGAGCCACTACATTGGAACTTGAGGGAGAAGGCATGCACTCCCACTGTATGAATGGGCATGAATAGGCCCTGGGGTGGTAGCTTGCTTCTAGTTTTCCTAGTTTGCCCCTTGTGGCATGAAACCTAAGCAAGCTAGGTAGGGGCAGATGTCAATCCAGTATTCTCAGCCTGTCACATCTGGAAAAGGACTTCCACCCTGTAAGTGGGGACTGAGTGGGGAAAAGGAGACCTAGTCCTCTACTATACTTACCTCGAACAGACCTTTTGTAACACAGAGCTGAGGGTTGGAAGCATGAGAAATACTGTTGGCCTGACACTCCCAGGGTAAAACCATAGCTCCAGAATAACAGATGAAAGGGCGAGGAGTCCTATCTTCATGATTACAACTTGCTGAAGTAGAATGCCTGGGGTAGAGCTTTCCTAGCACAGAACTGGAAGAGGGGTGTTAAAATAGCAACCATGGCTCAGATGCCAAGATTTTTGCTTTTCTTGTTGAGAAGTAATTAGATTTTCTTGTATAACATTTTTCTCTATTCATTCTATGTTGTTACGACAATCTCCAGAGGTTCTTATACTGTTTTTGTTTGTAGTTTTCAGCAGTTAAATGATCATTCTGGATAGAAGCTCTGAAGAGCTTTGTATTCTGCATCCTAGAAATCCTGCCTTCTCCAGTATTTCCTATCTCATTAAGCAGATATTGCAGGTTAAAACCACAGTGAGATATTACCTCACACTTGTTAGAATGGCTTTTATCAAAAAGACTAACAATAACAAGTGTTGGCAAGAATGTGGGGAAAAGGTAACCCTTGCACACTGTTGGTGGGAATGTTAACTCATACATCCATTATGAAAAATATGGAGGTTTCTCAAAAAATTAAAAATAAAATGACTATATGATTCAGAAACCCTACTATTGAGTATATATCCAAAGAAAAATAAATTAGTATGTTAAAAGAGATACCTTCATTTCCATGCTTATTGCAACACTATTCACAATAGCCAAGATATGGACTCAACCTTAGTGTCTACCAACAGATGAAAGGATGAAGAAAATGTGGTACATATACACAATGAAGTACTGTATACCCTTAAAAAAAAAAAAAGAAAATCCTTTCACTTGCAACAACATGAATGAAACCAGAGGACATTAGGTTAAGTGAAATAATCTGGGCACAGAAAGACAAATACATCATGATCTCACTTATATATGAATCTAAATAAGTTGAACCCATAGAAGCAGAGAGTAGAATGGTGGTTACCAGGGGCTGGAATTGGGGAAATGTTGGTCAAAGGATATAAAATTTATCTTAGGAGGAATAAGGTCAAGAGATCTTTTGTACACAATAGCTAATAGTAGTGTACTACATACTTGTAAGCTGCTAAAAGGATAGATTTTAAATATTCTTCCCACAAAATAATGAGTATGTGAGGTAATGGATATCCTAATTAGCTTGATTTAGCCATTCCACAATGTATACATATATTCACATATCAAAACATCATGTTATACAACATAACTATATATAGTTTTTATTTGTAAATTAGAGAAAAAAGTGTTTATATGTCTGTTCCATAAAGAAAAATATTTATTTGGCACCTGCTATATACCATGCACTATACTTGGGACTAGTGGGCAAGAAAAATATTAACAAAATAATTAATGCTATTGAAAGTAAATTCTATGAACAAGAGATTGGAAAATACAAAACTTGTAATAGAGGAAGATGAGAGAAATCTTCTCTGAAAAAATAATAGTTCCACAGGAATCTGAAGGAAGAATAGGAAACAACCAAGAAAATAGCACGCAAGCTAGATGGGGGAAGAGATTTTGATATAATGTAAACCATATCTCAAAATCTCCAAATAAGAGGAAGCATTGTGTATTCAAAGAGTGAAAGAAGGATGTATTAAGGGATTTGAGAGTAGGGGTACCCTGATACACAATTAGGATGGAGATGTAAGGAGGAACCAGACCATGTACAGTCATTGAGATAATGTTAAAGATTTTTTGTTCTTGTAAAAATAGGAGGAAGCCATAATATTTCAAGACATTTTAAATTTACATAGAGTAGAATGCACTCTGTGGTGTACAATTCCATGAGTTTTGAGCAATGTAGTTATGTATCCACCACCACACTCAAGAAACAAAACATTAACATTTTTATCACATCCCAAATTTCTTTCCGCCCCCTCACCCGCTTTGTGTTAAATACACCCTCCACTCCCAAAGTCTGGTAACCACTAGTTTGCTCTTTGTCTTTATAATTTTGTCTTTTTCCAAATGTCATATAAATTATCTGATGCAACATGTAACTTTTAGGATCTGGCTTCTTTCACTCAGCATCACGCCTTTGAGATCTATTCAAGTTGTAGCATGTTTCAACAGTCTGTTCATTTGTATTGCTGAGGTGTATTTCATTGTATAAATATACCAAAGTTTATCCATTCAGTTGTTGAAGGATATTTTAGGTTGCTTCCAGTTTGCTATTATTATTAATAAAGCTGCTATACACATTCACATATAGGTTTTATGTGAAAAATGTCTTTATTTCTCTTGGATAAATACCTACTGGTAGTAGCATTTGGGATTATAAGTTAAGTGTGTGTTTAACCTTAAAACAAATTACTTTTCAAATTTCCATGCCATTGTGTGTGCCCACCAGCAATAAGAGAATTCCAATTAAATTCCAAGTGTTCATTTCTAGTGTGAAGGAATATGATTGACTTTTGTATATTGACCTCATAGGCAGTGACCTTACCAAATTCACTTATTTGTTCTAAAAACATTTATTGGAATTGGGAGGGGGAATTTTTCTATGTAGACAATTATGCCTCTGCTATAAAAAATTGCTTTATTTCTTCTTCCAATAAATATGCCTTTTATTTCTTTTTCTTGCTTTATTGCACTGGTTAGAGCTTCAAATACAATGGTGGAAAGAAGTAGTGACAGAGGTATCTTTGCTATCTTCCAGATTTGGAGTGGAGGGGAGTATTTCATTTCATTATATTTCACCATTAAATACTATGCTGACTGTAAGAATTTTGTAGAGACTCCTAATCATAGTAAGGATATTCTTTTCTATTGTAGATTTTAAAAGATATTTTATAATGGATGCCAAATTCTGTCAAATACCATTACAGTTAAGATGCCGGTATTGTTTTCATTATTCAGTCTTTTAATAAAGCAAATTGCACTGGTTTATTTTTGAATACCAAAGTGACCATGGATTTCCTGAATACAGTCATTTGGTAATACATGTATGTACAACATATTGTCTTTTTTAATATATTGCTGGTCTCAGTTTGCTAACATTTTGTTAAAGATATTTTTGCGTTGATGTTCATGAAATTTGTTGTTCTACACTTTTGTTTTTTTGCAATATGTTTGCCCTGTTTGGTTTCCAGGGATGCTGGTCTCTTAAAATGATATATGAGCTGTTCCCACCTCCTAGTTTCTGGAAGTGGCTGTGTATATTTGGTATAATTTTTTTTTGAAATATTGGTAGCATTTACCAGAAAAACTATCAGGACCAGGAGTTTTACTGTTTGGAAGGTACTTGACTAAGAACTTAATTGCTTTAATATACATAGGTTTGCTTTAAATACAGATTCCAAACATAATTGTGGATTTGTCTATATTTTTTTCAGGTTTATTAATTTTGCTTCATATATTTTGAAACTATGTTTTTATGTGATTACACATTTGAATTGTTATACCTTCCTAGAGAATTGACTACTTTATGATTATCAACTTAGTCTGTGTATTTCTTTTCCACTAGGTTTTTGTAGTTTGTGTATTTAAGAAATGGATCCATTTTGTCTATGTTGCCAAACTTATGGGTATATAGTTATTCATAGTATTCTTTTATTATTTTCTGATGTCAGTTGGGTCTGTAGTGATCTTCTCTTTTTTAATTTCTCATAGTGGTAATTTATGTCTTCTCTGTTTTTGCTTAGTTAAGCTGGTGAGTGATTTATTAATTTAGTGTTTTTTTTTTTTTCAAAGAACTAGCTCTTGGTTTCATTGATTTTTTCCTGTGGTTCTATTTTCAATTTCACTGATTTCTCTTCTCAGTGATCTAATTTACTTCTTTATGGTTGTTTTGGCTTAATTTGCTCTTTGTTGTCTAATTTCTTAAGGTAAATCTTAGATTACTGTTTTGAGACTTATCTTCTTTTCTAATATAATAATTTAAGATTTAATTTAAGATTGTGCTTTCCTCTAAGTGTTGTTTTCACTGCACCACAAAGTTGGTATGTTCTATTTTCATTTTCTTTCAATTGATAATGGTTTTTTATTTGACTTGAGAGTTCCTCCTTGACCCACTGATTATTTAGAAGTATTTTGTTCAATTTTCTTTTACTTTGAATTTTCTAGATATCTTTCTCTTATTGATTTCTATTAATATATTTTATTGATATCTGTCTTTTATTTCAATTTCTGTTACTATCAGAGAATACACTCTGTTTAAATTTGTTTTATGACCTAGAGTCTATTCTGTCTTTGAACACATGTGCTACTATTGTTGGGTAGAATGTTCTACAAATGTCAAATAGTTAATAATTCTTGATAGTTCTTTTCAGGTCTTCTGTATCCTTATTCGCTCATTGTCTTCTTTTTCCATCAATCACTGACAGAGAAATTTTGAAGATTCCAAACATAACTTTGGGTTTGTCTATTGTTTTTTTTTTCAGCTTAATCCATTTTTGCTTCATATATTTTGAAACTATGTTTTTGGATGATTACACATTTGGATTGTTATCCCTTCCTAGAGAATTGATTCCTTTATTATTATCCACTGGCCCTATTAATTCCAGGTAATATTTATTATTCTAAAGTTCACTTTGTCTGATATTATTATAGCTATGTAGAGTTTGCATGGTATATCTTTTTCATCCTTTTATTTTTAATATATCCATGACTTTAAAGTGGGTTGAACTTTTTTTCATCAAATCTGATCTATCTCTGTTATTAACTTAGTGTGTTTACACCATTTACATTTGTTATAATCATTATATGGTTGAATTAAAATCTGCCATATAGCAAGCTTTCTATTTGTTCCATCTGTTCTTTGCTTTGTCCCTTATTATTTGCCATCTTTTAGATTACTTGGGTAATTTTTGTGATTCCATTTCTCTCCGCTATTGGCTTATTATTTACACTTCTCAAACTACATTTTTTGTCATTTCTTTAGATTTTATAATCTACATCTTTAATTCATCATTCTACCTTAAAATATTATATTGGTTCATAACTAGATTCAGGACCTTACAACCTTATATTACCAATTTATCCCCTCCATTCTTTGTGCTATTTTTGTCATACATTTTACCTCTACATATGCAATAAACACATAATACATTGCCATTATTTTTGCTTTAGACAGTCGATGATATTTTAGGGGAATTAAAGTAATAAAAATTAAATTTTATATTTACCTATATTTATTCTACTTCCAACACTTTTTATTTCTTTGTGTAGAAAAAAATTATTATATGTATCTTGCCTAGAGAACTTCATTAAGAGGTCTAATGGCAAATAATTCTCTCAGTTTTTGTTTTTTAGTTAATGATGTCTTAATTGTTCTTTTTTTGGAAAATATTTTCATTGGCTGTAGAATTTTTAGTTGACATGATATTTCATTCAGTACTTTAAAGCTGTCATTCTGTTTTCTACCAGTTTGTATAATTTCTGATGAGAAGTCTTCTATTTTCTTATTTTTGTTTCTATGTAGGTAATGTATCTTCTCTACCCCAATCCCTTCTGTGTTCAAGATTTTATTCTGTCTTTAGTTTTCAACAGTTTAAATACAATATGCCTAGATTTTTTTGTTTGTGTTGTTCCCTGGAGTTTTTGTGCCTACAGTTTGCTGTCTGTCATTGATTTTTAGAAATTCTCAGGCATTATTTTCTCAAGTAATTCTGCTGTTTGCATTGCTGTAGTTTTTCTGTGATTCCAATTTGATATTGTGCTAAAGTTATGGAATGTTTTGTTCTTTGTCCCTCCACTCCTCTCTATTTGCAAATGACATGATTCTCTATATGTGAGAGATTTTATTCTCTCAGATATAAAATCACATTGTTTGCAAACAGAGGTAGTTCGACTTCCTCCTGTTTAACTTCAGATAAATTCAATTGATTTATCTTCAGACCTCTGATCTTTCTTTGTCTGTACTGAATCTACTTATGGACTCATTGGGAGCATTCTTCATCTCTCTTATTATATAAAAACACAATTACAGCATTTCACTGGATCCTTTCTTATAGTTTATACGTCTATGCTAAAATAATTTATCTCATCCTGTTTGTTTTCCACCTTTTTCATTAGAGCACTTAGAATATTAACTATAGTTATTTCAAGTTACCTGTCATGATAGTTTCAACATTTGTCATACCTGAGTCTGATTAAAATCAGATATTGCTTTGTCTGTTGCTATTGTGTTGCCTTTCCTTGATTTTTTGTATGCCTCTCAGTGTTTAGTTGAAACATGTACATACATCATATTTAGGACAGCAGAGGTTGAGGTTTTATGGCTGGAACTAGGTATTAATTTCCTTGTTCTAAGTCGTTAGTGTGAGATTTTGAGTCTACTTTTTGAGTTGAGCCAGATGTAGATCCGTTGCTGCTGCAGTTATAAGTGTACCACAGACTTCAAATACCTCCAACATCACTTCGTATTTAAGTGGGAGTTGATTTGCTAGAGAGTTTTTCTCAGCATCTGTTCCAACCTGAGTTGTAGCTCTCTGTTTTGTTCTGTTACTCCGAGAGGATCTCTCTTCATGTTCTTGCCCATCTTAAACCACTACACTGTAGTTACTTCTTACTCTAAACCCGTTAATCTGGTGGTAAGAGACAGTGTGGTGTTATTCACTGTTTTTCTCAGTAAGCCTCATGGCAAGTGCTCTCTGTCCCTGGGATTAAGGTTTGTGGCCTTCTCAGTGCTCCTGTCCTTTTGCAGCATTACTTCTTGGCACAGCATATATTCCTGCCCCTATTCCAGGGGTAGACGGTTTGCTTCTGTTACTCTCTCCCAGCTGCATAATTTACATTACCACCAGCAATGTATAAACCTTTCCTTTTCTCTGCAACTTCACCAGCATCTATTAATTTCTGACTTTTTAATAATAGCTATTCTGTCACAATGAGATGGTATCTCACTGTGGTTTTGATTTGCATTTCTCTAACTATTGGTGATGCTGAGCATTTCTTCATATACTTGTTGGCCACATGTGTGTCTTCTTTTGAAAAAGTGTCTTTTCATGTTCTTTGCCCACTTGTTAATGGGGCTGTTTCGTTTTTGCTTGTAAAATTTTTTAAGTTTCTTATAGATTCTGAATACTAGACCTTTGTTGGATGCATAGTTTGCAAATATTTTCTTGTATTCTGTAGGTTGTCTGTTTACTCTGTTGATAGTTACTTTTGCTGTGCAGAAGCTATTTAGTTTAATTAGGTCCCATTTGTCAATTTTTGTTTTTGTTGCAATTGCCTTTGGTATGTTTGTCATGAAATCTTTTCTAGGGCCTATATCCAGAATGGTATTTCTTAGGTTATTTTCCAGGGTTTTAGAGCTTTAGGTTTCACATTTAAGTCTTTATCTATTTTGAGTTGATTTTTTTATATAGTGTATGGAAGGAGTCCAGTTTCAATCTTCTGCATATGGCTAGCTAGCTATCCCAGCCCTTTTGCTGAATAGGCAGTCCTTTTCCCGTTGCCTGTTCTTGTTAACTTTGCCAGAGATCAGATGGTTTAGGGGTGTGGCATTATTTCTGGGCTTTCTATTCTGTTCCATTGGTTTATGTGTCTGTTTTTGTATGAGTGCCATGTTGTTTCAGTTAGTGTAGCTTTCTAGTCTAGTTTGAACTCAGGTAAAGTGATGTCTCCAGCTTTGTTCTGTTGCTTAGGATTGCTTTGGTTACTTGTGCTCTTTTTGGTTTCATATGTATTTTATAATAGTTTTTTCTATTTCTGTCAAGAATGTCTTTGCTAGTTTAATAGAAATAGCATTGAATCTATAAATTTTGGGTGGCCATTTGGCTGTTATAACAATACCGATTATTCCTATCTATGAGCATGGGATATTATTCCATTTGTTTGTGTCATCTCTGATTTCTTTCATAGATAGTTTATAATTCTCATTGTAGAGATTTTTACCTCCTTGAGTACCTGTATGCCTAGGTATTTTATTCTTTTTTGACTGTTGTGAATGAAATTGCATTCTTGATTTGGCTCTCAGCTTGGACATTATTGGTGTATAGAAATGTCACTGATTTTGTACATTAATTTTGTATTCTGAAACTTTGCTGAAGTAGTTTATCAGACCTAGGAGCAGTTGCACAGAGACTATGGGGTTTTATAGGTATAGAATCATGTCATTTGCAAACAGAGATAGTTTGATTTCCTCTCTTCTTATTTGAATGTCTTTTATTTCTTTCTCTTGCTTGATTGCTCTGACCAGGACTTTCAGTACTGTATTAAATAGGAGTGGAGAGAGTAGGCATCATTGTCTTGTTCTGGTTCTCAAGGGGAATGCTTTCAGCTTCTGTCCATTCAGTATTGCCCATTCAGTATGATGTTGGCTGAGTTTTCTCCTATTTCTTAAAATTTTTAGCTGAATTATTCTTACCATTGCTCTGTGTTAACACATGCTCTCTTTGCAAGCACCTGTATTCCTTAGATTCAGGTTAGTGGTTTACTCTGTGATCTTTGCTCAATATGTGGTTCAAAAAAAATCATGGGAATTTGCAGATTATCCTGTGTTTTTTTTTGTTTGTTTGTTTTTTAAGATTAGAAGATATTTTCTTTCTAGTATTTTCCATCCTAAACAGAACAGAAAATGTATATTGTAGCACATAAATTATTATTATTATTATCATTATTATTTTTTGAGACGAAGTGTTGCTGTCACCCAGGCTGGAGTACAGTGGTACAACCTTGGCTTACTGCAACCTCCGTTCCCCAGGTTCAAGCAATTCTCGTGCCTCAGCCTCCAGAGTAGCTGGGACTACAAGTGTGCTTCACCATGCCCAGCTAATTTTTGTATATTTAATAGAGATGAGGCTTCACCATGTTGGCCAGGCTGGTCTTGAACTCCTGATCTCAAGTTATCCACCCACCTTGGCCTCCCAAAGTGCTGGGACCACAGGTGTGAGCCAGTGTGCCAGGCCTGTAGTGAATTATTTTATTGTTCCAGTGTGAAGAATAAATATTGCATAGCTAGAATGAATGGAGAGAAACTAGGCAGTATGTCTTTAATAGTCCAGTGGTAAGTTGATAATTATGTAGGCTAAGGTGGTGATGATGGAGATAAAGATGTTTGATTACATATTGGATGTGTAAAGGAGTATCTTCGCTTAGCTTGCTATAACAAAACCACAGACTGGGTGGTTTAAACAACAAACATTTATTTCACATAGTTCCAAAGGTTGGGTAAGTGTGGAAAGTTCAAGATTAAGGTGCCAATATATTTGAATCTGGTAAGGGCCTATTTTCTCGTTTACGAAAGTTAATTATTGCTTTCTTGCTGTATCCTTATATGGCAGAGCCAACAGAGATGGATCCCCTGTCCTTTTTCTCTTTTATAAGGGCCTTAATCCCATCATGAAGGCGCTGCCCTCATGACCTAATCTAAGTCTAACTACTTCCCAAAAGTCCCTGCTCCAAATCCCACCATAATGGGGAGGGATTAAGGTTTCAACATAAGAATTGGGGGTGGGGATCACAAACATGCAGTCCATCACCAGGAGGAGGATGGAGACAATTGTCCAAAATTACTCCTGTTTCTTGTCTATATGCCAAGATAATGGAAAGACAGGGACCAATGAAAGAGGACTGATTTTCAGAGGAGGAGGATGAGTCTGATTTTATACACGTGGGATTTGGGGTGCCTTTGAAGAAGTCAGTGGAAACCTTGAATAGAATGTAGTATATAATAATCTAGAGTTCAAAGGAAATGTGTGACATTCAGAAATAAAACTGTAAAATTATGACCTCGAAGGTCACAATAAAAGTGATGGTCCATTGAAGCCAATAAAAACAGTATAAAACGAGAAGAAAAGTGGGCTTAGGACAGAGATTTAAGGAAATCCTTTAAGGAAAGCCCCATGTGTTCTCAACACTCTGTCATATTAACTCTCTTTCAGTTCATGGACTGTGGCACACAGTTTCCCTTTTCTAGACTTCTGCAAAGGTTTTCTCTTCCTGAATTGTTTTTAATCTTCATCAACTTCCTTTTCCCATTTTTAAACATTTTCCCTAACTTCTGCAGGGTTTCAGTGATTAATTTAAAGTTGTATTCCCTACCAGGATGCCTTCCTCACTTTCTCCAAGTCAGTTTGTCCCACCCCAGAGTAATTTAGTTCCTCATTACATGCTTCTACCCTATACTTCTCCTTCATGACATTTGCACCTTAATTTTCTTGTTCAGCATTTATCTCTTCTTGACCATAAGCTTCATGAGTGCATGGATTATATCCATCTTTCTCACCAATTAATTTGTAGTACTTGACCAGGGCCTGGTTCATAATGAGCATTCAATAAGTATTATAATGAGTGAGGTTTTGTCCTCTTATTGATTACCTGAAATACTGTGCCAGGGCTCATCTGAGACTGACGTAATAATACCAAATAACTCCTGAACAATTATAGTGGAGGTTGAGATGATATCCTTTAGCTGTTGGTCTTAAACTCAATGAGTTAAGGAAGAGAAAATAACTAAAAACTGGGAGATAGAGAGGGAAACAAGGAATAGTATAGGCTAATTCTATGATCTTCTGCTTAAATGGCAACCAGAATTTACATAGTGAGGAACTTAGATATGGAGTAAGGAATGAAGTCCTTCCTCTTCATTTCCCTCTGCTTAACACTAATCTTCTCAACTCTTTTTTATTGAAAGTGTCTATATTCTGGAGAAGAAGAGGAAAGAAATCTGAAGGTAGTTGGATATATTAACTATATTTTTTGTTCATTTAATCTAATTATGTTCATCATAATTGGGATTATTAAGGGCTTATTTTTGTCAATACTTCCATTAGTCCTGTGTCACATCCCTTCCTTTTTACTAATAAGGTAACAGGGAAGAGTGTAAAATACTAAAGTAATATGGTATAACAAGGTGTGTAATTATTGTACAATAACCTTTTCTCAAGGAGCAAAGAAATATACTGAACAAAGAGCAAGATACTTGGAAATCATAACTGTGCAGTCATTATAACCTAGCTGTGCAGCAGTTATATCATTTTTGTGAAGATTTAAAAAATTATAACATAAATTGTTAAGAAAGAGAAACACTGGGAAGAATTGTAAAGAAAATGTCAACTTTTGAAATAGGTTTTACTATTTTTAACTTCATTCTAGTTAATGTTGCAGTAGATGATAATTCCCTTGCTTGTTGGAGACTGGTTTTTTTTTAAAGTCTTCCAAAATTAGGTGAAATGTTGTAACAGAACTTACTTTTCTCAAACTAATAGTTGAAATGATGGTTTATGAAAAGTGCTTATTAAACAAAATAGAAATACAAAGTTAAAATTTTAAGCTCTTAGAGACACCACCATTCAAACTTCTCAGAGCAGAAATTGAACAGCTCATAAGGCTGTCAGTAAGAAACATAAAGAACTCCGAATTAATCTAAATATGACTTTCTGGTTTAGTATCTATATTTAACAGAATGTAGGTGGTTTAGTGGGGGAGGCAGTCTATGAGCATTAGTTTATCTTTAGGCTAATATTGTTTTTTTGTACCCTAGAGAATGTTATTCCAGCTATGAGTCTTTAGCATTTTCTTCAGATTCAAACATTTTAGAATTTTAAGAGAATCTTTTACTGAGTGAATGGTGAAACTTTCTATAATTGCTAATGTTCTAAGGATAAGATTCTGTCTCCTGCATCTTTCCATTCCCTAAACCCTGAGGCAATATTGTATAAATTGTAAGACCACAAAAACTACTTGGTGAAACAATTAAATATGCTGAGATATAATTATTTGAAGTAGTTTTTAGTGTATTGTGACATGCCAGAATAGAAACACAAAGTTTGGTAAATTTTCTAGATAAAATTAGTATAAACCAGACAAAATGAGATTAGATCTTGAAAGTTAGTGAGAATTTAGGGCTGTTGATAGCTTCTATAAAATATATAGACCACTGGCACCTGTGAATAGTGATTTTTACCACAAATTTGCTATAAAAATGACTGATTCATGAAATATAGATTCTTAGCCAGGTGCAGTGGCCAGCCTGGGCAACACAGTGACCCTATCTCTAAAGAAGAAAGAAAAAAAGGAAGGAAGGAAGGAAGGAAGGAAGGAAGGAAGGAAGGAAGGAAGGAAGGAAAAGNAAGGAAGGAAGGAAGGAAGGAAGGAAGGAAGGAAGGAAGGAAGGAAGGAAAAGAAAAAGAAAGAAATGCAGATTCTTGAATGCAGCAAAGTTCAGATATATAAAGAAAAAATATAATAAATTACATGGAGATGGCATAATTTTGGGAAAAATTTTTATTGAGTAATCATCTGAGATGTGAATATTCTCATGTTCTGGTCCTATTTTTAGAGAATGTCTATATATAAACTGAAGACCCAGCCAGATTATTAGTCACTAGCCAGAAATCACTATAGACCTACTGAGAAGATTTTAGGGTCATACTGAATGGGGCTGTAATACCACAGCAGTCCACTTTAGCTTGTGCTAACTTATCAAGAAAAGCCAATACACTAGGCTTGAGATTTTCTTCATGCCCAGTCAACTGATCATAGGAAATTCTCCATAAAGCCATAGGAATTAAGAAAGGGGAAGCAACGCAGCACTTGAAAAGCTAAAGGCACATGTAGCTAACTTTGGCCTTCTGGCCAGCCAGCTTATAACTGTTTCTGTAGACGCTATTTCCATTTGACGGCTACTGTGTGTGTCCAACTTTATAGTCGAAAGTAGTGATAACACCCAGTTCATGACGGCAGCTTGTCAATACCTATGAAGGATCTAAGAATTTATTCTGACTGCAAGCTAAGAGGTTAGACTGCCACAGTTTCATAGGAGGGAGACATGAGACTCCTGGATCAGAGACAAAAGACTTTATGATTCATGGCAAGCAGGTAGCCTAAACTTCATGTTTGTATCAAATTTCTTTTGCCCCAAAGTCGCAGGGGGTCAATATGGAAGTAGACTCAGATGGGTCCTGCATGCATAGTGGGTTTGTGTTTTAAGGAGGTAAACAAATCAATGCCTGGATTCCACAAAAGAAGTACAATCCTAAGGGTACCTGCAGTGTTTCTGGAAGGAAAGTGCTTACAGGTGTCGGGTCACTCAGAGAGATATCAGTCAGTGACACGTGACACAGGCTCACAGTGCGTTGTATGTGGCCTCTTTTCTGGCTGGTGAGCCTTATGATTCTTAGTTCAGTGTAAATAATTGGGTCTAGTACTTGTTGGAGGAGCTGCCTGAGGAGGAATCCTATTCATCCATGCCATCAGCTAGGTGGCATTTACCTACCACAGTAAATAAGGAGTGGAGACGACATCCAGAGCTGTTGACTCATGTTTTGTGTGGGAGGTGCTGGAACCCAGGCCATCCCCTGCTGCCTCTGATAAACTTCATGGTCAGAGTACAGGCAGTGGCATTCAAATCATGGTTAAAGCCATCTGGCTGGGAATGGCAGGCCAGCATGCAGTTCATTTTCAGGCACTGGTGTTGTCCCTTTGGAAGAAGATGCCGAAAGCATTAATGTCCCTCCCTTTCTCACACTTTCCAGGGTGTAAGGAGGTCCATCTTCAGGTGCCAGGGTATTGTTATCCCTCCCTTACCACAAAATCACTGTGTCCCATTTAAGCAGCTATAAGTTCTCCTTTTCCCCAGTCATGCTTTACCCAGACTCGTCATCTGGAAGGGTCAGGTCCCAGATATACGATGGCATTTTTTTAAATCAAATTACCCAGAATTAAGCTTGATTTCCCTAGGCTGTCTTCTAGAGAAATTTCTAACTGGAGGATGGGCCCACCAGGCTCACCTGGATTTCTTGTTGGGGAATATAAAGATGCACCATTCGCAGTCATGCTCAAGATAGAATCCTGAATGTTCAAAATACAACTGTAAGACCTCCAGCCTCTCTCATTCTGGTAATCACCCTGCACAGCTGAAAAGAGATTAGCTATTTCTGGGAACAGCTGCATCCAATGACCAAACTGCATTGCTTGCTAAGGTGCATGGATTAGGGGAACCGGAACTAAGGGAAGTAGCTTTTGTAATAAAAAGCTGCATTATTGTTTGATGGAAAATGGTTCAGAAAGCCAAAGACATGCCACAGATATATTTCAGGGTCTACAGTGGTGCATCTGGAGTCAGCTAATCAGTAGCCTGAAAAAAATGTCAACATTGGTAAACCAGACCCAGGAATTTAGGAAAATCTTTGAAAATCAGGGCCTTATTGAGCTGGTAGCTTAGTTTCACGTTGAGGAGCAGGAGATAAAGTTTCTCCCAGAAGGAGAGCTGTCACGTTTTCATGTAAAACTGAGTTGCTGCTAGGGACAGGCAGGGTACATTCTTAAATATACCATTCCCATTTGACAATTAGTTCTTCTGAGCCCTGTCTACCTCATTAGTTATTGACTCCAAATTAACCCACTCAAAATGGAATGTCAAGCCAGAGAATCACAAGGCTTTCATGGCCAGACATAAAGTTTTAACACAAGCTCAGTAGCAAGCTAGTAGCTGCTTTTCAAAATGTATCCACCTTGTAGACTTATCTGGAAGGCCACAGATTTAAAGCTGCAAGGGCTGCCTCAAGGGAGAGGCTTCCTCACTTTGCTAAAGGCTACATTTGGTAAAATCATCAGTTCCAGAGATTTGTGGGTCCAACAAGGTGCTGCACCTCCTTTTTGTGGTGAGACACCAAAGAAACAACAGTTGTTCCTTGACTGATGCTGACTGTTCCTTGACATTGAGCTTTACGAATCCATCCTCATAGCTCCAAAAAGCTTTACTTGGCAAACCCAAGTATTCTCAGAGTTTATCAGCCATCACTTTTGGTAGAGGTGTAGTATACTTCTTAGTGAGGGTTACTGAGACTGGGACTTCTGATTTGCCAAACAAAAGGTCTCCATCTCTATAGTGAAAGTTTTGCATATTAGAGGAAAGAGATAACACTCATATTCAATCCTGAAGCCCTCCAGTGACAAATGGCAATGGAATTTGTTCCCACTACCACTTTTCTATCTGCAGCTTTTCCCAGACTGGGATAATCTGCCTTGGCACTAATGTGACAAGGAAGTACAGCATATAACACATCAGTTAGTGGAAACAATAAAAACAATACTTTGAATTGGCTGAAGGACCCACTCAGCGGGTCTTGTTAACTTCTCTCCCTCATCAGGATCCCTGCTCAAACCCCATCATTGGGGTCCAGGCTCCATTACTCCGTTCTCACACTGCTATAAACAACTACCAGAGACTGGGTAATTTATAAAGAAAAGCAGTTTAATTAATTCACAGTTCCACAGGCTGTACAGGAAGCATGGCTGGGGAGGCCTCAGGAAACTTTCAATCACGGCGGAAGGTGAAGAGGAAGCAAGTACATCTTACATGGCTGGAGCAGTAGGAAAAGAATGAAGAGGGAGGAGCTACACACTTAAATAACAGATCTCATGAAAACTCACTCACTATCATGAGAAAAGCATGGGGACTCTGGCCACAAAATCCAATCACCTCCCACCAGGCCCCTCCTCCAACATTGGGGATTACAATTCAACATGAGATTTGGGCAGGGACAAAAATCCAAACAGTATCACAGGTAATCTTTCTCCCCTGGGTTTGTGTAGGATGTTCCCCGGCACATTCAGGAAGTAGCTATAGTTGAGGTCAAGTGAGAGTGAAGGAATGGTGATCACAGAAAGAGAGAGAGGGAGGGAGAGAGAGAGGGAGGCATCCTCCAAAAGAGTAAGCAAGCAAGGCACTCTGGTTTTGAGTAACCGTATCATGGCTCAACCCAGTGAAATTCTATTTTTTTTATTTTTTATTTTTATTTTTTATTTTTTATTTTATTTTATTTTATTTTTTTTTGAGACGGAGTCTCGCTCTGTCGCCCGGGCTGGAGCCCAGTGAAATTCTAAAGCTTCTGTTCCACTTAAGACTTTGAGTTTTAAGCTTTAGAGACCCCTTACTGTTTCTCTTGATGCCTGGAGGAGAATGAACAGCAAACATACCATTCAGGCAGCTTGTTACTATCCTACATCCTGGCCCTCAGTCTCACTGAATGGTAAGACAGCGGTGGATCCTCTGAGCCCCATCTAACCCACCACTTGGGTGAAAGCATTCCCTATTGGATGCTGGGAAGGTATCCCATACTCCCTAAACCAGCTCACAAAAACCCCTTGTCCTTTTGTCTTTCAGAAAGTCAAGTCTGTCAGCATCCCATCCTTGTCACCAAAACTTTCAAGAACTTTCAAGGGTCTGAGATTTGACCCTTCTGACAAGCTAACAAAGTAGCCTGCCATTACTTTCATAGCTGTTAGCAGAAGACACACAATTCCCCTGTTAGAAACAAAGGACTCTATTACTCAGGGCAGAGTAGGTAGACAAAGCTTCATATCTGTATTGGTTCTCTTTTCCTTCAAAGTCCCAGAGGGCCCAGGTGGATCACACACAGTGGGTTTGCATAACAGCTAAGGAGGCCTGCACTTAGGAAACACCATTTTTTTTTTTTTTTTTTGCCACAGATAGGGTCTTGCTCTGTCACCCAGGCTGGCGTGCAGTGGCATGATTTATCATAGCTCACTGTAATCTCCAACTCCTGGGCTCAAGAGATACTCCTGCCTCAGCCTCCCAAGTAGCTAGGACTACAGGTTCATACCACCTGCCAGCTAATTTGTTTAATTCTTACAGAGGCAGGGTCTTACTATTTTGCTCAGGCTGGTCTTGAACCCCTGGCTTCAAGCAATCTTCCAACCTGTGCCCCACAAAGTGTAAGGATTACAGGTGTGAGCTACCACACCCAGCTGAAACCCCAATTTTTAAAAGGGGTCGCTAGCAAACTTGCACAACCTTTGTATCAGAGGGCCACATAATCTCCATCTTCCAAGACTGTTTCCCCCGAAAACATCCTTAGAGAGAGTTCGAAACATAGACCTGAAAATGAGATGTGCAGAAACATGAGAGACCCATGGAGAATTGTCTTCCAAAACATTTTCACCTGATGTTCCATAGTTGTGGATTCAGTCTCCATGAGAGTTCAGTAGCAAGCCAAACTATTAGCTGTTTCCCAAAAGGAGAATAAACACTTAATAAAGATGAAGGCTTTGTTCCAAAACGTTAAATAATTCTGCTGTAATTCGACATGGGCTTGTTATAAGCCCCATATAACCTGACTTAGACCTGTGGGAGGCAGAATAATGCCCCGCCCCCTAAACAAACATGCGGTAATCCCTGGAGCCTTCAAATATATAACCCTACATGGCAAAGGGAAATTAAGGTTGCAGATGGAATTAAGGTTGTTTATCAGCTGACTTCTACATTTCCATTTCCTTCCTTTTCCATGTCTGACATTTGAAGGGCACTGTAGTATCATTGGAGAAATATGGACTTTGGATAGAACAAACAAGGGTTTGAATTCTGATTTGAACAAGATATTTAATCTGAGTCTCAATTTAGAACAAGGATGAGAAGACTTACATCAAGGAAATGTAATACTTAAATGAGATACTATTACCAGGGTGGAAGCTCAAGAGATGCTAATTTCCAACTTCCTGCCCTTGAACTAGATAATCTTGAATGGATATTTGAACTTGAATAACTTAGTATTTGCATTAATTTGCAAGGCTGACAATAAAGTAACGCACACTGAGTGGCTTAAAAAAAGAAATTTATTAGCTCACACAGTTCTAGAGGCTAGAAGTCTGAGATCAAGACGCCAGCAAGGTTAGTTTCTTTTGAATACTGTGAGGGAGAAATTTGTCCCATCCTTCTTGCTTATCTTATACTGGTTTGCAGACAATCCTTGGCGTGTCTTGGTTTGTAAAACCATTACTCTGATCTCTGCTTTCATCTTCATGTGGCATTCTCTCTATGTGCACGTCTGTGTCTGAACTTCCCTTTTTTATAAGAAGGCCAATCAGAGTGGATTAGGGTCCAGCCTATTTCAGTAAGACTTCCTATAACTCATTCCATCTGCAACAACCGCATTTCCAAATAAAGTCACATTCTGATGTACTCACATTCCAGGGTTAGTACTTGAAGGTATGAATTTTGAGAGAACATGATTCAACCCATAAAAGTATTTTAAGTCATCTCTGCTAGTGACAGCTTTTTGTAAAACTAGGTATTTAATGCTAATATTCGTTAATCTGATATCATTTTCTTCCACTAAAGAGTGCAGGTTTGTCAGTTTGTCAGGTGGTAATATCTCATATAGCAATCTACGTGAGATATTTAATGAAAGCAATTACTGAAACATTTCTTTAGTTAAACATCATATAATTGTCTTCCTACAACATAGCAGTATGACTAGAAGAGGTCAAACGGTTATCAATGAAAGAAACTCTGTAATTCAAGGAGCTTCAGTACTTATTATTATCAAGTCAAACTACATTGTTTGATTTCCACATTATTATAGCATATTTTTGTGGGCTCTGATTAATAGTGATAAATAATACATGTGCTATGTATTGATTTCCATTTGTTATGTGGCTTTGTAGGCAGGCTTGCTTTAAAGTTAGTATTAGAAAGCATTCAACCTTGTGTTTGAAGAGAGTACTGGCAATAACAGTGTTCTGGAGAACCCTATACAAGATGTAGAATCCATTTAATTTTGTCTCTCTCTTCTTCACTTTCCTGTCATTACAGTAATTTGTTTAAAAAAGTTGTTGAGAAACTACTGTGTGTGAAACACAATACAGTGCCAGGTGCTAGGCATACAAAGCCCTGCTATTAAAGATCACAGGGTTTAGTAACACAGTTTGCCTTAGTCGGCTTGGGCTGCTATAACAAAAATACCATAGGCTGGGTGGCTTACAGTAAATTTATTTCTCACAGCTATGGAGGCTGGGAAGTATAAGATCAAGGTTCTGGCAAAATTCATTGGTGAGGGCCTCCTTTCTTGTTCACAAATGGCTTTCTTGTTGCTATGTTCTAACATGGCAGAAGGGAATAAAGAGCTTTCTTTTATAAGGGCACTGATTTCATTCATGAAGGCTTCACCATTATGACCTAATCACTCCCCAAAGGTCCCTCCTTCTAATACCGTCACCTTGGAGGTTACAATGTCAACATACGTATTTTGAGAAGATCCACACATTCAGACCATAGTATAATCATAATTCAATAATTATAAGACACTTTCACCTCTGATCAAGGTGAAGTGACAGGAATTTACCCTTCTGCTGAAGCAACATTTTTAAAAATGGTCAATATATATAAAAGACATTTTTTAAAAAGACATTTAACATCAGGCAACAAAGATCTCTGAGACAGGAGATGATTTCTGAGATGTAAGGAATACATAAGATCAGCCATATGTGATAGCCCCAACTTACTGCCTGGAGGAAGTTTCCAAGCCATGGTGCAGGGAGGAAGAACCCAGTCAGAGCCCAGTGGATCCCTTGAGTTTAGGTTGGTGCTGAGAGTTCAGGGAGAACAAGCAGCTAGAGTTCTCATGGTAGACTATAGGAAAGAAAATTACTGCACAGAGAAAGGGCCCTGGAGATTTAAGAGAGTTCTCTTCCAGTCTTCAACCCAGTACTGATTAGCACATGTATCTGAGGGAACCATTCAAGGTCAAGAAAAGAACCACTTGAAAGTATTAGAAGAAATAATACTTGGAGTTCACATAGAATTGAGAATGATTTTTTTTTTCCACCAACCAGAGTGAAGAACTTCATCATTCACAGAGCATTAGGTAGACTGCTCAGTAGTGGCTCAAAGTTAGCCCAAAAGGCTGCTCTGGTCCAAGTTAACAAAACTTAAAACCAAGACCCAAATAGATCAAACTCTAAGTAACTTACAGGTGCCTCAGAACAAAGTTCAAACTATTTATAATAATATGGAAATACCCATACCCAACAGGATTAAATTCACAATGTCTAGCATCCAGTCAGGTATCATCAGGCATACAAAAAAGCTGGAAAGTAGGACTCATAGTGAGAAAAATCATATAATATGAATTACTATAATGTTAGATACTGCTATGGTCTGAATGTGTGTGTCCCTGCACCCCCATCCACATGTTGAAACCTAACCCCCAAAGTGATGGTATTAGGTACTGGTGCCTTTGGGAATTGATTAGATCATGAGGGTGAGGCCCTCATGAATTGGATTAGTGACCTTATAAAAGAGGCTCAAGGAAGCCTGTTTGCTCCTTCTGGCATGTGAGGACACAACTAGAAGTTTCCATCTATGGGAATCAGGCCCTCACTAGACATCAAATCTCCTAGCACCTTGATCTTGGACTTCCTAGCCTCCAGAACTGTGAGCAATAAATTTCTGTTGCGTATATACTACCCAGTCAATGGTACATTTGTTATAGCAGCCTAAAGGGACTAAAATAGGAACATTCATAAGAAATTATGGGAATGCAGCAGAAAAGACAATTAACTCTGCTTGGTAAGTATAGGTGAGGCAGATACTCAAAGGCTTCCTGGAGGAGATGAGAGCTAATGTAAAAATTGAAGAATGAGTAGGTGTTAGTCAGGTGAAGGTAAGAGAAAAGGCATTTGTGACAGAAACCACAGACTTTACTATGGTGTAGAGGCATGGAATTGTAGATTCTATTTGACTAAACACCATATCAGTGGTTCAATCTGGCTGAAAGTAAGGAAGAGAATGAGAAAGATTAGGAGAGCTGTGTGGGCATCAAGACTTAAAGTGTGCCATGTTGGCAGATTTTTTTTTTCTGTAAAGGTCCAGATAGTAAATATTTTAGCCTTTATGAACCACATGTAATCTTGTTGGACACTCTTTTCTGTGGCCTTTGGGCTGTAGATTGCAGGTTCTTTTTACAAGTGATGGGGTATGACTGAATTATTTTTAAAGGAGCAGAACATTTCGATTTGCATTTTAGATAGATCACTTTGCCTAATGTGTGGAGGATGCATTTGAGGCGATATGGCAGGGAGACTGTTTAGGGAACTGTTGTGTTAGCCTAGTTGAGAGATAAAAGGGTGCCTGGCTGTGTGAGTCTGAAACTCTGGAGAGAAGGCAAGGTTGGAATTAGAGATTTGGGAGTTACCGTTACATATTTTAGTTTAAATCTCAAGCTAGAATAAAATCATGCAAGGAGGCCCATGCAAGGATGGTATGCTGAGAGAGAATACCCTCCTTGCATGATTTTATTCTCTTCAATAAGAGAATTCCTATTGAAAGAATAACATGTGCTTGATACATTCACTGGTTAGCTCATTTATCCTTAATATAACTCTGTATAGATTGATTTGATGATTAGTCCCATTTTACAGATGAGGAAACTAAAGGTCTGAGAAGTTAAGCAGCTTACCCAGAACTACCAAAGAGAAAGTCTGAATTGGAACGGAAAGCCAGTTCATGTGGTTGTAAGGGTCCTTCTCTACTGTTCATCGCATACTGCTCCTCAGCTGTCGTTAAGGCATAGAGTAGGTGGTCTTCAGCTACCCCTGTGGTGTGCTCTTCTCTTCCCTGCATGGGTCTCACAGCACTTTGCCTTCACCCCTTTTCTGCGGCTCCAGGGAATTGTTCCAGTGGCTCACAAAAAAGAGAGGCAGTGTGTTGCTGCAGAATGCCTATTATGTTGCCATTTCCGAAGAATACACCTTGCTTCTTTGCAACCAATTTTGCCTCCAAGTCCTTGAGTTTAAACCAACACAACTGCCCTGCCACAAATCCTTCCAAACTTAAAATTTCGTATAGTTCATACACACAGAATTCAAATGATCCTTGAGACACTATCCTGTAGTGAGGAATTTCTAAAAGTCAGTCCTAGCACTGCAACTGTTCGCAAAGAGAAACTGGCCAATATTCATAATTCTTCAAACATATGGTAAGGCAGAGCATATTTTAAATATCAAGAACATTTACTTGAGACCTTCCCACATGGTTTCAAAATTTTATTTGGGGTTTGGACACGCATCAAAACATGTATTTACCTGACAGATCGTGGCCTGCCTAAGCCTTTGTGATGCATACGTTTTTCGTGCCATGATATTGAATATACGTATTAATTAAATTTTGCATCTATTTCTGCACCAAAACTGAGAATGGCTTTGATAGTTATGCAGTACTTCACTAAAGTAACTCTAGCGTACTTCTCTTAACACAAGTTTCCCCTTTTTATTTGTTTAGTATAAAAAACAAACACTGAGCATATGGAAGGAAAACAGGGACTGCTGAAAACTTTGAAAAATATTTTGTGTAGGTTTCATTTTGGTTACACAGGACTTAATGTTTTGAAGGATTTAGTGCAAATTTTTCTCCATTCCTAGGAAATTTGCTGATATGAGAAAAGGAGGATTGTGTGAGTCCTTGAACAAACAAAGCTTTGAGGAGAAAGGCACGTTGTGGACAAGAGCTCCATTTGACTCATAGGCTGCCGGGGACAGAGAGGAGGGCACATTTCACAGAATTTGACCAGTCTTCTAGAAAAGCTTGGAAAGACCTTAAATCTTTTGTTTTCCCAATATTTTACCCTGATTCCAGCAGATCTGATCTTCTAAAATTAGGAAGTTGAATAAAAATACTTAAGAGAAATGTTTTTTGAGTTGATTAGGATTAAATCTCTATACCGGAAATCTTTAGTAACATGAACCATGCAAAGGTAAAATGATACAAATATGATAGGAACATGATATCAGTTTAAAAACAAAAGTTTTGTAATGCCACAGATTGCATTAGAAGGATGTAGCTCCAATTTTCTGAATTCCTGGTTTTTCCTCATCCCTGTTTCTTCCACATGTCTCGTGTGATTTCTTTCATATTGTCCCTTTGTTTCCACAAAGCCATCTTTCTCTGTTCAAAGTAGCTAAAATTCCACTTTTCACACACACAAAAAAAATCTACTTCGATTACAGGGAAGGAGGGGTATACAGAGATGGGAAAATGAAAATATTCTCTTTTCCTAGAAGAGTCACAAACATCTGACCATTCTGTGGCTTTAATTTCATATCAAATGAAATGTAAAGCATCCCCAGACAAACATCTTATTATACCTGGCTACACCCTCTTCAGACTTCTCTAGGAATGTGGCTTTTTGATAAATATTCCTGTAATATTAAATCCATAAACAACTGTATTCCTTTTCATTAACGTATCTAAAAGAAAATGATCTTTTCTTTTATGTAAAATTAAATATATTTGTTATATGTGGAGACATATGCACACTCACATACACACACATATTATTTTGCTATTTTTAAATGTTGAATTAAAAAATTCCTTTTTTCAACAGCAAACATAATAACATATTTTGTCTTTAGAACTGTGTTGTTTCTGTGAAACATGAGATCTCTTGAGGATTTATAAGCTTTGAGAAATATGAATATAATAAGAGGCCAGTGTCCCTGACATCTCATGAACACCCACCGCTTGTTTTTAAAATAGTAAATGCAAAAACAGATTCTAATTAATAGCTATAATCCTCTTACTTGAAAGATTTATCACGTTGACTCTGTTGCAAGTGTACCACCTTATAGATCAGAAATTTCGAGTGAAGTAAAGATTTGCTCTACAAATAAAAGAAGATATGGCTGCATATAAATCTGGGTGTGTGCATAATTGAAAGAGCTATAGAACCGAAAATGGGGAGGGAACAAACGATTCCGGGAATTGATGCCCATTGAATCTCTGCCCATTTCTAAAAAAGAACCTTGAAAAAAACATATCCTGGCAAAATATTGGTTTCCATTACTTTTCATTTTCTCTTGCCAGGATCAGAACCAGATGTTCTGTAATATAGCAAAGTCTGTTCTATTGGCATTTTTGGTTGTATTAACTTCAGGAACTACTGGAAATTTTATGTGAGAAGATTCACAGGTGATTATCATCCAAATTTTCTGAGACTTCAGGGGTTTCGATGGGGTTGGAGAAGAGATGGCATGCAGCATAAGTGTCCAAATATCTTGTGTTCTCTTCTTGATATGCTCATATTCATAATGAAACACATATGCTCATATAACTTATCTTACAACATATGGTACAATATAATTGAAGAAAGTCTATGCAATTATTTCACCCCTCCTAAAAAAGAAAACAGTTCTGCATTATTAATAAAAACGAGTCGGGACTTAGGGTGTTGTGCTAGAGATACAGATTTTAAATATAGCCTACCAAAATATCCCCCAAGTTTAAGTGGAAATAAGAATGAAACATTGTCCAACTAGATTGCAGTTTGGGTAACTGTCCTTTCCTCTTTATCCCCCCTTACCTGTAACCTGACCACAAAGTAAGCAATTTCAAAACTGGCAACTAAAGCATGTAGAACTTAAACTTATGTGGGCAACCATACTTAAAATTAGATCCATGACTTTCACCCTTTACAAATTTTGTTGTGTCAATTAATGCTGGGAATGTTCCTTCAAATGCAATATTGTATTAAAACATCTTTCCCCCTCCCTTCACGCTACATTTGATGAGCTGATCAAAATACTTGCATTTAATACCATGTGTAGGATTGTATTCTGGCAATAACTACCAGAATCTGGCTATGGAAAGAGGCTTACTACCCACCCATGAGGCTCTTGTCACGATGGTCTAGCTATTGACATGGTGTTGACTGTGTGAGTGGGTTGCAATTAAATATGCTTATATTTTTAATTTTAGAATGGCTAGTAGGCAAAGCAGCAAAAGGTAAGTACATTGATAAAGAAAAACAGGAAAATGTAGATAATAATATTTTGCTTTATAGTGAAATAACCTTTCTGAAGAGGCTTCCAATTCTTCATTTTATTCACTACCTCAATGACACAGTAGAAATACACAGAGCAAGTCTCTCAATAAAGGTAGGACACGAGGGCGGCTACTAGAGTGTCAAACTTCCCATACACATACACACACACACACACACACACACACCCCCTTATGGGTGGGTTTTCAGCATAACGTTTCATATACTGTAGGAAGAATGAGGATCAGAAAAGGTTTTCAATGAAGCCAAACAGGCTATGACCAGATGTTCAGAGAGTCCCTAGCCACAAGGCTGGGAGACTGAGCTGGAGTCCTGACATTTTTCAAAAGCCTTTTCAGTAGAAGTGCACCCAGGTCAACTTGAAATATTAGGCCAATGTTCCCCTCAAACATATTAAACCTGTCAGCTATCAAAAGACTCAGCAATGCAAATTCTGTTTATACTATCTTTTTCCTTAATATCTAACAGTGAACAATACCCTAGTTATTACCTCAAGTCTCAGCAGGAATTAGTTGGGAACATACTGACAGAAAGAGAGAAACATACATGTGTGAAGTCCTGAGTGCCTGAGCGTTGGAATTTTAGGGAACAGAATGATAGAATAGAAAAGGGAGATGCTGAGCTAGGGCAAAGTGTTTAGAGTAGGGATCTATCTGTTTCATAATTTTCCCTGAAATTGGCTTTGACAATGAGACTCCAAATTAAATTTAGACATGTTACAGCTTGCCAATTCCATGGACAATGTTTTGTTTTTCTTTATTTTCATTGCCCAGAGATGAATAACAATTGTGTGTTATTGTTCTAATTCCTACAATGGGAAATCATCTTTGGAAAGAAGCTGCCTTCCTTCCAAAAGGTGGGTTTTGGAATCTCTGGAAGCACCTAGAGATATTTTTCTTAGAAGGCTGGCAAAGTGTCCCACTGCCAGAGGAAAGGGTTTGTTATCATATCTGCCAGAGTATAAAATACAATTACCCCCTCTGTACCAATATGCTTCAAGCTGCTCCCAGACAGCTGGTCAGAGTTGATTTCAGTTACTATTCCGCCCCTCTCCTTCTCAGATAAAAGAGACTATCAAGCCTTGATGATGCCACAGGGCTTTTAGGTAGGGGCTTCTTGGCTTTCTGACATTCCCCTGGGGTGGTGAAAGAGTGTGTAAAAAGAGCCAGCCTGGATGACAGCAGGAGGGCAGTCCTTAAATATATTAAAATTTAAATTGAAATATGTGAAATCAGGTGTGTCTTATATTAAACAGATATGATGACCAGACAACCTATGCTCTGTGGGTTTAAAGAAAATCAACCCACTCTCTGTAGGTATGAACACTGCAAAGGGAAGAGGGTGATAATTCTGCTTCAGAAAGATGTCAAATACTGGAACAAATCATGTCCTGATGCTAGCTCTGCACTCTGGGAGCCAGTTGGGTTTAGGATTCAAAGAGTTGAACACTACTTGTTGCAGCCTAAGAGCTACCCAAGCTGACTCAGATAATTACAATTATTCTCCCTCCCTTAGAGCCATGGCAGGAGGGCCAGATATGTGGACCAAAGGAGCATCATCGCTGGATGGCCTGGTGCCATCTGTCAAATGTGACAGATACCATGTGGCAGCGCAAAGCAATAGCAGGAGCAGACAGGTGAGACGCTATGTTCTGTCTCTCTCTTTGTATTGCACAAGCTCTAAGGGCAACAGAAGATTCAGGGGAAGAGAGAAACAGATATTCTGGCTAACATGATACATGTGATATTAGAGCAATTTACTGGGGAAAAAAACCATACCTATGGCTATGGCTATATTTGCTTATTTGGGTTTGTGGAGAAGTTTATACTAATTATATTCATTAAACACTCTCTCAGAACTTATATTACAGAAAGGAAACCTTAGGCTGGGAGAAACTCAATAGTTGGGGATAAAGTTGTTGATCAACTGTTACACAGCCGTTTAGCCCCGTGGCCCCATGCCACAAATAAGAATCCAGGTCTGATGTCTCTTCCAGTGCTCTATTCATTACAAAAGACGTTTCCTAACATTTGACAATCTTGATACTTCCCTTTGATGATTCCTGACTTCCTTCATCTCTTATCTATCCACTTATCCAATCAACAAATATTTGCTGAGGAACTATTATGTTTCAAACACTCCCCAGGAATACAGAAGGGAAAAATAAAAATTCCCTGTCCCTGTAGAGCTTTGTTTTTAAATGAGCTTTAAAAAAAAAAAAAATGTTTTCCACATGCAGATTCAGGTTAAGAGAAATTTTAAAACGAGTTCAGAAGGTTTAAGCCATGTTAAAAGCTGTGGCAAGTAGAACATCTCAAAACCTCAACAATTTGGGCATGGCCAATGAAGTCTACCTCCTGAATATTGTTTGATCAAGTACTCCACCCCCACATAGGACATTATCTATGGAATCACATTCTGATTTGTAGTGGCTAAGAAATTATTTGTAGACTAACATGGAGTCAGGTTAGTGTTAGCTCGAAGCAAAACTGTAATGTGGGCAAAGACTGCTTTTCATATTTATCCTTTGTCTTCTGTGTTCTCTGATTTTTTCCCCAAATAGTGGAAGCATCTCTTCACCCTGGGGATGCAGCTTCGCTCCTCAATCTTCCCCTCTCTTCTACGTCTCAAGCCTACATCCTCTTCAGAGGGAGATATAAATATATGATGAGAGTTTTAAGTGCTCTAACCCAAGTGATTTACCAGAAACCAGAGCATTAAGATGAATAAATCCCTAGCAGAATTTAAACCCGACTACTTCTAAATTTGGAATGTCAAGCATGGTTTGGCAGGAGGTAGAGCATAGGGAAGCACTGGAATGGTATTTGATCTTTCTAGGCATCTCTGAGTGCTTAAGTTTGGGAGAGAATCATTGATGCCATTTTGGATATTATTATAGTGCTTCTGATGACATTGATACTAAGTTATGAAATATAAATTGTGATTAATAAATTGAAAATATTTTAAGGTATAAATTATTATCATTTTGGCTATTGCCTATTACCAAACTATTAGTTGATACTTGTAAATAGATTTAGAAATTGTCAACAATACAGTCATGTAATTTTTTTAGTAGTCATGTAATTTTTTTATTAGTCATGTAATTTTACATAGCTTAAGTGCATAATTCATAAGCACTACATTTTTCTAAAAACCTGAACATGGACATATAAAAATTGACCTCAGACCTAGATCTAAATTCAGATCCTCACAAATTCCAATTTAAGAAAACCTAGAGACAGTTAGAAAAATAAAAACTCACAAACCAACACTGATATAGAAGAAAGACAATATATGCCAGAATCCCACCAGTGGAAGGCAGATGAGTTTGATTTGGAAAAACATCTAACCCAAGCTTTGCTTTTCAATGCATCCTGCCTACAAAAAAATTAAGTAAATATGCTGTATTTCATATTATCTCAGAAAGAGACCCGCAGCCTATGCCAAATCAATTCTCACAAGGCGCTACTTTTGAGAGAAGCCTGAAGACTGTTCCTGTCCGTACTATTCAAGCCTAGCTATTCACATTCATGCGGGTTTAGTAAATTACAAAAGCCAAAAAGGCAGTAAGTTGCAAATAAGCTTGCTTTGCAGCTTAAGAGGTGTATGGTTCCTACAAGTAAAGTGCATTAGGTCAAACAGAGATAAAATGGAGCCTGGAGCACTGCCAGCTTAGTAGTGTAGCATTTTATATACTCCACTGGTTATTAAACAGTATGTTCATGCCTACCAAAAGTAGAGAATTATATAGGTTCTGTGCAAGTCAACTTGAATCTGGCTAAGAAAAATCACAGGAGAAAATTGATCATCTCCCAACTTCAAGTAGTCCAGACTCATATTCATGAGTGAATATTAAGTCTGAAGATATCTCACCTAATTTGAATAAGATCACAGTAAAAATAAAATAGCTTTAGAAAATGGTGTTTATAAACAATGGAGTAAGAAAACCTAAAAAGAAATCTCTAAAAATAGATCTACTTTGGAAACCGAAAAAATATTTCAGGAAACAAATTGGAACATTCAATAAAATTTAAAGATAAGGTTATTATAATGCTTTTAAACCATTAAGAGAAAAAAATCTAAAATAAGAAGTCAATAGAATAGACTATAAACAGATATAAATAAGAAATACCTCTAAGAAACAAATATGCGAGTACTCGAGGTAATAAAATACAAAACTGACAAAGCAGAAAATTTAATTAGTCATTCAGTGTGCAGACTTGCAAATTACCCTACAGCTTAGGAGCTTCAAATGCATCATTTTTACTTATGGCTTTATTTTTATATTTATTATCTTTTATACTTATGTTTTTATTTTATTTATGGGTTAATTTTAATTTAATTTAATTTTATTATTACATATAATAAAATCCAAGAGAGATTTGGACAACAGATAATAAAATAAAAATGTAAGTTTAAGAGAAGCATTTAAAGAAGGAGTAAAAAGTGTTGGTCAAAATCAATAACATAACTTGAGAAAATATTCTGGACTAAAAAATACTCATGTTAGCAAATGTGTAGGTTTCCCCATTTTCTGTGCTAGATAACTAAAAGAAGAAGAAATATTTGAAATATGCAGATTATGAAAATCTCCTCGAGCCCTGTGAATATATCACAATGGCATGTGACTTTCCCTTCACGGTACTCATCAAGGGTAATGAAGACATCTGAGTAGATACTTTTGTAGTATAAGAGGACAGAAAGTTTCTCTTTCACATATGAAGAAAATATATTCTTAGATATGTAACAACATTGAAAATATACTGCCTTTCATATGCTTGAAATTGAAGACCTAAAAATCCAGAAATAAGGTTAAATTTAAAAATTGAAGGACATGCAATAAGAAACACATTAAACATAGACTCATTTTAAATGATTATTTCACATATAGCTTTAAAATTAAATGTTACAATGTCAAAATCATTCTGAAAGCAATTAGTGTAATATGTACATTTTAATACATGATAATCTTATTCTAATATTGTGTACGTGAACAAAGATAAGTGCATGACTCTAAGCTTAGATGAAAGCACAATTATGTTTGATTATGTATTTTAAATGAAGAGAAATAAAAAGTTATGAATTCAGTTTATGTTCAACTGAATGGAGAATTCTAGTTAATGCTTTTTTGAGAAACAAGATAACCTGCAAGTGACATAAAATTTATAACTCTTAGACTATCAGATTTTTTAAAAGATACAGAGAAAATAATGCATTTAATGACTGTAGAAGTAGCAAACAAAAATAAAAATATATAAGATGACAAAGCAAAATAAATATGTCAATAATAATAAACACATATAAACCATATTTCTTTATGAAGGTAAAATAGATTCTTAAATTCATTGACTAAGATGATATTGCATTGTGTTTATAAGAGGTTCACCAATATCTAGTGAATAACAAAGATTAAAAGTGAAAAGATTGAAAGACTTATACAAATATAAAGTAAAAGGAGGTCATAAAGAATAATTTTTAAAATGTATTGAATCAAAGATTATTTCATATTGATTAAACTTCACAGTGAAGACAAAACTGTGACATATATTACTAAACTGAGCAAGAAATTTTTAGTTATATGAAGATAATATAAAATTATTAAAGGTCATGAAACAAGATTTTATTAGACAGTTCTACCACATTCTCGATAAAAAAAGACTCACTAAAGTATAAAATACAAAATCTCTCAAAATAAATTTATGTATTTTATAAAAATAACTTAAATTCTTAATATTTATGTATTTATTTATGAGACAATGTCTTACTCTGTCACCCACGCTGGAGTGCAGTGGCACAATCACAGCTCAATCAGTCTCAACCTGCCATGCCCAAGTGATCCTCTCATCTCAGCCTCCTGAGTAGTTGGGACCACAGGCATGCACCACCGCACCTGGCTAATTATTTTCTATTTTTTGTAGAGACGGAGTCTCCCTATGTTGTCCAAACTTGTCTTGAACTCCTGGGCTCAAGAAATTATCCCATCTCAGTCTCCCAAAGTGCTGGCATGAGCCACCATGCCTGGCCAAATCCTTAATTTTCAAAACTTAAAATACTCCATCATTCCTCAATAAGCAGATGAATATAAAAACATTTTTCAGAAAAGATGACTAATAGAACAAGATTTACTCTACCAAATACTAAAATATACGATATACTACAAGCAATCACAATGAAAATAGAATGAAGATAAAACACCTGAATGTTAGACTATCTTTTTCCTAATTCTGTGAAGAATGGCATTGGTAGCTTGATAGGAATAGTGTCAAATCTGTAAATTACTTTGGACAATATGGTTATTTTAACAATATTGATTCTTCCTATCCATGAGCATGAAATGTTTTCCCATTTATTTGACTCATCTCCGATTTATTTCAGGAGTGTTTTGTAGTTGTCCTTGTAGAGACCTTCCATCTATTTGGTTAGCTATATTCCTAGGCATTTCATTTTGTTTGTGGCTCTTGTAAATGGGATTGTGTTCTTGGTTTGACTCTCCACCTGGATGTTATTGGTGTATAGAAATGCTACTCATTTTTGCACACAGATTTTGTATTCTGAAATCCTGCTAAAATTGTTTGTCAGCTCTAGTAGCCTTTTGGTGGAATCTTTAGGGTTTCCTAAGTATAGAATAATCGTCAGTAAAGAGAGATAGTTTGACTTCTTCTTTTCCTATTTCAATGCCTATTATTTGATTGCTCTGGCTAGGATGTCTCATACTATGTTGAATAGGGGTGGTAAGAGTGAGCATCCTTGCCTTGTTCCAGTTCTCAAAGGGAATGCTTTTGGCCTTTGCCTGTTTAATGTGATGTTGGTTACGAGTTTGTCATAGATGGCTCTTATTGTTTTGAGGTATGTTCCTTTGATTCCTACTCTGTTGAGAATTTGTATCATGAAGGGATGTTGGAATTTATCAAAAGCTGTTTCTGCATCTATTGAGGTGATCACATGATTTTTGCTTTTATTTCTGTTTTTGTGGTGAATTACACTTATTAATTTGCACATGTTGAACCAAACTTGCATCCCAGGAATAAAATCTACTTGATTGTGGGGTGAATTAAGTTTTTGATGGGCTACTGGATTTGGTTTGCTAGTATTTGTTGAGAATTTTTGCCTCTATGTTCATCATGGAAGTTGACCTGAAGGTTTCTTACTTGTCATGTCTCCACCAGATTTTGGTGTAAAACTGATGCTGGTTTTTTGGGAGAAGAAGTAGCTCTTCTTCGATTTTTTGGAATACCTTCAGTAGGACTGATACCAACTCTTCTTTGTATGTCTGATAGAATTTGGCTGTGAATCAATCTGATTTGGCCTACATAGCCGAAGCAATCCTAAGCAAAATGAACAAAGCTAGAGGCATCATATCACCTGGCTTCAAACTGTATTATAAGGCAAAAGCAATCAAAACAGCATGGTACTGATACAAATACAGACACATAGACCAATGGACCAGAATAGAAAGCTCAGAAGTAAAGTCTCACATCTACAACCATCTGATCTTTGACAAGGCCAACAGAAACAAACAATGGCAAAAGGATCTCTATTCAATAAATAGCGCTGGGATAACGCATTAGCCATATGCAGAATGAAGCACGACCCTTACCTTCCATGATATACAAAAATTAACTCAAGATGGATTGAAAATTTAAACATAAGACCTCAAACTATAAAAATACTAGAAGAAAACCAAGAAAACCACTCCTTGACATTGGCCTTGGCAAAGGATTTTGACTAAGCCTGTAATAACAACTGCAACAAAAACAGAAATAGACAAATAGGACCTACTTTAGTTTAAATTAAAGAGCTTGTGCACATCAAAAGAAACCATCAACAGAGTAAACAGATAAGATATAGAATGGGAGAAAATATTCACAACCTATTCATCCAACAAAAAAAGTCTAATAACAACAATCTATAAAGAACTTAAACAAATCAACACGCAAAAAACAAGTAACCCCATTAAAACTTGGGCAAAGAACATAAAGAAAAAAAGAAGACATAAAAGTGGCCAGTAAACATACAAAAATTGCTTGTCACTAATCATCAGAGAAATGTAAACCAAAACCATAATGAGATAACATCTCATCCCAGTCAAATGACTATTACTAAAAAGTCAAACAAAACAAAACAAAACAAAACAAAAAAAACATAAGCTGGCAAGACTACAGAGAAAAGGGAACACTTATGTACTGTTGGTGGGTATGTACATTAGTTCAGCCACTGTGGAAAGCAGTTGGGGATTTCTCACAGAGCTTAAAACAGAGCTACCTTTCAACCCAGCAATTGCAGTACTGTGTATATACCCAGAGGAAAATCGGTCTTTATACTGAAAAGACACCTGCAGTTGTGCGTTCGTTGCCATGCTATTCAGAATAGCAAAGACATGGACTCAATCTAGGTGCTTAACAAGGGTGGATTGGATGAAGAAAATGTGGTACATATACTGCATTGAACACTATGCAGCCATAAAAAAGAATGAAATCATGTCATTTGCAGGAGAAACATGGATGGAGCTGGAGGCCATTATCCTAAGTGAATTAACATAGGAACAGAAAACCAATATCACATGTTCTCACTTATAAGTGAGAGTTAAACTTTGTGCACACATGGACAAAAACATGGGAAAAATAGGCACTGCAAACTACTAAAGTGGGGAGGAAGGGTGGCATGGGTTGAAAAACTACCCATTGGGTACTATTCTCACTACCTGGGTACAATATTCCTATGTAACTATCCTGTATGTGTACCCTTGTATCTATAATAAAAGTTGAAAAAAGTAATAAAACAGAATATGCAGATCAGTGGAAATGAATAGAAATCTCATCAAAAATTCCATAGATATATATGTCATCATATATATGAAATAAAGTAACATTTTAAGTCAGCAGATAATAAATGAGTTATTTGACAAATTTCTCTAAAATAATTAGTTAGACGTTTGGAAAAACAAACATATTTGGATTCATAACTTACCACAAACAAAAATAAATCCCAGATTACTTGTTGGTAAATAATAAAGTCAAAAAACATATTAGAATAAAATGGATCTAATTATAGCAAAAGAAATATCTTATGAAGCATAAGAGCAAGGAAATAAACAGAATCAAAGGAAACATTGCTAGGGAATGAAAATATTGTATATATTGTTATATCAAATATAAATATATGTTTATTTTAAAATCATAAATTTTAAAAGTCAAATTGAAAAATGGAACACAATGTCTATCATGTATGACAACCAAGAGTGAATACTGGTAATATTGAAAAAGTTCTCAAAATTAATATAAAAAGGGAAAACAACTGCCCGTAAATGAGTAACGAATATGAAGAAATTACTCATAAGCAGCTAACACAAATAATAAAAATGTTCAAATTCACCAGCAAGGTGAATAAATGTTATAAGGCAAACATTTATTTTGTCTATTCAATTAATAATTTTTTTAAATTAAAAGCCCTCAGGATTAGAGAGTATAAATTATATTAAACTACTGATATAAATTGACATAACCATTTGTAGGACTGCTATAAAATATGTATCAAGATATATAAAACTATTCATACCCACTGACTACCATTCCACTTCTAAGGATATATCCCAATTAAACAATGAGGAATTTTCCTAAAATATGTATACAAGGAAGTTAGACTAGGAGTAATGTATTGATTAAATAAATCATCATATACTCATGAATTTAATGCAGCCATTAAAAATATTTATTAGTAGATGATGGACTATTATACAAAAAATAATAATATAGGTCATCCTTATGTAATGTTAAATTACATGTATCATAGATGCTTTATTTTTATTATGTAGTTATGTTAATATTAGCTGATTCAGCAAATATTTATTGAGCACCTACAATGAAGTAGACAGTAGATTTAGGCACTGAAGATATAACAATAAGCAAAACTCAACAAGACAAACATTCCTGGCCTCATGGAGGAATTTTATGTTCAATTTGATACAATGCCTAATACTAGAAGGGAATATAGGCAAATATTAAGTCATTTCTGGATGGTGAGATTATGGATAGTTTTCAAACATATTTTTACATTTTAGTTCTCTCTCATAACCATATATTACTTTCATACTAAAAAAAATAAAAATTATTTCTAATCAGATTTCTTATTAAAGATATATTTCAATAGACTTTTTAATGTTAATATACTATTAAATTGTTTTTACGATGTTGAAAACGTACCTTGTGTTCATAATATGAAATTAAAATCAGAAGCATCATTTTAATTGTGGTTATCTAATTAAGATTCTACAAAGGGGCATTTCTGTAGTACATTATTATACTAGAAATATCTTCCTTATGTGTGCCAGTGAAATTTACCAGCATGCCAGGTATTTTGGAGGCACTTCTGATACCCTAATTCCAATTATCTATTTAAAATAATATTATTTTGTTTGTAATGCATCTCTTTCCTCTTGCATTGAGGTTCTGTCTGACACTAGCAGAAACAAATTGCAAAACAACACAACAAAGGTTTTCCTCACAGCTGCTTCAACCAGATGGTAGATTTGAGCTTCTGGAAATGTATTAGAAAAGCCTATCCCCATTTAAAATCTATCTCAAGTTTAGACATCTCTAAGTCCCTTGCAAGACATAGAAGACTAAAGTACTTTTCCATACAGTGATTTCCATCTCCTTACTATCAACTGTTCTGACCTCATAGATTGTCTCTGGCTCCCTTATCATCATATATATATTATATAACACCATAACAAACTAGAGATTTACTAGGTAATTCTGTTTTTACTTTTTGGTCTCCTTATATTTTATGATGCCTTTTCAGATAATCATTATAATTTATGATAACTCTTTCCTCAATGAGATGAGCTTTTCAAAGAAGGTATGAAGACACTATTGAAAGCAGCCGCTGCAAACAGTCCTCGTAACAACCATAAAGGAATGAGAAACAAGTGTCCTCTCTTCTGGACACTAATCTCTAGATTTTCGTCCATATGGACAACCAGAAAATGGAATAATAAAATCACTTGCTTATAAGATGATATTTATTACCACAATGTAGCAGTGGCTATTACAAGCTTTTTAAATTTTTTAAATGTAAAATACATATGGTTTGTGTCCCTGAGTTGGCAATTTACTATACCTAAACCGTGAGCTGAAGCATTGCCGTCTCTGTGTTGGACATCTAGATAGCAAACCCAGAACCTGATTTCCTCCCAATTAGGGAAGAATTTGAGTTAGGTTACTGCCTAAATCATCACCCTAAAGACCAGCTCCAATCATGTAATTTTATTCCACAAAAATTTTAATGGCTCTCTACTGTCTACAGAATGAGGCACAAACTCTTTGGTCCAGCATTTAAGAAGCTACACAATATAGTCAAGCCGTTTTCTAGTTTTACATTCTTTTGGCTCATATACCCCAGGGTTTCGTAAAATATTCATTGTTCACATTTTGAGAATCACTCTGTCAAAATACAACTTAGTAGACAACTTGATTATCATTTAAATTCTCTGTTTCACCTCCAAACTTCGCTTAGTTCACATTATTCTATTTTCTTTCTTCAAGACTCAGCCTTAATTCTGATTATTTATTGAAGTCTTTTCTTGCCAAAGCTGAGAAGGATTATTTTTAACCTTTGATTCCACATGGATAATACACTGGGAAGGTAACTGGATTTGGAAACTGGAAACTATTGGCATAATTTGGGCAAGCCTCCTAACTTTCCAGAAACTTCCATTTTCTCATCTGTAAAATGGGCCATCCATTCATTCAGCAAGGTTTTATTGACTATTTCTATATATTAAGTACTTTTTAAAGAACCAAAGTTCCATAAATGACTTTTTTCAACCTCCACCATACTATGTGCTGTCAGGGAGCACCAGAGAGTCTGAAGCTCCCCGGCTTTGAACAATTGAAGCAGCATTTCTCAAAGTGTGGAACTGGGAACAGCAGTAGTAACATCACCTGGGAATTTGTCAGAAATGAAAAGTCTCAGACCTCACACCAGACTGACTGATTCAGACATTCTGGAGGTGAGAACTAGCAATCTAGGTATTAACAAACCTTCTAGGTGATTCTGATGCAGGAAAAATTTGAGAAATACTATATTAGAGAAAAGCTAGAATGAAGTCTCACTCACTTAAAACACTATCAGAGTTATTCCTCTAATTTACCTGTCTCTGTCTTCTCTAGTGGCCCAAATGTATTAATTATCATAACCCTGGAACTCTCAGTCCTGTGTGGTTCTCTCCATCTCATCTGAGCCTTAGCTTTATCCTGCCCTTTAGATATTTTCAATGTACCCTAATTCATTGAGCTCACTGCTTTTTGTCTGGGTGTCAGCTGCTTCCTGTGTTATACTTTATACAGAACTAGGGTATTAAATTAATCATATTAATTTTTGGTTTATTATCATCATTGTTCTGCAAAAGTTTCTTCTTTTGCTTCATTTAATTTCATTTATGTTAGTTCCACTTCCATTTTCTCCTCTCCTCCTAGGCAATTTCTGTAATGAATTTCCTGTTTATCTTTGACTATATAGACAATCACATGTTGTGTAACAACTGGAATGCATCCTAAGAAATGTGTCATTAGGTGATTTTCTCATTGTGTGAATATCATAGCTTGTACTTACACAAACCAAGAAAGTACAGCTTACCACACACCTAGGCTAAATGGTACAGCCTACTGCTTCTAGGCTATACACCTGTACAGCATATTACTGTACTGAATACTATAAACAATTGTAACTATTTGTATATCTAAACACATCTAAACATAGAAAAGCTACAGCAAAAATGCGCTATAAAACAGCGGTCCACAACCCCTGGACCATGGACCAGTACCAGTCTGTGACTTGTTAGGAGGGACCTGGCCACACAGCAGGAGGTGAGTGGCAGGCAAGGAGGGAAGCTGAGCTCTGCCACCTGTCACGTTAGCAGTGACATTAACTTTTTCATGGGAGCAGGAACTCTACTATGAACTGCGCATGCAAGGGATATAGGTTGCATGCTCCTTATGAGAATCTAAGGACTGATGATCTGTCACTGTCTCCCATAACCCCCAGATGGGACCACCTAGTTGCAGGAAAATAAGCTCAAGGGTCCCACTGATTCCACCTTATGGTGAGTATGTAATAATAATGGAAATAAAGTGTACAATAAATGTAATGAGCTTGAATCATCCTGAAGCCATGCTCCCCGTGGGCCCCCCACCCAATCCGTGGAAAAATGGTTGTATTCATCTGTTTTCACGCTGCTGAGAAAGACATACTTAAGATTGGGTAATTTATTAAAAAAAAAAAAAAAGGTTTAATGGACTCACAGTTAGTTCCATGTGACTGGAAGACCTCACAATCATGACAGAAGGGGAAAGGCAAGTCTTACAAGGCACGTCTGATTCTCACGTGAGAATGAAAACCAAGCAAAAGGGGAAACTTCTTTTAAAACCATCAGCTCTCATGAGACTTATTCACTACTGTGAGAACAGTATGGGGGAAACCATTCCCATGATTCAATTATCTCCCATTGGATCCCTCCCACAACACATGGAAATTATGGAGGCTACAATTCAAGATGATATTTGGGTGGGGATGCAGCCAAAGCATATCAATGGTCTTCCACAAAATGGTTCCCTGAGACCAAAAAGATATAAAAGATAAATAATGGTACACCTTTATAGGGCACTTGCCATGAATGGAGCTTGCAGGACTGGAAGCTGCTCTGGGTGAGTCAGTGAGTGAGTGGTGAGTGAATATGAAGGCCTAGGACACACCTACTGTAGACTTTATAAACACTGTACACTTAGGCTAAATTTATAAAATATATTTATAAAATATATTTTTATTTTCTTAATAATAAAACTTCACTTACTGTAACTTTTTTACTTTATAACCTTTTTAGTTTTTTTTAAACTTTTTGATTCTTTTGTAGGAACACTTAGTTTAAAACATAAACACATGGTACAACCATACATAGTTTCTTTATATTCATATTCTATAAGCTTTCTTCTATTTTTAATTTTTGTTTTTACTTTTTATACTTTTTCGTTAAAAACAAAGACACAATCACACGCATTAGCCTAAGAGGCCTACACAGGGTCAGGATCATCAACATCACCGTCTTCCACCTCCACATCTGGTCTCACTGGATGATCTTCAGGAGCAATAACACCCATGGAGCTGTCATCTCCTGTGATAACAATGCCTGCTTCTGGAACCCACTGCCTGAAGAACCTGCTTGAGGCTGTTTTACAGTTAACTTTTTCTTTGTAAGTAGAAGGAGTACACTCCAAAACAGTGATCAAAAGTATAGTATAGTAAATATACAAACTAGTAATGAAGCATTTTATTTACCATTATCAAGTATTATGTACTATACAAAATTATATGTGCTATTTTATATGACTGGTACCACAAACATGTGAGTAATGTGTGGTGCTACAATGTTATGATGGCTATGACATCACTAGGCAATAGGATTTTTTCAATTCCACTATAATCTCAAGGGACCACTATGATATATGTGGTCCATAGTTGACTGAGAAGTTGTTATGTGGTGCATCACTGTATTTTAGTTTATATGCCTAGAATCGTATTTTATACAGTGTTCCATTTATTATTGTTCTCACTCAGCTTATGTGTATGTGTTTGTCTATGTTGGTCTGTTCTTGTTAATTGCTTCTAACTGATTGATGACATTTGATTGTGTACATCCACTCCATTTTAGCTGTATCTTCTACCAATGGTGAACTACTAAGGTGCCTCCAATTCTCTGCTAATGAAAACAAATCTTTGGTGAACAGATTTGTACAAGTCTTTATATAGACCTAGAGGGAGGATTGCTAGGTCAGGAGTTTACCCATTCTTAGTTTGACTAAGGACTGCTAGATTGCCCTCTGTGATGACTGCACCATCTACATTCTTCCTAAGAAATTATGAGTGTTGCTGTTTTCCCACATCTTCGCCAAAATGTGGAATTATGAAACTTATTAGGCTTGGAATTAATGATGGTTGGTGGTTGTAAATTGCTACTTTGATTTACTTTACCTTTCTCTGATTACTAATGGTATTTAATAGCTCATGTGTGTTAGCTATTTATCTTTTCATAAATCAACTGTTCATCAACTTGTCAATTTTGACATTAGATTTTCTTTTTTCCTATTGAATTTTAAGAGTTCCTTATATATCCTAGATACCACTAACTTTTCCATTTTATAAACTAAAAATATCTCTCCTAATATTTGACTTGCCTGTAAGATTTGTCTATACTGCTTTTCAATACATAAAAGATTTTAATCATAGTATAAGAAACTCTCAATTTCTAAACTTTTTTCCTTTTATGTTTCTCATTTACTTTTAATTTTATCTGGAATTCATTATTTTTAAATGTGGTATGGGATAGGGATGTGTATGTCGTGAGCTTGTTTCTCAACATCACCTGCTAACCATTCTTTCTCTACTGATTTTTGGTGCCAATTGTATGTGCCTCTCATTATAGCATACTCTATACATAGCTCTATATAGCCTATAGCATACTCTAATATCTGCAGAGACAGGTATCCCCTCTTTGATCCCACTGCTAACATTTGAAATGGTTAGGATATTTGTCCCTGCCCAAATCTCATGTTGAATTGTAATCCCCAATGCTGGAGGCGGGGCCTGGTGGGAGGTGTCTGGGTCATGGGGGTGGATCCCTCATGGCTTGAGTGCTATCTTCACCATAGTAAGTTCTTGTGAGATCTGGTTGCTTAAACATATGTGGTACCTCCTCCCCACCCCACTCTCTCTCTCCTGCTCCTGCTTTCACCATGTGATGTATCTACCTCCCCTTTGCCTTCTACCATGATTGGAAGCTTCCTGAGGCCTCCCCAGAAGGAGATGCCACTATGCTTCCAGAACAACCTGTAGAACCATGAGCCAATTAAACTTTTCTTATAAATTGCCCAGCCTCAGGTATTTCTTTATAGCAATGCAAGAATGGCATAATACAATTTTGATAAGCTTATGTGGTCCTTAATATTTCTGTATGAGTGAAAAACACATTGATCACATTCCTATAAAATACCAGCTGGGCTTTTGATTGGCATTATATTCAGTTTATTAATCAATTTGTAGAAAATTGAGGTTTTCATAATATTAAAGCTTTCCATACAAAAGAATAGAATATCTTATTTTGTTCAGTCTTCCTTAATAGAGTTTTAAATCCCAAACGTAGAGATCTAATTTATTCTTTCTGAAGTTAAATTCCTAAGATTGTACTTTTTTGCTATTTTGAATATTATTTTCAGTTTATCACAAATTTGGATGATCCTTGCTGGTGTAGAAATATATTTATATAATAATAGTTGGTCTCCAAATTTTCTTTTTCTTATGTAGATAATCACATAATAAAAATTGAATGTTTAACCTCTTCTTTTCAAATTCTTATATTTCTTACTACATTTTTATGTCTTATACTATTGGCCACTCCTCTTGGATATTAAATACTAGGGGTAATGCTAGCATCCTATCTATTTCCTGTCTTAAAGTAAATATACTTAAAATTTTCCATTAACATTATTCACTCAAGGTTTTTGTTCATGAATTTTATCAAGGTAAAGATGCTATTTTCTATCCTTAGTTTGATATTTTCAAATCACAAATAGGTAATGTAACTTATTCAATGTCTTTTTAATAATTATTGAAATAAATATGTGGAGGTTATGCAGTATTATGTTGATACATTATGTGATATTGAAGCATCCTCATGCACTTGGGATAACCAAGAAATATATAAAGGCAACTTAGTAATGTGTTTCTTTTATAGTTGGTGTATTTTAAAAATTAAATTTCATAATTCTCTGCCAAATTCAAGTTTGCTGAGATATTCTCCTAGGTTTTCTTCCAGGATTTATATAGTCTTAGCACTTATAATTAGATTTAATGTATTTTAAAATTGATTTATAATTCACATACCACAAGATCTACCCTTTTAAAGTGTACAATTCCATGGATTTTAGTATATTCACAATGTTATGCACAATTGTCAATATGTCATTCCATAACATTTTTATCACCCCAAAAAGAAACCCAGCACCAATTAGCATTCACGCTCATTCTTATCTCCCCTAAGCCTCTGGCAGCCTCTAATCTACTTTCTGTCTACGGATTTCCCAATTCTGGACATTTAATATAAATGAATCACTAATTATTTGGCATTTTGTGGTTGGCTTCTTTGGTTTAGCATAATGTTTTCAAGTTTCATCAATGTTGTAGGGTGTATCTATATCATTCCTTTGTATGGCTAAATAATATTCTACCGTATGGATATATCACGTTATGGATTTATCCATTCATCAACTGATGAACCCTTGGTTTGTTTCCACTTTTTGGCTGTGGTGAATGATGTTGCTATGAACATTTATGTATAAGTTTTGCGTGAATATATGTTTTCAATTTTCTTGGGCATATACCTAGGAGTAGAATTGCTGTATCACAATTACCTCTGTGTTTAGTTTTTCTGAAGAACTGCCAAATTGTTTTACAAAGAATTTGCACCACTTTACACTACTATCAGTAATGTATGAGGCTCACAATTTTTGCCTTTAACACTCATTATTATCTGTTTTCATTATAGCCATTAAGTAAGTATGAAGTGATATCTTTCTGTGGTTTCAATTTGTATTTTTCTAAAGACTAATGATATTGAGCATCTTGTCATGTTCTTGTTGGCCATTTATGTTTCTTCTTTGGAGAAATATTATTCAAGGTCTAAAATCAAGGAATAGTCTTCCAATTTTTTAATTCTTTTCAAAATTGTTTTGGCCATTCCAGGTACTTTTTATTTCCATATACATTTTAGAAACAGTTTATCAGTTCCTACAAATAAAATACCTCCTGGGATTTTGTTTGATATTATGCTGAATTATTAATCAATTTTGTAAGATTTGACATTTTAACAATCTTGAGTGTTCCATTTCATGAACATGGTATATCTCTGATTTATTTAGATATTATTTAATTTATCTTAGTAACATTTTGTAGTTTTTAACACACAGATCAGGTACATTTTTGCCAAGCTTACCTCTCAGTATTTCAGATGTTTTATGCTATTGTAAATGGTATTTTTTATTTCAATTTATGCTTACTTGAATTTAGAGCTACAATCGACTTTAATATATTAATATTTTACTCTGCAACTATGCTAAATTCACTTGTTAGTTTTAGTAGCTTTTCTGTAGATTTTGTACAACCTTTTTTTTGGTAAAAAGTTTGTTCTTCTCTATGTAATATGCCTTTTTCCTCCCATCTCTGGCTGCTTACAAGTATCTTTTTATTATATTTTTAAGCAATTTGATTAAAATATGTGTGTGTGCATGTGTGCATGCCGAGTTTGTGTATTTTAATGTTTATTTTATTTATGTCTCATTGAACTTCTTGGATCTGTTATTTATAACTGTCAGATTTAGAATTTTTAGTGTTATGTTTCAATTGTTTTTTTCTCTTTTCTTCTGAATCATTTCTTTCTGGGATATCAATTGCAAGTGTATTAATTTTCTTGTGTTTGTTTGATTTTGTCCTGAAAGTCACTGGTTATATTTTTAGCCTCCTTTTCACTGCGTGCTTTATTTTGGATAGTTTCTATTGCTACATCTTCAAGTTCACTGACATCTTTTTCTGCTTTCTCTGCTCTGCTGTCAATCTCATTCTATTATACAGTTTTTAAATTACAGATCTTTCATCTTTATCCTTACATATTTATGCTTTCTTAAGCATATGGAACATGCTAATGATAGTTGTCTCAGACACTTTATATACTACTCCATTATCAGGGTCGGTTTCTATTCGTGGATATTTTTTCCCCTGCCTGTCGATCATATATTTCTGCTTCTTTGCCTAACAATTTTTATTGTAAAATTTACATTTGTAGGTACTATACATAGTTATTATTTTAAAGAGTGGTGGACAATATTCTGGCACACGAGTTATATATACATTGGGTGGCAGGAGCATCAATTATTCCAACCATATCCCACCCTAGGTGTTATTTTGTCTACTGACTTACAATAGTTCATTCTTGAGTTTTGTGAAGTTCCTCCCCCTATACACTCAGGTCATTAAGCACAAACATAAAAGAGACATCTATCTGGATCTCCAGAGCTCTGTATTTGTACAGCTTTCTTTTCTCTGATCTGTTTCACTCATTCAAACCACATCAACTTCCCTGAACTTTGATCTCTGTCTTTCTAATTGACAGAGACTACAAAACTCTTGATTGGGTTTTCTCCCTCCTCTGCAGCCTGGAAACTACCTTCAGGAAGTGAGTTGAAACAATTGTTCACCTCATTTATTTCCTTTTTCCTCAGTAATCATAGTCTCTGACTGCTCTTCAATGTTTGCAAAGAATTGAATCAGATATTCTTCTGTTTCCTAATTTTTATGGGAGGGATGTTAAATCCCATACACTTTATACCATGTAGCTAGAAGTAGAAATCTCTTCTCTCTGTGTTTACGTTCCTTCCTATTCAACTCAGACTTCATGGACCATGGTACATCATTATAGTCACTTCTTGTAAAATCTCTCTTTATCTCCTATAATCATCTAGTACAGCCTCAGCTTCTGTCTCAGCTCTACCTACTCACCATATTTTTTATGTCTTCACCTAATTAGATGAATGTTTCTGAAGAATGTTATACAACTTGGTAAACTAATATTATATTAAATTTATAATTACAAATCTTAAGTGGCCATCTAACTCCACCCAGAAATTTTACTGCTGTCCTCAATTTTGTCCTCCTTATTCAATCAGATGACCATTTCATATATTCTCCTCTATCTTTAAAAACTCCTATGCCCACCAATATCCCTTCCAAATCAATTTTAGTTGATCTCCTTACCTTATAGTTTTCCTACACATTAATAAATTAGAAACAATCTGACAGACACCCCCTCAGTTTTTCATCACCAAATCTAAAATTCAAATCTACATTCTTCCTCATTTTTCACCCCTGTAACAAGTGATGATAGGTTCCTTACTTTTAAAAGGCTGGCCTTCTCAGAAAATCTCATCCCTTCTCACCTTTACAAAAACTTTGACTATGTTTTCACTCTTTCCAATATTATTAGTGTCTCCATCTTATTGGTTCATACATGTAAAAAGAAGACAAAGCTACCTCTACTTCCCATCTTTTAAAAATTTCCCTTGACCCCACAAATCTCCCTGCAGCTATTTCTCCATTTTTGTCTACTCTTCTGTACAGTAGAATGCCTTCAAAGTCTGCTCTATACAAGTTGGTTACACTTTATCCCTGTGATTTCCACTTTACCTTATTCAAGTCAGGCTCCCATCTCCACAATTCCACCAACTGTATTTTTCAAGTCATTATCTACTTCTTTACTCAAACTCAAATCCAGAGTTTTCCTTAATTTTTTCCTGTTTTAAAATTCTTCATATCCAGTTTTTCAGAAAGTGTTGTTGATTTTACATATGAAAACCACCTCAAATCCATACAATTTCAATCTGTCATCAGTACTGCCATCCCAGGCCCCAGAATTATTGCATGCCTTTCTTGCTGCGACAGATAAGCTCTGAACTGATGTCATTTCTTCTATCACTGTTTCCCCAAATCCATTCTTAACATAGTACTCATGGTGGTTTATACAACACAAAATTCTACAACTGTATCATGCAGTTTCCTTAGATCAACCCTCTTAACATGGCTTGTAGAGTCCTATATAAGCTGACCTAATGTCTTCTTTCTACTCCATCTTCTACCATGGTCTTCTGCAGTCACTATTCTTTAGATACTGGACTTTCTTCACTTGGAAGATCTCTTTTCTGCCTTAGCAACTGTATACAATTAATGATCCCTCTGCACATTTTCCTCTTCCCTAGAACTTCACATAGCTGCCTCCTTGCCAGGACTCTAATCTGTAGTTCCTCAGGATGGTCTCCCCTCCATCATCCATCTATGTGAATCTCCACCTCCATCGTTATTTTCTATCACAGTTGTCCATCTATTTCCTTCACAGAACCTATTTCTAGATGCACCTTCATTTTCATTTCCTGCTCCTTATCTCCTGCTCCCACGTGGTTGTATTTTCCTTGAGAGCAGGGACATTGTTTTAGCAGTGTCTAGCATACAACATGTACTCAGGAAATATTAGTTGAATACTGAATTGCAGACCTTGCTGCATAATGATGCCAGCTACAAGTATTTGACAAGATTGTTGTGAAAAAGCTTTGTAAGATCTAAAGAGAAGAGGAGATCAGAGTTATTGAGCATTTACTCTGTATTTAGAAAAATACTAAACAACTGTCCATAGATTATTATTTTTTATCCTTATAGCTATTTTTATGTATGACTATCCCATTTATATTATATATTATTGCCCCATTTTCAGATGAAAACAAGGCTCAGATGAGTTCACTGCCTTCTCTACTTTCAGATAGTAAGTAGCCAGCCTTGGATTTGACTCCAAAGTCTGCTCTTTTTTATCTATGTTAGTCATCAGAAACATTTTACAAATTAGTTATTATTTCCTCTGTGTTCTTATTGCATTTATATTTTTAATGTTCTAAATACTTCAGCAAATTATCCTGTCCCAAAATTATAAACTTTATTTAGTAGTGGCTTACACTTTCTTATCTTTTAATTCTGCAGTCCTATCACATTGTCTGGCACACAGAAAAAACTCCATAACATTCTGTGATCTTCAGTGAATTGTAGGCTGTTAACCTTTTGGATAAAGTGCTTACCCTATTTTTTAGTCTGATGTTTGCCTGAGGGTAATGTTCTTGTTAAAAAACTGACCAAGTTCAAAGGATTGATGTATTTTACTGTTGTATTTATTATATTTCTCAGTCCTGGAGATTATCTAAGTGAAGTCACTTGAAAAATTCACTTCAAAGATAACTCCACACTTGAATATGCGTCACAGAAGACAAAGTAAAATGAGAATTTGGTCTCTCAGGGAATGAAGAAAGTCAAGAAGTTATTGGCCTTATGGTTGGCAGTTCCTGGTTAAAAAAAAATGCATTATCTATTCCCAGATTTTTGAAAAGGAATAAATGGATTTTTTTCAGCCTTAAAGATTTGCTGCTGCTATGTCCAATGTAGAAGAGAATGAGAATATCTCCTAATACCAAAACATCCCAGTTTAAATTGTGACCTGTGATTTAGAAACAGTTTCTAAATCCATAGTTTAACCCAACAATATTCTTGCGAGACATAGCTATATTTCATTAGAAAGACTGAAATCTGAAAGAGTTGATTTCCCTAAATCTACCTCTACCATACTAGATTTTAATTTTAAAATTTTGCAAAAAATATTTTTAATAACTTCAAACTATCAACAATTATTAAGAAGTATTGAAAGTGGACTCCTAGTTTCTAAACTCTTTCTTGCTCATACATTATACATTCTTTCTTTGTGTTTATCTCACTATATGATTTTGTCATCCGTTTCATACTTTATGTTGTATTACATCATTGCATAGAAGTATCAAGAGCATTAAATGCATAAAAACATGAGAAAATTAGGTGAGTCAAACTGAACAATTTAAACCTTTAAAGCCTGAGGCAAAATAAATTTATCTTACAGAAATATTAGCAATTAATTCCACAATTCAAGTGTTTTTCGTAGATATTTTCTCCTGAATGAATCTTACCTCAATATACATAACAATTACTTATGATCAACTTCAATATTATTGAAAAGGAAATAATATCAAATATAAACACACTAGTTTTTATGTAACTTACAATTTTTACTGTCCCACTAAGCAAACTGTTTAGTTTAGTTAAACTTTTGTTTTATTTTGCTTTTTGGTACCAAGACTTTCTCGATGAAGGAAGCAATGTGTCAATTCACTTTGTGATACAAGCTCTTAGTCTGATTGATAACTCCAGATTGTTTTCCTGCTATTACAACTGTGCCTCTAGACATAATTCTACACAAAAGTCAAACTCCAAACTTCTTTTGTTGATAATGCAATCCTTCCTAGTATTAGACAATTCAAATGTTGTTGTTTATCCACAATAAAGGTGAACAAAATTCATCCTTCATATTATCATCATGTTCAGACTACACATATACTAAAAGAATTGCCATGTTAGAAATACATACGTATTCATCAAGTTGCAAGAAAAAAAATACTTGGCTAGCTTATGTGTTCTATGAGTTGGTTTTCCACTTCGTTAGCTAATTCCTGTATATGCTGAGACTACATCATGGGAGAGTGATATTTGAGCTACCTCATATGCTACAGATCTGCCCAACGATTCTAAGTAAATGCATTTAATGCAGACTTTCATTAATGTCTTGGCATTTATCTGTGATTTTTTTTTGTTAATTTTAGTTATCTAAAGTCTTCCATTACAAGAAACTCAATATATTCTATGGAATAGTGACATCTGATTCTTCTGGCTTTTGAAATCAATAATCTTTCCTTTGAAGAATTCTTTTGGTTTTGGACTTATCTTTTTATGTCTTCTTAAAATGTAAATACTGCTTATATGATAATGGTTCCATTGTTTCAATAGCCAGTGTACCTTCGCAGTAGGTTTTAGCACTTCAGCGTCAATTATGGTAACAAAATTGAACTCAACATATGATTTGTACTTCCAAATGAAATAAATATGAACTCTTTGGGTCTTTATTTAAAATCATGTTCATAATTATGTGATTTATCACTAGTAATACAACTTTCAAAAATGTGTCTTTATTTTTTTTACAAGGAATTTCCAAGCCTGGCCAACACAGGGAGACCATATCTCTACAAAAAGATGAAAAAAAATTTTAAAAATTAGCCAGGCATGGTGGTGCACATCTGTAGTCCCAGCTACTTGGGAGGCTGAGGCAGGAGGATCACTTGAGCCCAGAAGGTTGAACTATGATGGTGCCACTGCACTCCAGCCTAGGCAACAGAGTGAGACCGTATCTCCAAAAAAAAAAAAAAAAAAGAAGGAAATTTCCAGTGAAGCTTGTTTTGCCATCTGCAAGTTAAAAATAAATAATATAAAATTATACTTTATTACTTTTGCAAATAACACTAGACTATAAATTGAAAAGCAATTTTCGCTAAAAATTTTTAAATGAATGCTAAAAGATACAAAAACAAATGAATACCTTTTAAAGACTTTTACACTTAATAGTTAATTGTAAAGCTGATCTTAATGTATTAATGTTTTAGTGTGGTACTGCTGTGCATGACTAACACACATCTTGTTCCACATGTGGCTTATCACATGAGTTCAACAAGATACAACATGGTCTATTTCCTGTACAATGAAACAAGCCCACTAATCAGGTGCTTTAATGTCAGGACAACGTCACATTTCTATAAAAGTTTCTAAGCATTAGAATTTCTGTACTTTTCACAGACTGGTAATGAATAGTTCCCAAATCAGTGCTGGGGAAGCTGGTTTAGTTCCCGTCTTTGGGCTGTGAGTTTGGGTACAATTGTATAGCATTTGGCGGTACTGTCTAGTAATGCTTCCTCATGCACACAGTATCATTAGCTTCAGACATGCCAAAATTGTTGTAGTCTCTAATATTTTTATATATGTTTTGCATCCTTGCATTTACATTTGCTGCTTTCTCCCCAGGAAGCATGTTCTATCCCAGTCGCCTACCTACCACCTGTTTCTCCTTCAGTCCTCGCTTCCAACATCATCTTATCCAAAATCACACCCATTAATCTGAATTATTTATCTCTCCTCTATGGTCTATAATGCGTCATAATCTTTACAGTATAGTTTAAGCAAGGACTCACTTGTTGCTCTCAGTCATGGCCTCAGGTGATTTTCTGAATGCTAAATGTGATCGATTGCTATGGCACAAGATCAGTGTGATAAGCTAGAAAATGAAAAAGATAGGATGATGGTATGCAAAGGAAGAGAGTAGAATAGAAAAGCAAATATGCAAGTGCCTCACATATAGTTAGGGGAAGTATGGTTTTTTTTGAAACTTCTGTTTGAGTTAAACACAAATATTTGTTTGCTGCATAAGATGTACTTCTTTCTGGGAGTTAATTGTCAAAAAAGCTTGAAAGCCACAGCACCGCATTGTCTATCTTGTCTTCTCAGTCCCCAGCAACACTGCTAGCATGTTGTAAACAATGAGATGCTTGTTGAATGACTAAGTGTAAAACCTTCCAAGTTAATTAAGTTACAAAAGGTTTCTTTCATTTACTAAATTCTAGTAGTTTAAAAAGAAGTTATTATTAAATTATAATTACAATGTAGTGTTTTTGAAATCATTATAGTGCTTAAGATTAATGTTTGCAAGCTCATCTCTTGAAACTTTAAATTTTCTCTAACACATCTTTCCTATATTTAGGAAAGAGATGCCTTAGTTATCAATTTTTGGTTCAAACATCATGGAAATTGATAACTCAGAAAGATTAATATATTTTTTCCACTCAAAGGCTCTTGTCTAAAAATTAGCACAAGTCTTTTATTAAGAGTTATGCTTAGCATCAGTGATTTTGCACCTCCCTTCCCTGTTACACATACACAAAGTACAGTTCAGTGCTGTTCTTGCTAATATTTAATTGCTATTTCAATGTAATTATCATAACCCTGTTAACTCCAGGCCTAGGTGGAAAGTTAATTTCAACACACTCTGAATTTCATCCTTAGACCTTTCTGTGGCATGTGGATGCTTCTGGATTCCTATGCTTATGGAACAGTGAAATGTGAGGGAAAGAGCCCACTATCATATGTGGAGCATGCGGGTCTCTAGGCTCTGCTCTTAATCTAACTGGCTTATTAACCTGATTATATGTGGTTAATCTCCTAGCATATTAATTTCTTCAAATGAAAGGTGCTACCCAGTTCCAGCTCAAGCTCTAATGTTGTGGGAATCAGGCAAGAACATTTCTAAAGTGCCTTCTATCTTGCATTTAAAAATCCTGCTTTTGTTTTAATCTCTAGTGGAAAACGTCTTTCTCTAATTGGAGTTTCCAATAAGACATTGTTTGTTTGTTTGTTTGTTTTCCTAATGTATTTTTAAATTTTTTCCTACTCATGTGCAAAAATATAGTGATTGCTAGCATTGAATATCTTCGTATTTCTTCCTCAATAATGTGTTTTTCTTTACCTGATAACCTTTCCATCTTTTTTTAAAAATAAAATTCTCTTCCAGTATTCGTTGTTCTATTAAGTATTTGGTTTATATCACTGGCTACCAGTGTGATCAAATCTTAGAAATTTTTCTGACTGAGGAATTTTCTAAAATATTGGTGGCTAAACCCCATTTAAAGCCAATTATTTGAGACTAGAGGTCAGACTTGGGCATGAGTATAAATTCCACAGATGATTCTAATTTTGCTTGAGGTTGAAAACTCGCTAATATACATTGGTCTCCTTAGAAACTCACAGGATTTCTTATCAACCTTTCTAAATATATATTGTTTTTCTAACAACTTTAGCTAAAAGTACACAGTGTGAGCTATAGGTTAAGAAAATGTTTAATGGGAAAACAGATTTAGAGTATCTCAGCCATAGTGTATTTTTATGAAAAGTACCCATGTTAATATGTGAATATGAGAGAAAAAGGTTATCCCAATTTTCCTGGGATAAACAGAAGTAAAATATTTCCTGAGTATTGGGTAAAATACCTAAAGGATTAGGTGGAACCAATCAAAGGTAAAAATAAGTTGCCAAGCACCTCATTGCAGATAATAATCTTCATTTCAGTGCACCATCCTCTTTTCAATTTGCTAGCTGGTTGTCCCTAGAAATTTTCAAACAGCTCTTGACGGTGGCGATTGTTAGCATTCCATCTCCTTTTCTGCTCTATCTCAATGTAAGCATGTGCCATATTGTTTAAGTGAAAAACAGGACCTTCTTTGGTGGCATTTAGAGAAGAAATAATGCATTAATCTTGATCATAATCTATATCCAGGTGACACATTCAAGCAAACATGGAGAGCATGACTTCCCATGAAAGCATCAATGGCTGAGAACCTAGTGAGTAGGACGTGAGAGACACCCACATCCTAAATTAGCATTATTTCTTTAGGAATAGATTAGTCAAACTGTTTCTTACTTTTAATTAACCAGTAAAGGAACTTAAATATATACATTTTCAATGCTTTTACATGTTGTAATGGCCTTTAGAATAAGAATGCCTGTTTTTGCTTTTTAAAATAACTTCCAAAACCTAATCTATATGTAAATTTGTCTTTCAGCTGAAGATCTTAAAGACTACTATTTAGCCAAAATGGCATTTTCATATGGGAAAATCTTGACATTCTTTCAGAAAGTTTGGTTTGGGTGTGATTAGTACTCTCAGAGAACACTACTGTGGAAATTACAGCAGTGCTAAGTGAGCGTGACTATACATTCAGATCAATATGTGACGGTGATAGAAAATGCAGAGCATACCTAATCCAGCTAACTATGCCCCTGACAAATGCAGTGTGAGCACTGTGTCATTGGTGCCTTTCCTTTCTTTATTTGCATTATCCATCAGGACAGCCCATGAGGGAATGCCTGGAAACTGTGGAGCTCTCCATAATAAGCCACAACACTAATGAGGCATAACAAATTTAGCAAGTATCATGTATAATCTTGATCTCTCATTGACACTATTACCCATATAGATTACACATTGCCATTTGTTACCTGCTTAATGCAGATGAAACGAGAGGGTGTAGCTGAGTTATTCCTTTCAGAGTTAAACATTTTAAAATAAATTGACATCCTCCGAGACAAAAACTCAGTAATTCCGCCCTCTGTTTTTGCTGCTGTAGCCTATCAGCAGGGTTGCCCGGCTGTTTTTACAGAAGGTCAGCCAGATTTTGTCTTTCTCACAGTTTCAGTTTCCTCCAGGGACTGGGGGTCTAATATATTTCTGTAACACACCAACTGAACCCAAGATAAACAAGTGCCCAGAGAAACATGGTCCTAGTATATGCTTCTCTGCAGTTCAAAAATTTAGAAATCAGATGTCTGCAGGGATCCTTGTCTGTAGGAATTACTGAGCCTCAGCTGAGAGGAGATTTTGGTGAGACCCTGTGTCAATGATGAGATGTCTGATATAAACTAATAATAATTTGTAAACAATCTATGCATAATACTATTTCATAGAAGTTTTTTAAAATGTAAATTCATTACTTTTCAGATGACCCCTTTTCAGATGACCCCCTTTTCAGAAAGAGCAAAAGGTTAGTTCCATTTTACAGATAAATGCATTTTCTAGACAGAAAAGTCATTACAGGAAAAGAAGGGAAGTATGTTTATTCCGATTTAGCTTTGAGATTTCCTGCAAGTGGGGAGACAATCATGAATATGCATACATACAAAATACATACAGAAAAGTCAAGAGATAAGAAAGATGTACAAGGTCTCTTGTTTCTCTTATTCTAAGAAAATTTTTGGAATGATTTTTATGTTTATTTCTGCTAAGTTTTTCTCCACCAAGAATTCTGCGCTGGCTATAGTGTTTCATGTAAATTCAGACTCAGGAATGACAAAATTGTAACTCGTATTTTCATTCCCTCCAAATCCTAAATTTTTAAAATAAAAAAGTAAATATTTTAGTTAATTTCAAGTTAAGTCTACTTGATCATATTAAATTAAACAAACTGAAAGGAGTTAGGCTAGGACAAGGTACCAAAAAAAATAGTATTCACATAAGTTATAATTAAACATGTATGGAGTTTCGCATAATGGGCAGTGGCCATACACCCAGAAAAAAAGAAATGCCTATGACTCAGAGCTTTTGCTACGTTTTCACCTACCAAATACTGATGTGCTCCAGTGAAAATTCTCATTTAGGAGTTCTCGGTGTTTGGGGTGGAGTGGAGGAAGGGATGACAGGGCAGAGATTTACAAACATAATGTTGCCCACATCCCAGTTTTACTTGGTACTAGTCCCAATTTCATAGGTTAAAATTTTCATCTTCATTATGTTGCTGGGCCTGTACTTTCTAATATTTTTCCTTGTTTTCTCTATTGCTTCTTTCTGTGTTTGCTTATTTCTCGTTAATATTGACGGATGTTGTTTGCAGCGGTATTTGGGATTACAAGTCTTGTATCCTCCCAGCTTAATGGTGTAATGGAGAAAAGCAAGTCTGTAGAAAACTAGCATTCACAAATTTTCCTTAGCCTATGTTCAAGATTGTTAATAAATTAGTAGTATTGATCATTTTCCTGTGATTCTGTAAATTATTAAAGATTGAAACAGATAAGTTGTTTTGTCAAGTACTGCATTATATAATATCTAAAATCAACTAACTGGAGAGTGACATGGAGGGCTGCCCTCAGGTTTCAGGGTGGAGTGGTTAGAATGGTTTGATTTTAAAGTCAAAATTGTTCTTGAATGATATCAATTCTAATTTAATTGCAAAAGCATGAAGAAAGAATGAAAACAAAAATTTTCTTTAGCGTTTTGAAGTACATTGGTTGATAAAGTTACCTTTGTAGAAATGAAGATTCAATGGTGTGTAACTGCAGCTGCCTTTCAAGGAGCAGTATCACAGGTGCAAGACTTATTTTCCAGTCAATAAGATGGCAGATAATTGTTGGGGGCCTACTATGTGCAAGGATCTGGAATAATTACTCTAATTAATTCAGACAGTAAGATGAATTGCATGAGCATCTAGTGACAGAGGCTGTCGTAGACAGTGACAGAGGCTGTAGGTAGAGATCTTAATAAGTTTGAAAAACAGATGTGAGTCTTAGCTAAAAACACAACTCATAGTCTGTTTTTCTTTTTCTCAGATTATAGCATTTTGTAATTATGGTGGTTTGTTAAGCACTTGAGTGCCTGTTATGTGTGTGTTCCTAGGAAGAAAGCAGACTCAATTAATAGAGTAAACAAATATAAGTGGAAATTTGGAAAGCCTCAAACATTTAAATTAAGTCAAGCCTGACCTTTATTTAAGGCTTATCATCTACTTCCTAGTTGTTTTTATATGTCTATTAAGCAATGTTTCATTGAATATCTTATCACTTAGACATGTCAGATAGAATAATTTGCCTGCTAGCTATGAACGGACAAACCTGCAGATCTAATTGTTTGCTGTGGTATTAACAAAACATTACTGCATTCTGACTGAGAAATATGCTTACTGCATCAATTTGACTGTGAAATAAGCATTCACTCTCAGGACTTTAGATTTAACTTGGGTTTTAAAAAACTGAGCCAACAGAAATTCAGCTAAAGTTGTTTCGATAAACAGGTTATTTAAAAATTTTATATTCCGAATGTTTATCAGAACCTTATTAAGTCTTCATTAGAATCAGTAACCTCCTGTTTTTTAAATGGATAAATGTTACTTTTAATGAAACAAATGGGCATATGATTTAAAATGCAGCAGCCTACTATAATTGAACATATTAATTTTTTTGAAATAAAAGCACTATTTTAAAAAAGAAACTACACTGCTCTTTGGAAAAAAATGTCTTAACAATATATAGCTAATGTATTCTTTGAATTAGACATTAACAGAAGTAATAATAAAAATGTTATTTAAAACAGGCAATTCTCAGGTTTCAGATTGAGTTCAATTGAAACCAATTTCACTTTAACTTTTTTGTGAACTATATAAGTAGAATATTCTGAAGAATTATCTGAAAAACTACTAGAGAATTTACTTAAAAATAGATTTGAATTAGGCTGAAATCCAGAATTAAAACACACACACACAACAGTTTGAACACATTGAAACCAGTTTCAGTTTACATTCTAAAAATGCATCATGATTTATTTCAGCTCAATTCCACAGGCAACCATTGAGTGCATACTACTGTATAGTAGTTTATAAATGGTTCATTTTAGAACTTTTAAAAATATTTTGCATTCCTTTGTCTTAATTAGGGAAAAGGCTGTATATTCACATCTGGGAATCCAAGAACAACACTGCTATTGTTATAAGTAATAGTTCAATATATTTAATGGATTTATAATTCCCAATTTACTTATTTTAAATAGGACTTGGTGCAACAAAATTCTAGTACACTTATAAAATGATGTCACTCTTTTGTGCTTTAGTGGAGAAAGCATTTGACTTGGCATCAGAAATGCTGGAATCTCGACTAGATTCTATAATTAATTCTGTGACTGCAGGATGCGCCCTATAGCTGGTAAAGAGCTTGTTAGGCCCTGTTGGGCTGGGAGAGCAGGGTACAAACCAGGGCTGTGTTCATGCGTGAGTGCTCTATACCGTGCTGTTCTCCACTGGCTTCTTGTATGCTGGACGATTCAAAGGTAATGAGGTATACCTGGCTAGGATGAGGGGTCTCTAGCACATTTTCAGATGACTCTAAGTACAGGAGTACTAGAGTCCTACGAATACAAAGCTGGGCTTGGAGGGTAAATTTCAGGTTCCAGAGGTCTGATGCGATTTCCACGCTGGCTGACCTATCATCCTCAATGTGGCCTACTGCTGAGGATTGTCTGGAAGGAACCCAAATGTTATACCTTCCCCAGTCACTGGATGCTATTGCTGATCTCTCTGTGTATCAAAACTGTGCTGACTTCTTTTTATATTCATTAAGGAGGGGAATCTTTTTGGATTCACCTCATTGTTTGTGTGTCTGTACCTAATTTCTTCATCAGTCTGAAGTTTTTGTTATTGATGTTTGCCAAGACAGTAGTTCTACAATGACCCTTGAATATGTCTTTTACTTTCACAGTCCTTACATTTGGCCTCTTCCCCTTTATAAATATAATTGGAACTTATGGTCTCTAGATTGCCTTTCAACTCTAATATTCTATCCATATTTGTAGAGAAATAAGTTGTATTCTCTATATCCTAACCCAGAGTTCATGGTATCCTTCTCGTTATGGAAAGTCCTAGGCTGCCATTGATTTCTAGAAATGTGTGGGTGTTTTATATTGTCCCTAAGTATCATGCTAGGATCTGGGAGCATGTTGGCCAGATAACAGACTCTAATATCTGGGCTGAACCTATGGGTTGACCTTTGCTTTCTCTCCCAGTTTATGTTACTAGATTCATATTCATTCTGGAAGGATTGACATCAGCCTCTAGATGCCCTTTCAAACTAGGAATGCCAATATTATAAAGTAGCAAATATGTGCATATTTAGCATAATAGGGTTTTGTGATCTGGTACACAGAAGACCCTTTTTGCTTTATTTGCCCTCTGTGTTTTTTCTCTAATCATGGAGAAAGAAAGTGTTCTGAGGAAGAGCAAGAACTGTGTCAGCAGGGATAAAGTTGAATCAGGAGGACACACAGAATTAGCCTTGGCCTTGGAGAAAAAAAAAATAGAAAATCGCTAGTATATTAAATGAAGAAATTTAGTACATGATCTTGGTTATGTAGATTTTGTAACATTTGAGGAACAAAATATGGAAGATGAAGTAATCTAGAAATTAGTAACCACTTTTAGATAGGGAAACACAAAGGAAGATGTGAGGTTACCAAAACCTGGGAGTGTGGAAAAGGGGCCCATGCTTCTGGCACGGGGACCCTGATGAGGGGCTACTGTGACAGGGCTGGGGAAATGGGAGAGAAGCATCAGGAACTGGAATGGTGGAAAAGACCAGGGATATAGCCCCTTTCAGGGATCACCAGAAGAAAGAAAAACAAAAGAGGTAAAAAATAAGAACAATCGCTCCTCTTTTCACAACTGCTGATTTTCCACGAGTGGCTTCTATTAGGAGACAGTGCACTGGCAAAGGAACCTGGAAATGCAGTTTTTGCATTTTCAGCTCCAGCATTACAAAGTTGTGAAAATTAAATGAGTGTATGCATGTAGAACGCCTATCACAAAAGACCCAGTCCACAGATTGGAGGCATCTCCGATGCAGGAATCAGTATGATGAAATATGTATTTTCAATCAATTTCAGCTTCTTGTCCCTGGTCGGATTTGTAGAGTTGCTTAAGGATGACCTAGCAGAGCAAGGTCAGATTTCAGACAGTATCTTTGGGACTATCAGATATGCACCATATTGGTCCTCTCCGCCTCCCTTACCTGCGGGCTTCAGGGCTTCAAAACTCTGTTTCTCATCTAAGAGGAGCGATGACTTCCGATTGATCTGTTCCTTGTCAGAGTCATGTGTGAGATGGGAAACATCACATTAATGAATTTGCTCATTAGAACAATCCCTCCACCTTTCATCTTTCTTCCCTTTCCTAACCTAAATCATTGTGTACCTGCACATGTATGTGAGTTCCTTCATTTCCAGCCACTACAGGACTCCTGAATGTCTCCACATGACATTTAGAATGTCTTTGTCCTCATCTCACACACATTCACTAGGCACAAGAGATTTCAAGGCATAATTATGCAATGGTTTCTTAATATTACATGAAGTCTATCCAGTACATGTGTATATTTAAGCAACCTAAAATTAACACCAACCATTAACACAGAGCAAATAAATACAAGCAGTCAAGCACATCTGGAGGATGGGTGTTCCCTTGCATCATTTCATTCCTTTTCAGGGACAAGTTCAATGTAGTTATAAATTCCCTCAGAAAACTGAATCCCTTTATTATATTTTAACCAGTGGCAAAGATCAGAATTCCTAATAGAGAGAAAGAAGTTAAAGTAAACAAAACTAGTTCTAGAAAATATTGTGGCCAACATGATGAAACCCCGTCTCTACTCATAATACAAAAATTAGCTGGGCGTGGTGGTGCGCATCTGTAATCCCAGCTACTCTGGAGGCTAAGGGAGGAAAATTGCTTGAACCCAGGAGGCAGAGGTTGCAGTGAGCCAAGATTGCGCCACTGCACTCCAGCCTGGTTAACAGAGTGAGACTGTCTCAAAAAAAAAAAAAAAAAAAAAAAAAAATTAGAGGAAAGAAAGAAAAGAAAATATTGTGGCCACATCTAAGTTGTTATTACATTTTTCTAATGGTTGTTGAAGGAACTCATGTTGGCTGTGCTTAGTTTCTCCATTTTATAAAGTCACCATTGTAATAGATTTTGAATGGAAAGGTGTAACCACTTAGTCTAAATAAAATGATCAGATCAGTACTAATAATTGTATTCGTGAAAATATATTCACGGAAAGGAAATAGCTGTGTATCCTTGGTGTGAGAACCTCTCTGAAGTCTCATTTGCTTCACCTGCTCCATCTGGAATCTGGCATTGCTGGCCAGTTCCTCACTGTCTCCCTGGATGCAGCTGCCAGTAGACAAACACTTCCTGCACAGTCATTAGACTCACTTTGGTGTTCTTGCTCCATGGTGAGTCTGACTCAGCCTGACCTTGTAGATTGCTGGCCCCTTGACCTCAAGAACCTCCTTGCTCACTCCTGCCTTGCACGACTCCTTGGCTTCTAGACTCTCCACTTCCCGTGACTCACTTCTAGCTGCAAAATCCTTAGTGCCCAGCCAGGTTTCCAGGCACTGACCTCTGGCAGATCTGGGATGTTTAACCAGCAGCCTGTCTGGCTCTGCCTTAAACTTCTACCTGACTCCAACAGATTTCTTCAAAAACATTTTAAATTAGTATTCAAGTGCAAAAAAATGGGGCAAACATATTGACGCAAGTGACCAGTGTCAATGGCTGGCTAGTTGATTGGGGACAAAAGAACTCACAGGTAGCTTTGCCTGGTAACTTCACTGAGGTCCCTGGACAACCAATGAAACATATCACTTATCATGAGAAGTCACACTTATATTCTCATTTAAATCTGTAGCTCCATCCCGCATCTCTAGTTGTATTTTTCTCTGTATTTTCCTTATTTAGGTTAACTATTTGTTTATATCTTTTATTGGTCTTTTAAATAACTTGTTGTGGTATTTACTTATCTGTTTTTACTTATGTATACTTATCTGTATATTGGTATATACTTATCTGTTATAATAATAAATTAATTTGATTAATTTTGTTATTGATTAATCTTATCTTCCTTTTTCTCTCAGTTATTTAGTAACTTCCTATTTTTCTTAGTTATTTAGAACATAGACTTTGTAACCAGACTGACTGCCCAGGCTATAAACTTGGCTCCGCTGATTACTAGGCATGTAATCTTGGATGAGTTGTTTAATCCCTCATAACTCAGTTTCCTCACCTATGAAACAGGAACAATGATAAACTTACCTCATCAAGCTGATGTTTACACTCATGGCCACTTTGAAATTATAAGAATTATTAGAATCCACCACCAGAAATTGTTATTTAATGTCATCATTATAAAGCATGTATATTATCACAAATTTATTTTATACATATGTTGATAATCATAATTCAATTTTTTGTAACTCTTTGTAATTTATTTTATGTATCTGTATTTATTTTGAGATGAGCTTCATAGGATTCACCAGTCTGCCAGAAGTTTCCATGGCACAAACAAAGGTAACGTTTCCCTGCCTTACAGAATGGCAGAGCAGGAGGTTGCGAGGAACCTATATTCTGGGATTATTCCTTAGAACGCCCTTCATCGTCTTCTCTCCTCTGGAGTATTACAAGAGAGAAATAAATTTCTCTCTTTGTGACTATTGTATTTTGAGGTATAGCATCAAAACACATACACTAACACCCTAAGCCTAAAACGTTCCATGCATGCAGATATCTTACTGCACTTTGAAAGTGGAAGCTGTCGGGGCTGTGTTTGATATTCTTGGGCTGCATTCCTCCCTGACCTCTCCACCCCCAACCAGTAGACCTTATTCTACCACCTTCTAACATTCAGTGTTTCCGATGAGAAGTACAATGCCAGTGCAATGTTTCTTTCCTTTGTAAGTACTTTATTTTTTTTCCGGAAGCTCGTAACAACTTTCTCTTAGTGTTCAGACTCTAAGACTTTTATAGTTGAATGTATTTTATTATCTATTCTTCCTGGAATATAAACAGCCTTGTCTGCAAACATGCTTTCATGGCCTTTAGATAATTTTCTTTTATATTTTTATTAACTATGGATATGGTTTGGCTCTGTGTACCCATCCAAATCTCATCTTGTAGCTCCTATAATGCCCACGTGTTGTGGGAGGGCCCCAGTGAGACAGGATTGAAATTGAGGGCGGAGCTTTCCCGTACTGTTCTCCGGGTTGTAAATGGGTCTCATGAGATCCAGGGCTTTTAAAAATGGGAGTTTTCGTGCACAAGCTCTCTCTCTCTTGTCTGCTGCCATGTGAGACATGTCTTTCACCTCCTACCATGACTGCGAGGCCTCCCCAGTGATGTGGAACTGTAAGTCCAATAAACCTCTTCCTTTTGTAAACTGCCCTGTCTCAGGTACGTCTTTATCAGCAGCATGAAAACGGACTAATACAACCATTGTCCTCTATCTTTTTTTCTTTTAAGGAATTCAGTCATTTTCATGTTAAGTTTCCTGAATGTATCTTGTATTTACCTTAGTTTTTTTTCTCAAATGGCTTTTAACTCTATTTTTGCTTGTATTTGAGATATTTCTTATACTTATTTGAGTCTCAAAACTGACCATCAACTATTTCAGTTTATCTATAGACCATTTTTAGCTAGAACATCATTTTTCTTTTCCCTCTGGGAACTCTTCTTGTTTTGTTTTTCCTGTACTTGACATCTTAATGTATACAGTTGAAAGAGATGGAAAGCCTGCATGACAGAGGAACGATTTTGGCAGGAAGGAATTGTAAAAAAGGAAACAAATGAAAATGCTAGGAATAAGAACAATATAAGAGGGAAAAATACTTTCTATGGGTGGATCAGCAGACTGGACACAGCAGAAAAAAGAATTAGTGGACTGGAAGTTAGGCGAATAGAAATTATCTAAACTGAAATACAAGGAAGCAAAAGAGTGAAGGAAAAAACAGCCCATAGCATTCAAAGCCTGTGGAAAAAAATCAAATAGTTTAACTTGCATCGAATTGGAAAGCCAGATATAGAAGAGTGGGAGTGGGGCAGCAAAAATATGTGAAGAGATAATGACCAAAATTTTCCAAAATTAATGAAAGACAATAAGTCATAGATCTAAGATTCTCAGATAACCCAAAGCAGGAAAAATACCAAGGAACACACACTCACATACTCCTCCCAGTTAAATGGCTAAGATTTGAAGATTAAAACAAAAACAAAAACAAAAACTTGAAGGCAACAAAAAAAGAAATGTTACTTTTATGAATCAATCATAAAATTACAACTGAATTATCTTCAAAATGCAACAAAAGCCAGAAGACAATATGAACAGTGTGTTAAATGGCTGGAATACACACACACACACACAAACACACACATCACCCCCACCACCACCGCTACCACCACCACCAACAAATAACATGTCACCTAGAATTTTATTCTTTTCTTTTTTTGAAGTGGAGTTTCGCTCTTGTTTCCCAGGCTGAAGTGCAATGGTGTGATCTTGGCTCACCTCAACCTCCGCCTGCCCAGTTCCAGTGATCCTCCTGTCTCAGCCTTCCAAGTAGCTGGGATTACAGGCATGCGCCACCATGCCTGGATAACTTTGTATTTTTAATAGAAACAGGGTTTCTCCATGTTGGTCAGGCTGGTCTTGAACCCCCGACCTTAGGTGATCCGCCTGACTCAGCCTCCCAAAGTGCTGAGATTACAGGGGTGAGCCCATGCCCGGCCACTAGAATTCTATTCTTTAAAGTACCCTTTAATATTAAAAAAGAAATAAATACATTTCAGGCAGATGAAAACTGACAGCAAACCTACACTATAATAAATTTATAAAGGAGTTTTATATTCAGAAAGGACATACTATTAGATAGAAACTTGATTCTAAAGAAAGGAATGGAGAAACCCAAACAAAAGTGACAGGCCAGTAAACATAAAATATCTTTTTTTCTTTTCTCTCTCTTTTTTTTTTTTTTTTTTTTTTTTGAGATGAAGTCCCACTCTGTCACCCAGGCTGGAGTACAATGGTATGATCTAGGCTCAATGCAACCTCTGCCTCCCAGGTTCAAGTGATTCTCCTGCCTCAGCCTCCTGAGTGGCTGGGATTACAGGCGCCCACCACCACGCCCAGCTAATTTTTGTATTTTTAGGAGAGACAGGATTTCACCAGATTGGCCAAGCTGGTCTCAATCTCCTGACCTCAGGTGATCCACCCACCTTGGCCTCCCAAAGTGCTGGGATTACAGGCATGAGCCACAGTGCCCATCCAAAATATCTTTTAAAAAGTTACCCTTTCTTTTATACATAAACATAATTAAATCTCCTTTAAAATCTATTGGTTATTTAAAGTAAAAATAATAAAATGTGAGCATGAGTTTTGTGGTAAACATAGAACTAAAATAAATGACAAGGACAAAAAATGGGAGTACAGTAATATACATATGTGTATATTGTTACCAAGTTCTCACTTTTTATGACACAAAATATTTTTTGAGTATAGAATGTGGTAAGTTGAAGATGCATACTGTAATAAGCTGACAGCTAAAAAATTAGCACAAAGAGACATAAATAAAAATCTACTGGAAGAGGTTACATGAATAATGAAACATGTTTAATTCACCCCTAGCAAAAAAAAAAAAAAAAAAAAAAGGACAGAGGCAGATAAAAAGAGAAGAAGAGAGAGCAGAGTGGACAAAGAAAAATCAAACATAAATATGATAAACTTGAAAAATGATATATTAATTGCAGCAAATGTAAATGGACTAAACATTTAAAAGAAAAACAGGGTCTGAATAAGAAAGTAAGATTTGCCTATGTGCTACTTATGAGAAATTCATTAAAAACAGAAACAGGTTGAAAACAGAATGATTGAAATAGTCAGCATGCAAATACTAACCATACAAATATTAGGCAAAGTAAACTATAAGATAAAGAGTAAAACCAAAAATAAAAAGAATTTCATAATGATAAAAATATCAATCAAGAAGGCATAATATTATGAAATGCATCTGCATCCAAAGACAAGGATCCTACATATATAAGGGAAACATTTTTAGAGAATTTATATGAATCTTCAACAGTAATTGGAAACTTTAGCTAGCTCTCCCTGTTATAAAACAAGTAAATAGACAAGATTTATAAAGATACAAAAGATTTAAACTACACTCTCGCCCAAGTTGACCTGATGGATATTTATGGAACCATACACCCAACACAAGCAGAATACATATTTTTCTAAAGTGCAGATGAAATATTGGCTCAGATAGACTACATGCTGTGTCATAAAACAAGTCTTAATATATTTCAAAGGACTAAAATTATACAGAATATGTTTGTGAACCACATTATGCTAAATAAGAAACCAGTAGTTATAAGATTAGTAATACTTTTTTGGTATTTAAGAAATGGGGATCTTGCTCTGTTGTCCAGGCTGGAGGGCAGTGGCATGATAATGGCTCACTGCAGCCTTGAATTCCTGGATGTGAGTAGTTCTCCAACTTTAGCCTCTAGAGTAGCTAGGATTACAAATGTGCACCACTGAGCCCAGATATATATATTTTTTCCCTGTAGAGACAGGGACGTAGCTTTGTTACCCAGGCTAGTCTTGAACTCCTGGCCTCAAGTGATCCTCCTGCTTCAGCCTCCCAAAGCACTGAGATTATAGGCATGGACCACTGGGCCAAGTAATACTTTTAATTAACCTATGAATCAAAGAAAAAATCTTAATAGAAATTGGAAAAAATTATAAACTCTAAAATACTGAAAACAAAAATATAAATATATGAGGCATGCAGAAGAAGCAATCACTAGAAGAAAATCTACAGTAAAATTATATATTTTATTTAAATATTATTTATAGATAAATGTCATAGATATATATTAGAAATTTGTGTTAGAAAAGAGGAAAAAGGTAAAACTAATGACCATACTTTCACCTGAATAATTTAGAAAGCAAAGAACAAATTAAAGATAAGGTAAATATAAGAAAGAAAATAATAAAAGTAAGAGTGGAATTCAATGAAGTTGAAGAGAAAAAAACAATAGAGAATATTAACAAGGCAAGAATGTGATTCTTTGACAAAGTTAATCAAAATAATAAACCCTAGCAAGACTGATCAAGAAAACCAAGAAAATATCAGAAATAAAATATGGAATATTAGCACAGATCCTGAAGATGTTGAAAGGATAATGATGAGACACTGTGAACAACTGAATGCCAAGAAGTGTTATTGTTTAGGAAAAATAGACAAATTCCTTGCAAGATATAAGTTACCAAAACTGACTAAGATAAAACAGAAAATCTAAATAGCATGTTATTACTTTAAAGAAATGAAATTTGTAATTAAATAATTTTTCCACATATAAAATTTCAGGTCCATCTGGTTTCCTTAGTTATTTTTATCAATGAAGAAGAAATTTTAGCAAATGAATCCAATCAAAATATACAAAGATACCGTATTATGATCAATTTGAGTTTTTCTTAGGAATCCAGGATTAATTCAACATCTGACAAACAGTACATTTAACCATGTTAGCAAATTAAAAAAGAAAAAAAATGATTATCCTAATAGAGACAGAAGCTAACATTTAACAATTTACTATATGCATAAAATTATCAGCAAATTGAGAATCGAAGAGAAACTTTATTGTATTCAGAATGTTAAGAATACTCAATTAAATAACAAAAAAGGCAAACAAACCCAATACAACTTGGTAAAAGACTCAAAAAGATACCTGGTAAAAGAATATATGCAAATTGCTAATAAGTATATGAAAAGATGCTGAATATATTTACTCATTAAGACAATGCAAATTAAATTAACGTACCATGAGATACCTACCCACGCATCCACCAGAATGGCAAGTTATTGAATCACAGAGTGAAAACACCAAATTTTGCAGAGGATATAAAACAGCTGAAAACTCCGATAAGCTGGTTGTGGAAATGTAAAGTAATACCACCATTCAGAAAACTCAGTTTCTAAAAAAGTTAAATACACATCTACCCTATGGTTCAGCAATTTTACTCCTATGTACAGATTCAAGGGAAATGAAAACATTTGTCTACCATAAGCTTCATACAAAAAAAGTTCACATCAGTTTTATTTATCATAAACCCAAAACTAGAAACAATTTTGATTTCCATCAACAGGATAATGGATAAATTATTTTATGTATACAGTAAGATACTCAGTAATAAAAAGAAATAATCTACTAATACATGCAACAACATGGGTAAAACAAAAATACTATGCTCAGTGATAGAAATCAAACACAAAATAGGCATCCTGTATTACTGCACTTATATGAAATTCTGGAATAGATAAAACTAACCTATAGTGATACAAATCACAATAATAGTTGCTTTGTCATAGGGAATTGATGCACAGGAGCACAAGAGAACTTACATCATTATAAAAATGTTTTCATATTGATATATGTCATGTCTTTGTCCGTTTTTTCTGCTGTAACAGAATACCTAAGACTGGGTGATCTATAATAAACAGAAATCTACTGGCTCCTGTTTCTGGAAGCTGGGAAGTCCAAGATCAAGGGGCTGGAGTCTGATGAGTGTCTTCTTGCTATATTATCTTGTCGTGAATGGGCAAAGAGACAGGAAGGGAAGGAGAGAGAAAGGGAAAGAGAGAGAGGGAGATGGGGGCCTGAACTTGGCTTTTTATAATGAAATCACTCCCTCAATAACAGCCTTAATCCATTTATGAGGGTGGAGCCCTTATGGCTAATCACCTCTTGAAGCTTCCACCTCTTAGCATGGTTGAATTGGGGATTAAGTTTTCAACCCATCCTTTCTCGGTAGCACATTCAAACCACAACATTCCACCCTGACCCCCCAAATTCATGTCCTTTTCACGTTCAAAATACATTTATTCCATCCCAATAGCCCAATTAACTTATTTTATCAGCAACTCAAAAGTCCAAAGTCCAGAGTATCATCTAAATCAGATATGGGTAAGACTCAAGGCACAATTCACTCTGAAGCAAATTCCCTTCCTTTGTGAGCCTGTGAAATCAAAATGAGTTATCTACTTCCAAAATACAATAATAGGACAAGTGTCAGATAAATATTGCCATTCCAAAGTGAGAAATAGGAGGGAGAAAGGAGTAGCAGGCCCCAAGTAAGTCCGTAACCAGCAGTGCAGACAAAATTAAATTTTAAGACTTCAAAATAATATTTCACTCCATTACTGCCTCCTGGACACACTGAGAGGGCAGTTTGGCCCCTATGTCCCCAGATAGCCTCTCCCTTATGGTGTTGCTGGGCTTAGCCCACGCAACAGCTCTCATGGGTTGGAATCTCAGGCCTGCAACTCTCCTAACCTGATTTTAAACACTGGTACCTTTACAGTTTGGGGGTCTTGGAAGAGGGCCCATCTCTTGGGTTCCATTAAGCATTACCTTGTGGTAGTCCTTACCCCATAGGTCTACTTGGCATTTCCCTAGTAGGGGCTCTCTGTGGTGCCTCTACCTGTGACAAGTCTCTGCCTGGGTCCCCAGGTTGTCAGCAACATCCTTTGAAATCCAGGTGAAGGAAGTCATGCTAACACAACTCTTGCGTTCTGTACACCTGCAGAATTAGCACCAAATTGATGCCACGGCTTGTACCTTCTGGAGGAGTAGGTTGAGCTGTACCCAGGCCCTCTTGAGTCATGACCGGACAGCTAAAGAGCACAGTACCAGAATGTGGGAACAGAGATTGTCAGTGGCCCTGGGTAGTGAGTCCCTAGCTTCTGAGGGTGCCCTAGACCTTTCTTTAGGCATGTTTCCTTCCCCTATGCCTTAGCATTCTGGGACTGTGATGGTAAGGTGGCACAGGTAATCTTTGAAGTGCATTCAGAGTTATTCTTCCATTGTCCTGCTGAATAACCTCTGGATTCCTTCTATGCATACTAATTTCCTTATCAAATGGTTGTGCCAATTCCTTGGTTTCCTCTCCTTAAAATGCTTCGTCATTCTCTACCATTCTTCCAGGCTGAAAATCCTTCAAATCCCTGAGTTCTGTTTCTCTTTTAAATATAAATTCCATCTTTAAATAATTTCTTCTCATGTTTTACTATATACAGTTAAAAGCAGCAACGTAGCACACTGGATGCTTTGCTGCTTAGATATTTCTTCCAAAAGATACCCCCCTTAAATTGTACCTTCCACAAAGCCCTTGGTCAAGAACACAATTCAGCCAAGTTCTTTGTTACTTTATAAGAAGAATAGCCTTTCCTCCGGTTTTCAACACCTTGTTCCTCATTTCCATGGAAATTTTGTCAATTGCCTTTACCATCCATATTTCTACCAAAATTCTGATCATGATAACTTAAATAATCTCTAAGAAGTTTCAGACATTCACTACAGCTTTCCTCTTCTTCCAAGCCCTCACCAGAATTTCCCTTAATTCTCTATTCGTAGTAATAGTCTTTTTCCAGCCAACTCCTCCAAACTCTTCCAGTCTCTGGCCATTACGCAGTTCCAAAGGCATGTCCACATTTTTAAGTGGTTTTTTTTTTTTTTTTATAGCTACACCCACTCTCCAGTACCAGTTTCTGTCTTACTTTGTTTTGTGTTGCTATAACAGAATGCCACATACTGGGTACTTTATAATTAATAAAAATTTGTTGGCTTATGGTTCTGGAGGCTGGTAAGTCCAAGATCAAGAAACCAGCATCTAGTAAGGACTATCTTGCTATGTCATCCCATGGAGGAAGGACAAAGAGAAGGTAAGAGACAGAAAAGAAGGCCAACTCAGCCTTTTATATCAAAGTGGTAATAGTGTTCATTCATGAGGGTGAAGCCTTCATGACCTAGTCACCTCTTAAAGGTCCTATCCCTTAACATTACTGTACTGTTTCCAATATGTGCTTTTTGGGAGACACATTCAAACCATAGCAGATATTAGTATTCATTATATGTAATTTATGCATCAATTTAAAAAATGACAATATTAATTGTCTACTGTATGAAATGCACTGTTCTAAATGCTGCTGTGGAAACCCATTAAAGACAGTAGAAGAGAACCTTGGTTTGGTAAAGAAAAACAAATAAAAATACAGCTACTGACACTAATAAATACAATAACTGGCATATATAACTGGGATGATGAGTAGTATTTATCTTGATATAATGAATACCTGGGAAATGTTGCCTGGAAAGGTAACAAGTGAGCTGAGTTCTGAAGAATGGCAAGGAGCAATCCATGGGATGTGCTGAATGAAGGACATTCTAGGCAGTGGCCCTAAAGTGCTTGGCCCATTTCAAAAACAGAAGAGAGGTTAATGTATCAGCAAAATATTGAGATAAAGAGAAAGTTGTATGAGCTTATGGAGATCTAGGTAGCTATCAGAGTCACAGGGTCTTTGGGGCCATAATAAACAGTGTGGATTTAATCAACATGGCCAGCACTTCTGTTTCTCATAGAATGGTAAGCACCATATTTACTTCCTTAAATTAAACAGTTCTTCAACCAAGAATTAAGTATGAAACAATAGGTTTCAACATTGGATAATATGCAATATAGGGCTGCATTTCCTGAAAAAAAGTAGAAAAAAAGGAGGTGAGCTGTATGATTTTCCAAGCTTATTGCCTAGAAGCAGTTTCCACTACAAGCAGCAGAAACTAAAACAGACATTGTCAGTCTTCCCGAGAAAGGGACAGAAATTAGAGTTTGGGGAGACCAATTTGGTGAAGTATTTTTGGCACAGAGTATCACAAAGGAGAGGGCTACAGTAAAAGAAACTACCATAGACTGGAAGAGAGGGCCTTCCTCAAATCTTTGGTTGTGTGCTAATCTCTGTATGGCAAGGAAAAACTGTCTTAAATCAAGGAAAGAACTGCCAGAAGGGAATAGATCAGACAATTTATGCAGCTCACACAGGATGGGAAGAATTTGTGCCAGGCTTAAAAGAACTCATAATACACAGATAATATTATAGAGTCTTCTGAACGACAGCCTCTTAGTTAAAATACTTAAGTTAGTCCAAGATAAAGGCTGCTCTGGAATCACTTTAACAAAGCTTGAAAACAAACCTCAAAAGTATTAAACTTATTCCAAACAAATTAATTGAATACCATAAAAAATTTCAATCTCTGTAAGGAACAACATTCAATACCACCATCTAATAAGTAAAATACAATCTCTGGCATCCAATAAAAATTGCTAGACAGGACAAGAGGCCAGAAATTATAAACTATTATCAGGCAGAAAAATAAATAAATAGAAAGTCAGAAATGACACAGATAAAAGGATTTAGCAGAAAGAACATTTAAACACTGACTACAAATATGCTAAATATACTCAAGATAGTAGAGAAAATAAATGAACATGATGGGGGGGGCATGTAAAATAGATTTAAAAAACAAATGGAATGTCTAGAATTACAATAATGTACTTCAAATAAAAAATAGACCAGATGGAATTAACAGATTAGGCACCACAGAAGAAAATACCTGTGAACTTGTAAGCATAAGAATAAAAACTTGTCAAAATGAAGCACAGAGAGACAAGTACTCAGTAAACAAAAAGAGCATAAGTGACCTGTAGGACAGCATCAAACAGTGCAACATAAGTATGGGAAGGAGAGACTAGAATGTGAGGTGAAAAGGGGAGGATGGAGAGAAACAGAAAAGAAAAGTCATATTTGAAATGTTTTCAAACTTGATAAAAACTAAATTTTAGATAAAGAAAATTAATAAAACCCAAATAAAGAAAACTACACAAATACACATCATTATAACATTTCAGAAAACCAGGGATTGAATAAAACACCTTAAAGCAGCCAAATAAAAGAACAATACACATTCAAATGATGAAAGATAAAAATGACAGTAGTTTTTTTGACAGAATCTATGCAAAATAGAAGAAAATAAGGCAACATCTTTTTAAAAAGTCAAAAGTCAGAAATAGTCAAAAGAAAGAGAAATTAGTCTACAATTCTATCTATACCCAGTAAAATAATATTTATAATTTAAGAGTAAATAATCAGTTATCTAGGGAAAAAGAGAAACTGAGATAATTTAATTAGAAGTATTTTAAGGGAAGTTCTTCGTGCAAAAGAAAATATTAGCAGATGGAAACTAGGATTTCATAAAGAAATTATAAGCACCATAATAGTAAATATGTAGGAAAATTGAACAGAATAATATTGAGTACTTTAAAAAGTTGATTTGTTGTTTAAACCAAAATGAATAACAATGTGCGTGGCCCTGATAATGTATCCATCTATCTACAGAAATTAATGTAGGACAATCCCCTCCACCCCTGCTTTGCCACACGTGCACACACACGCACACACAGAAGGAAGAAAATGAAAATACACATGAAATGGTGTAACATCTGAAAGGAGATTGTGACATATTAAAAATACATATTCTAAACCCTGCAGCAGTAACTAAAAAGTAAGTAAACAAAGCATTTATCTAGTAAACCAATTATGGAGATAAAATGAAGTCAAAAAAATACTCAATTAAAAATAGAGGAAAATGAAAATAAAGAACAGATAGTACAAATAGAAAACAAATAACAAGATGATAAATTTAAACCTAGAAACAGTATTAATTAGATTACATTTTAACTATCTAAACACTCTACCAAAATAGCATAGATTATTAGATTGGATTTTTTTTAGAAAAAGCAAGACCCAGTATGCTGTATACAAGAAACCGGTTCTAAATATCAAACCACAGATGAGCAAGAAGTAAAATAACAGAGAAAGATATACTATACTACCCCTAACATAAAGAAATGTAGAGCAGCTATATTAATCACAAAGTAGGTTTCAGGACAAAAATTATTTCCAGAGTTAAAGAGGAACATTCCATTATGATAAAGAAGACATTCATCAAGAGAACAAAATTATCCTAAATATGTACTCACCAAATAACTCATCAAATATGTACTCACTCACTAAATATATATGTGTGTACAGAGCTAAAACATATAGAAAGATAAAACTAACCGGATAAAAAGAAAAAATAATTACAAAATAATAGTTGGGCATTTCAACATGCTTTCTCAGTATGTGATAGAACAATTACACAGAATATCAGGAATGATAAGACAACTTGAACAACACTTTAAAGCACTCTAAACTGATTTATATTTATAGACCAATCCAATTCAACAGCAGCAAAATACACATTCTTTTCAAGTACTCATGGACTATTAATTAAAGTAGATAACTTTGTGGGCAATGTAATATGTCCCGATAAATTTATAGTATGTTCAGTGACCACAATAGAATTATACCAGAAATCAATAACAAAAAAATCTGTATAATCCTCAAATATTTAGGAATTAAAAAAAAAAACATTTTAAAGAATCCAAAGGTAAAATAACAAGTAAAATTGGAAATATTATACTAAATGAAAATAAAATACAACCTACTAAACTTCTAATATGTAGCATAGAAGTCATTTCATAACATTAAATGTTTATATTAAAAATATATAAACTAGAAACAAGAAAGAAACAAATATAAAGTTATCAGAATTAAGGAAATAATATAGGCAACAACAGAAGTCAAAGAAATACAGAAAAGCAATAGTAAAAATTAAATAAGCCAGGTTTTTAAAAAGACTAATATCATGGATGAATCTCTAGCCATACTGATCAGGAAGAGAAGCGTAAAGACATAAATTACCAGTAACAGAAATGACTGTGGGGACATAACTGGAGGACCTACAGACATTGCAAGTCATAAGGAAATACAATGAATAATGTTGTACCATTAAGTTAGACCACCTAGGACAGACATCTTGAAAGACACAACCATCAAGGCTCACTCAAGAAGAATTAGATCACCTAAATAGTCCCACATCTACTGAATTTGTAATTATAAATTTCGCAAATATTTACAGGCTCAAATGGCTTTACTAATGAATTCTACTAAATGTTTAAGGAAGAAGTAATACCAGTTATAAACAAACTCTTTCAGAAAACAGAAGAGCAGCGATCATTTCCTAGTACATTTTATGATGCTAGGATTACCCTGATACAATAACCAGGCGGAACAATCTCAAGAAAACCATAGAACAATAGCCCTTATTAACATAAACTCAAAAATTCATAACATAATTTTACCCAATTGAATGCAACAATATATATATTAAAGGATAATACAACATCATTGAATTGGGTTTAACTCAAGAATGGAAGGCTGATTTAATATCTGGAAATCACTGAATGCAGCCCACCTATCAGCAAACTTTTAGTTTTTAACAATACGAAACAAGTACCTCAATGGATGAAAAAAAATGTATTAGACAAAACATTGCACTCGTTCACATTAGAAATTCTCTGCATACTAGGAATAGAAGGACATTTCCTTGACCTAATAAAGGGCATCTAAGAAAGCCAGCTATTATTATACTTAATTAGGAAGATTGGGTATGATTTTGCAATTGAAAAAATGGCAAGAGAAAACATTTACCACCTGGAGAAGCTGGAAATGAGAAAACAGCTTTATTTTTGAACCCAGCAAGTTGTGGCTCATTTGTGATATACTTAACAGTTTTGGGGGGTTTGTTGTTCTTGGTTTTGTTTTTAGTTCATCTCTCTCCTGTGTCATTTTATTATAGGCAGCTAGAGAAGCCGGGAGGCAACTTTCACACTCTGGAAACCTCTTTAGCTAAGTTATCTAACTCATTGGATACATTTCTATTTTTTATATTACTGTAAGCAACAGTGCTGTTAAAAGTTTTGCTGCTAGGCCGGGCGCGGTGGCTCAAGCCTGTAATCCCAGCACTTTGGGAGGCCCAGACGGGCGGATCACGAGGTCAGGAGATTGAGACCATCCTGGCTAACACGGTGAAACCCCGTCTCTACTAAAAAATACAAAAAACTAGCTGGGCGTGGTGGCGGGCGCCTGTAGTCCCACCTACACAGGAGGCTGAGGCAGGAGAATGGCGTAAACCCGGGAGGCGGAGCTTGCAGTGAGCTGAGATCGGGCCACTGCACTCCAGCCTGGGCCACAGAGCGAGACTCCGTCTCAAAAAAAAAAAAAAAGAAAAAAAAAAGAAAAAGAAAAAAAAAAAGTTTTGCTGCTATATAGCAAGTATCTATCTTTCCATCAGAGTCCAATAATCTTTCTCCTCCCTTTCCTTTATCCCCTCATCAGCGGCCTCCTCAAGGCCCTTCTAGCATCTGCCTATGGTTTAGCCCCAAAGCCAACGCCCATGTTTCTGTTATTGTTACAATAGCACCCCCATTTAAGGTATCCAAATCATTCTAGTTATCTACTGCTGTGTAATGAATTACTCCAAATTTCATGGTGTAAAACAAGTTATTCATCATCATCATCATTGTGATTTCATGGTTTTAGGGGTTGACTGAACTAAACTAGGCAGATCTTACTAGGATCTCACATGTGACTGAAATCAGATGGTGGTTGAATCTGGAGTCATCTCAAAGACTTCTTCACTTATGTCTAGTTCCTGGTGCTAGCTGTCAGCTGGGACCTCAGTGGGGACTGCAATCAAACAACCACAGCTGACCTCTCCATGTGACTTGGCCTTCACAGCACAGAGAGTAGTTTTCAAAAAGAAGAGCAACAAGAGCGAGCCAGAAGGAATCAGTGTCACCTTTTCTACCATAGCCTGGGAAATCGTGCAGTGTGACAACTTTCTGCGTCCCATTCTTTAGAAGCAGGTCTCTTATGGCCACTTATATTCAAGGGGAGAGGAATTCGGCTCCACCTCTTGATAGAAGGAGTGTAAAAGAGTTTGAGGACACGTTTTAAATCAACCACTTTTCAGCATAAACTAGAAAGATACCCACAGAAAAACAACAACAGGAACCCAGAGATTACACATATGCTCCTGCAAATTCCTGAGTACTCCACTGCATCTATTGCTACAAATCTGGGATCCAGATGGGAACCGAGGACACCATTGCATTAGGGGTATACTGTAAGACTTCCTCTTGGCCCTATATCCTATCCCTGTTCCACTTTAGGTCTGTGTACTGTCTGTCTCGCTGCATCCTGTATCTCCCAACTCTGGGGCCTCTTAACAATTTTTCCATCCTCACAATCAAAAGGTACCTCTTGCTGTAGTTTCTGTGATTCCCTTGGTCCTTGGATAAGAGAAAGCAAAGCATCTCTAGTGCTAAGGATTTATATCAAGTTTGCCTTCTTTCCTGCCCCTCTCTGATCCTGAATATTTATTTTCCTTGTTTCCACGTGTCCAGGCCCAGCTTCGTGCCTTGGCTACAAGACACAGGTACTTGTCTTCCCTCTCATTTTTCCCTGTGTTCCTACCTGCCAGCTACAATTGTTTTAAAGACAAAAGTGTCCATTTGATCCCTTTTCTTCATGTCTGGGACTCTGCTACTGTCAACATACCCTTTTCCTGTGCTCTGCCCACCTGCCAGGGAGCCAGGTACTGCTCACCTCTGGCCCTTCTATATGCACCACCTGCCTACCTGGACCTCCAGCTTCTACCTGTCGCCAAATCCCCTGGACGGCAGGTTCTGCCATCTTTTTGGACTTCCCCAACTGCTGGGACCTCCTCCAAAAGACTATTGATATTCCAAGTCTGGCCCTCTCTCCCACTGTGTCTAGTTTCTAGTTCTGATGTGTCCCAAAGAGCATCTGACTTTCGCTCTAGCTGCCATTGCTTCCTTTTTGCTCCTATGATCCATGCCCCATTAGGAAAAAAAAAAAAAAATCATCTTGTTAGAATCAGACCGACCTTGCTGCTTCAGTTAGAAACTTATATGGTAATTAGCTCTATTTAGCCATTACATAATGTGTACATATATCAAAATATCATGTTGTAGGTGATAAATATACATTTTTTGGTTGTCAATTAAAAAATAAATTAACTAATTAAAAAACGTATATGGCCTCAAACTCCCTCGCCTTCTCTATTGCTTTATTTCTAAGAAAACTGTGTGCTCAGACTTTCCTTGACTGGTTTCTGACCTTTATTTCCTTTGTCTGTCTTTGGTAACCAAGACCTGCAAACTCCATGCACATGGCCCAGACGCAGGGTTTCAAATCCTGGCTGCTCTCACAATTAAGTAGTTATCTGGTCCTCAATAATCAGACTTCATCTTGCACACTCAGCTTCCCGGCCCCTGTCTAACCAGTCCCACTAGTTGCTGGCCACTTCTGGCTGGGTTTTGTTATTCTACCTGGAGATGATATGAGCAAGATAATTTACTTCTATAGTATAAACTCTATTTATGCTATTTGTACATAATTTAGATGTGCAATGCATGAGACAATATAACATTTGCTCAGTTTTCCTTGACCTCTACTCCACTTAATGGAAACTTGAGAATTTGATTCTAGATTATTATATGTTGTTTTTGTTTCCACAAGACTGCTCAAAACTGGCATGAATTTTGATGGGGAGAATAATATAGTTAGCATGTTTATAAATTAACAGTCAAGGAGGTGTACAAACCCGAAATTATTCCCATAGGAAGCAAGTTGCTGGCTCTGACATCGCTTCTCTTTCTTAGCTTGCCAGAAACAGATGTTTACAGTTCTCTCATTTGGGGAATATATCTAGGAGGAGGAATATTACCCTTGAGAAGTACAATATACTGTACATGACTTCTTATAAGCAAAGAAGTAGTTTATTTAAGCTTAGAAAAAGTACATGCTGACAACCTGTGCAAAGAAAGGAAAGAATGCCATAAAGCAATCTAAAAGCTTAGCCAGGACTCAACTTCATGGAATTTTTCTAGGCTAGTTGAAAGGGGCAATTGAAATAGTGCTTAGAGTGCCACAGATGGAATTAGACCTAAAAGACCAAAGTCCTTTCGACACAAAGCCAGTACTTTCTGAAAAGTGAAAAATATCAGTCATCCAGCTGTCTGCTTTGCCCACATTTCACAAAGGAATCTAGTGTTTTTTAACAAATAAAAAAACTTTCATTAAGCTGTTTTCACTTAAAAGGTATTTACAAGAAGCTTCTCATATACAAAACACTATAGATGCTATGTTTGCATATATGCATAAAAATGGTACATGACAGTTCCTATTTTCAAGGACTTGAAAATATAAATTGCTAGATTCTGAAACATAAGTCTGAAAAATAAGTCTGAAAATGAAACTAGTTTGGTTAATTTCTCTACTACTGCCAGAAAATCTAGACTACATTTTAATTGAAAGGCATTCTTAGAATAGATAGCTTTTTTTTTTTTTTCTTTTAAGGTAGCATTCCTGATTTTGCTGGGGGTTGGATATCTGACATGCAACTCACAGAAATGTGTCTGCATTGTTGAATGAATGGAGCCATGCACATATTGGGAAAGAAATGGAACAGCTCAGAGGTTCCAATAGATAGGGAAAGAGTTGAAGCCACCAGAGCCCAGTGGTATGCAGCAATCAGAGATGGGATGACTCCCTTTGAACAAAAATGTCATGCTGACCTGGTGGAGAAGATGCCAGGATGTGAACTCTGCAAGTGGTATCTGGCAGCTGCTATCAAAAGGAGAGTCAATATACAATCAGAGTGACCTGAAAGCGCCAATCACACACCACTGTCTTCAGGGACACAAAGCTCTAGCATTTTCAAGTATGCAATACTGTCCTCCTCTGCTCATCAAACAAGAAATACTTGGGAATCCTGCTGTCAGCAGGTGTCTTCACATAACCAGTTCAGGCACACTGAGCTGCTGGCCTGTGTGGCTTTGATGCCTGTGGACAGAGCCCTACCTAGCATTTGGGCTTGAGATTTGATGGTCATTAAGACATGTGTCATGTTTGTTCCAAATATATAATATACTGAAAGTTCAAGACCCTCTTCTGACCAGAAGGTTTGACAACGTTATTGCTTTACAGTGAATCGACTGAGTTAAGAATATGATCTGCCTAATATTTTCAGCTGCCAATGATTTAGTTCAGGGTCACCTCAGAGTCAATACTGTTGATCATGCTTGTCAAAATATCTGAGAGAAGAAAAGCCATATTTTATAAAATCATGAGTATGGTCTCACCCAGTAATTCTATTATCTGTGAATTTATCGAGAAAGTTTGTGAAAACAGCATTTATGATAGCTAAACATGGTATCAAATCGAAATGGTTATACAAACTAGGAGTGCTGTATTGAGGAAAGTTTTACAAAAATAGGAATTGTATTTTCAGAAAGAGATTTTTGCCATATAACGTTGAACCATAAAAGCAGATCACAAAGTTGTATTTATTCAACAAATATTTATTGAATGCCAGCCACGTCGCTGTTCCAGGTCAAGGAGTACTACCAGGGATGAAACCAAAAACCAAAAACCAGAAAGTTCTTCCGTTGTGGATATTACATTCCATGAGGAATATAATGTATTTTATAATGTTCTTTCAACTATATAAACAAACAACATAAGCAGAGAAAAGAAACTGAAAGGAAATTGTAGTAGATGCTCCATCCGTATCCCTCAGATCTCTTCACCATTTCTGTGCACACCATTCCTAGTGTGCTTTCCCTCCCAAAGCCAGCACCTGCGTCTCTGTTGAAAGACTTCTGCCAGGCTGGCTGCAGACTCTGCTTTGCCAGAAATGCCTGGGAATGTAGGTGCCTCAGCGGTAGCTTTTAACCAATGACTGATGGAAGCATGGTGTAAATATTCCATTTCCCTTGTCCAGACTGGGACATCTCTCTCTGTCCTGTGGATTGAGCCAATGTTACCCTGTGTACAACCTTGTTCACTGTCATACCTTTGCTGCTGGGAAGTTAAACTAAGACTATTATATGACCCTAGATGGCACATTAATAATAAGCATAGCTTACATTTATGGAGGGCCTCTTATGTTTCAGATTCTAACATAAATTCTATCTCTTAATTTTCACAGCAATATTTTGAGGTAATTACCATTATTTTCCTAATAGTATAGAAGAATATAAGGCTGTGTGCATTTTCTTTTTCTCCCTATGTTTCTATGTGCTTTCCGAATTTCTACCTTTATAAGCATACGGCCCAGGAACACTCACTTTCTGGAGTGCTGGCTTTAGTTGCTGCACCTGTGATGCACTTTGGGTAGCTTTAGAGCATTACTACTCTTATATTTAAATGCAATTATCTGCCCATCAACAAATGAAAAGATGATTACACCATCACCAAGGATGGCTCTTAATCTCTGTCAATAAATTCCCTTGTGTAAGTGAACAAAAATTTAAGGGTTCAACTGGATTTCTGCTATTGCCTTTGAAATTGGCTTCATTATCTGGGAGTTTTCGTTCAGCCTAGTTTAATCTTTCAAAGCCACTTTATTTTAAAATATTATCCTTTTATGTATTCTTCTGATTTTTCTTCAAAAGGTCCAGATTAAGTTATTTAAGTTAATGATGAATCGCCCTGGTCTTAATGTCACACTTGCATTAAGTGTTGTTAGAAAATAATTTCACCATCATAAGAAGTTTACTTACCCAGTCATCATTTGTCAAAGCTCATCACAGACCATTTTCTAACCATAATCTCTATGGCTTTTTACCCCATCCGTAGGACCAAAAGGCAAAAACGCCTGCAAGTGAAATCGAACCACTCATGTGTTAATGAACAAGGTTTATTTGTGATGACTTAAGAGCACAGTCATCTAGGAAAGTGATTCTCGACATATCTCACAGTAGAAGTGGTGGACTTGAGCCAGGGCAACACTCTTTTTGTTAGGGCCTTAATCTGTATGGGGAGACATTCCTAAAGTTCTATATTACTTGGATTTTGGTCTCATGGAAAAGAAACCAACTCTTAATAGCTTGGGCAAAGTGAGCATTTAAAGAATGGTGAAATCTAAGGAAATTTTAAACTGCCAAGCCAAAGGGATAGGAGGGATGTGTCTGGGCCTCAGGAATGTACCTTGGCCAGAAATAAAATCTACAAGAGGATCCTGCATTCCTAAGAATAGTCTTGGCTTGGGTTATGGTATTTTCTTTTAACATATCTACATCTTTATTTTTAAACTGTATTTCTTATAAGCAGTATATAGTTTAGTTTTGCTTTATTATCCATTAAGACAGTTTCTTCTTTTTAACCATTCTTTGTTTTACATGATTTATATTTAAAATAACATCAAATTGCCTGATTTTAAAATCTGCCATTCTGCTATTTATTTTCTAGTTTTCTACCTATTCTTCATTGCTTTTTACCTCCTTTCCTAGCACCTCTCTTTTTACTTATTTTTAGTGTTCCATTCTATCTTCTCCGTTGTTTTGATTGGTATACCATTTTAGTTTCTTTCCAGTGGTCTCTTCTGAGTTTATAATATGTATCTTAAATCTCACAATCTATCTTTGAAGAATATTAATACTGTTTTACCAGTAAGTCTTACTTTCATTTTTTTTCCTCTCATCTTTTGTACTATTTTGGTCATATAGTTGACATCTATGAGTGTTACAAACCCTAAAACACATTATTATTATTATTATTGCTTTATGTAGCCAATTATCTTTGAAAGACATTTAAATTGAGAAAAATCTCTTTTATATTTACTCATATATTTATTAATTCTATTTCCCTTTACATATCTTTCTGTTGATTTAAATTTCCATCTGATTTCATTTTCCTTCAGCATAAAGAATTTTCTTTACTGTTTCTCTCAGTGCAGATCTACTGGCCATTGATTCTCTCAACTTCTTTTAAGTGAAAATCTATGTATTTTACTTTCATTTTACTTTTCATTTTCATTTACTGGATATATAATTTCAGGGTGATGATTACCTTTTTCCTACACACGAAAATTCTCATTCTATTGTCCTCTGGCCTGCATTGTTTTCAAGGAGTCATTCTTATCTTCATTGCTTTGTATGTAATGTTGCCTTTTTTTCCCTCTGTTTTGTTATAATTTTCTCAATATCTCTGGTTTACATCAATTTGATTCTGACATACCTTGAGGTGGTTTTCTTTATGTTTGTCATGCTACATATTTGCTCGGTATCCAGAATCTGTTGATTTATAGTTTTCATCAAAATTGGAAACTTTTCAGCTATTATTTTGTCAAATATGTTACGGTCTCTAACCACCCCTTTAAAGATAGTTACATAGTAACATGTATATTAGGCTATCTACCATTGTCTCACAGGTCACTAATTTCTGTTCATTTTGTGTGTGTGTGTGCATGCACCTACCTTTTCTCTCTTTCTCTGCTTCAACTGGATAGTTTCTAATATATGTGTTCAAGTTCATTGTTCTTTTCTTCTGTAGTAGTCAATCCACTCTTAAGTCCATTGAGTGAATTTTTAATTCTCAATGTTGTATATTTAAACTATAGAATTCCCATTTGGTAATTTTTATTGCTTTAATTTGGCCTCACATTAAGTTTCTTTAAAGTCCTTAGCATTTTTATAGCTGTTTTAAAGTTTTTAACTCTTAATCCCATTATTTATGTCTCATATCTGACATTTCCATGCCTGTTTCTGTTTATTTATTTGTTTTAATTGAGGGTCACAGTTTCCGGCTTCCTCATATGTCTAGAAATTTAAACATTTTGTTTGGTGTCTAAATTTTAGTTTTCTTTAAAAGGCATTTATTTTGGCAAACAATTAAGTTACGTTTAGATCCACTTGAGCATCTGAGGCTTAGGTGTAAGCTTTGCCAGGATGAGTCTAGAGTAGCCTTCACTCTAGAGATAGTTTATCCACGCAAGGAAGGTGTGACATTCTGGTGCCTCTGTTCAAGGCCTTGGATTTTCAACAAGATCTCATCACCTTGGCTTGTCAGAATACAAGCTGCCATTCTCTGCTTGGGTTCCATCTCCTTTCACCACGGTATTGGAGTTCTTCCAAGAAAAACTTGATCGCCTTGTTTGTTTTCTTACTCTCCAGGATCAGAATCTCGTTCTGTCCTTTGTCTAATTTTGGCAAATGAATGTTTGCTAAATATTGTTTCATTTTCCAGTTGTATATGATGAGAGATTGTCTGGTGTCATCTATTCCAGTGTGGCCTGAAGTAGAAGTCCCACTGTAAGATATTTTAGCAAAGGAAAAATATGAATAAGTACAGTAACATTATTGAGGAAGATCACTATCTGAGAAATTTAGACTGCAGATTGAAAGGGGTTAGAATAAAGAAGGAACATTAATTAAGAAATGTCATTAATCAAGAAAAGAGACGTGATCTAAGGCACCAAAAGCAGAGAAAGGTTGAAAATCAGGAGATCAAAGTCAGCAATGCTTTAGGTAATTATTCGTTGAATTCCTTTATTAATAAATATTATTTATTGCCTGCCATATAAAAAGAATTTACTTGTTTATTCAATCATCAATCACTTACTGACCTCTTATGTGCTAAGCATTGTGATATACATGAGAAATACTGTCTGCCCCACAGTGCTCACTCTGGAGAGCCGTGCTATCCAACAGAACGTTCTTCAGCGTCAGAAAGAGGAGCCACTAGCCATAAGAGAATAGTATAAATGAGAAACTGTGTTTTCAATTTTAATAAATTCAAATTCAAATAAATGCTGAATATTGCAAGTGGCAACCACGCTGGACTTCACAGCTCTAGAGGGATACTAACACACACAGAGACACATATTCACAAACACACACACAGACACACACATGATTATAATTAATCCTATTACTACTAAATGCAGAGTTTCTTAAGTTCCTATCAGAATCCAACACAGAACATCTAATGCTTTTGAGATTAAGGAGGGGAGAAACATGAAGTTGTTTACATTTTAGTTGAGTTTTGAAAGAAAGTAATTTTTGCCATTACTGTGATAGCAAAACCCGCAATTACCTGTGTACCAACCTGATCGTAAATATGCTATTAAGTGCCATAAAAAATTATTTTCTTTGGCAAGAATTTTTTGAAGACCTAGAAATGCTAGGATTCAGAAGTGCTAAGTCAGTTTCTGAATCCCTAGAAGTCTAACTCAAAAGTAATCTCATGGGTCAGGACTTTATCCTTCTTAAAATTTGAGTCCTTCTTTACATGACTAAACTGCTATCTGGGAGTCAGTATGCAGGACTGGCATCTGGGCCTATTAACACCATATATCCTTGGCATAGATTTATAGGTAACATCTTCATCATGGACTGCAGCAGAGGTGATGTGTTATAAGTAGAGAGTCAGATTAAAAATTCTTTCTTTCTTTTCCTTTTTTTTTCCTTTTTTTTCTTTTTTAAGACAAGGTCTCGCTCTGTTGCTTAGGCTGGAGTGCAGTGGGGTGAACATGGTGCACTGCAGCCTCAACCTCCTCGGATCAAGTGATCCTCCCACCTCGGCCTCCTGGCCTCCTGAGTAGCTGGGACCACAGGTGCATGCCAACATGTCTGACTAATTTTTAAATTTTTTATAGAGATAAGATCTCACTATGTTGCCCAGGTCGGTCTTGAACTCCTGAGCTCAAGCAATCCTCCTGTTTTAGCCTCCCAAAGTGCTGGGATTTCAGGCATGAGCCATGGTGTCCAGCCTCAGATTAAAAACCCTTATTTGGCCAGGCGTGGTGGCTCACACCTGTAATCCCAGCACTTTGGGAGGCCAAGGCAGGCAGATCACCTGAGGTCAGGAGTTTGAGACCAGCCTGACCAACATGGAGAAACCCCGTTTCTACTAAAAATACAAAAATGAGCCGGGTGTGGTGGCATGCACCTGTAATTCCAGCTACTTGGGAGACTGAGGCATGAGAATCGCTTGAACCCGGGAGGCAGAGGTTGCACTGAGCCAAGATGGTGCCACTGCACTCCAGCCTGGGGTGGGGAATAGAGCAAGACTCTGTCTCAAAAAAAAAAAAAGCCCTTATTCCAAAGGTAGATTCTCCTTGTCTTTGACACTATTACTAGGTTAATTTCATTGGGATTGTAAAATAACTTTATATAGATCATCTAGGAGAAGTGTGTTTTCAGGGTGTTGTCTTAGAAGCTAAAAATAAAATTAGATTAGCAGTAATTAGTGAAGTGGGTGCAATTTCATACGTTTGGCTGTAATCATTTCCTAAAGTGGTTTTCTCTTGATTTGACTTTCCAGTGCATTGTATTCCCTTGTTGAAAGAAAATATGCATTCTGTACCCCCTACAAAGGCAATTTTAAGGGAAGTACAGTAAACATAAACTAATGTAATGATGGGCTACATAGAATGCTCTGTTTACATGAAATAAACCACTAAAAATACTCTTCACAGTAACAATGTGAAAGTAGTAATATTGTAGTCCTAAACAATTCCAAGCTATTATTTTATTTTGCATGATGTTGTTGGCAGAATCTAGTCTCAATAATTACTTCTTTAAGAAGAGGGGAAAAAAACAATTTAATGCACTCCAATGCAGACTCTAAAAATATCAGAGAAACAAGTATACAAGGATCAGCCTATTAATAGCTGGAAACACTGTCAGTTGGTGGGATGGGACACACATTTTTTTCTTTTCTTTTTTTTTTTTTTAGTGAGCCAAAAATCTAGATTTTTCTGTGGAGATATATACTTTGAATCTGCAGCACACTTAAAGGTGAGAAAAGGCTGTAAATGATTAAAATCCCTTGTTTCACAACACCCTGCAGGAGACATTAATTCTTCCAAGAGATGTTACAAAACCTCTCAGAAATTCTCAGATGCTGATTGATTCAATTATAATTAATTTGAGACATTAAATTAAGATGAGGCACTTTTACAAGATTGGTAAGAATTACACACAAACTAAATTATGATTTGCTATTACAATCACAGAAACCTATGAATCCTTGAACACGAGTTTGTCTAAATGTAGTAGGAAATGAGTTCAGCAAATACGGTGCAATTCTGAAGAAGTCCCCTTCAGCGGCTGTAGAAAGTGGTTTAACTGGCATCTTTTATATTCCACTCAGACCTACAATACATTCTGGGCAAATATTTAATGAGAGACCATTTCCTTGACACTTTCATTGCAACACTGGAAAACTCCAAATCCCATCAATTGGACATTATGAGTGAGATGGCTAGTAGACCTTTACTTATGTTTATGATGGTAAGACAAATGACTTAATAGAAGGGTAGGTGAGACTCAGGTGTCCGCGCCATAAACAGAGGTCAACTGACTATTTGTCCATGGATGAATTGGGAGAAAGACACTAAAGTGTGTAACAACGCAGTAAGCCTCTATAAGTTATGTAGCACCTGCAAATTCAATTCCTTTGTTCACTTTCTTTAATTTCTGAAGAGAACGTATTTTATTTTTCTTTCTTAGTGAGATACAGCTTACATTGCACAAGTAAGTATATAAACCTTACATGTGCAATTCAAATAATTTTTTACATTTGTATATATCCATATACCCACCATCCAAACTGAGTTTATAGAACATATTAAGAATCTATGCCAACTTCTAGGATTCCCAGTCGATAACACCATTATTCTAATATCTAGCACCTTAGATTTGTTTAATTTGCTTTGGAACTTTATATAAATGAAACAATGCATGATATACTGTTCAGTGTTTTGATATTTTCACTCAACATAAGTCCTAAGAGATTCATCTCGTTGGAGCGTGGAGTCATTAATTTTCACCATTGTATAGTACTCCTTTGTATAAATATAGCATAATGTATTCACATGCTGTATTTTTAATGAACATTGGGTTGTTTCCAAATTTTTGATATCCTTAGTAATGCTGCCATAAGCAATCTTCTATGTATCTTTTGGTAAACATAAACACTTATTTTTCTGGGATATATATCTAGGAGTGGAATTCTAGGATAAAAAGTAACATATATTTAGTTTTAGTAGATACTGTCAAATGATTTTCCAAATTAGCTATACCAACTGACACTAACACCAAGTAACGTATGAAGGTCCTAGTTGTTTCACATTCTCACCAATACTTGGTATCGTCAGTTGTAATTTTTAAATTTTAGCCCTGCGGGTTGAGAGGCATTGGTATTGTACTAAAATTTTACTTTGTGTTTCTCTGCTAGCTAATAATGCTGAACATCTTTACATGTGCTCATTTTCCATTCAGATATTTTCTTTTGCAAAGCTTCTATTCACATCTTGTGCTCAATTTTTAAAACGGGCAAAACAACAACAAAAACACTGACCAAAAAAGATTGAAACATACTTTTTATTAAAATTATGAACTTTCTTCATTAAAGACAAGGTTAAGAGTGTGAAAAGGTGAGTCAGCTAAGATAAGAAATGTGTATATTTGAAATTTGACTAGGGTTAAATACGTTTTCACTTTCCATGGGTGATAAAGACAGGACTGTGTGTGTTACTTTCCCAGTGCTGCACATGGTGCTTGGCATAGAGTATGAGTTGAATGAATATCTGTGAATGAATGCATGGATGTGTGAGTCAGTGAATAAAGGAGGGGACCTTATTTAAAGGTATATAGATTAACACCCTCTAATGCACTATTTGATTTTCGTAAGGTTAAGAGTAAGTTCAATCTTAGCAAGAACGGGACTCTGAATGTGACTTAATAGCAATGTGAGAGTTGGCCCAAATGAAAACTAGTCCCTAGAGCTAACGCACAAGTTCCAGTTGAGTGAAGTCTGTCTCCCCAAAAATCTTTTATTGATGCCCTGGGTCACAATAGATATTCAGCCTAAGATATGCTCATGGCATTGTGGCAGTGGGTACAGAGTACTTGAGGGCTTCCTAGTCTACTGGAAAGAGAATAACACTGAAGTCTAATACCTGGACACTGCTACAAATAGGCAACAAATAATTAACTTTCCAGTTTTGATTTCAGTTTCCCCAGTTGTAAAATAACAGGGATCATCTATGGGCTCTCTGGACCCTACTTGCTCTGACATTCTGTCCCTGGAGAGTTCAGGGAAAACAGCTTTTATGGGAGAAATAGTACTAGCCATCCCTGGAGGTCAAGATGACCTGAGCAGTGTACTCTGCCCAAGTCCCAGAAGGCTCACATTCCCTTTATACTTGATCCAAAAAGGCAGTCTTTTAAGCTGTCCCAGCACCTAACTACTCTATTCTGTAGGCTGAGATGAAAAAAACTCCAGACTTCTTTGGAAAGGGAGCCTAAACCCGAAAAAACAATGCTCCTTGGATACAAGTAACATTTTCTTCTAGAAATAGAAAATGTCCTCTAGCTTAGTTATAATTTCTACAATCTGTTCTGCCAAATTTTTTTTTTGGTTTGTAGAACTGCTATTCGGAGTTCTTTTGGCCAAAATAAAAATCTAACGTGTTTGTATTAGCCTTATAGTTTTCATGGGATGTCCCATTTAAGAACTGATAAAAAGGCTGTGATAGAAATCGTGTATCTTTTTATAAAGAAGCTAATTCTAATTATTCACTTATTGAAAAACAATCTATACACTACTTTCTATTTAAAAATATGTATTAAAATAATTTATCATGCCATAAACATATTTTCTTCATTCTCACTTGAAAATAAATCTTTATTTTAAACAGCAGTTATCCTAGAAGATGTGATGTGTAATAGAACATGTAAATTAATTTGCCTCTAAAAAATTAGTTCCTCTATTATCACTCACCAAATTTAGTAGTAGAAGAGATCCCCTGGCCTGCATGACAAACCAATTTAGTCTCCCTGCTAGGAGACAGGAAAGATATATGAATGGCATTCCAGTAACCAACCAAAAGCAAGATAGTAACAGCCCGGCTTATGCAAAAAGCATTTGTGTATCTGATTTCAACTGTGACTAATAGCAACCAAAGTAGCTCTATCACGAGAGGGAAGTGGGAGAATTGATGCCCAGTCCCTAAGATTTGTTTTTTTTAAAAAAAGGCACTCAAAAATTGTGTCATGCTCTGCTGACAGTCTTAAATAAAAAAGATCTTACATGCTTGGATGAGCTCCATAGAAATGGTGCCACACTCAAATAAGAGGGGACTTCAAAATGTTTATGGAAAATAGAATTAAAAGATAAAAATAAAAAATGTAAACTTTATTTCTGAACATAAGCTTCATCAAAGTCAAGACACTTTGGCAAGTTATGATATAATTTAGTCAATCTCTAAAGAACTGAGGGTGCTAAGAATTTAACTATGTCAGTGTAGTCTTTTTGCTACATTATTTACCGAAGAACAGTTGATGCATTTTAAAGACTTTTCAAAATTAGGGAACAAAAAATAGCCAGAGGGAGCCAAATCAGGACTGTAAGGTGTATGCCTAATAATTCCCCATAGAAACTCACAAAATTGCCCTTGTTTGATGGGAAGCATGAGCAGGTGCCCTGTCATGGTGCAGGACTCTGGCGAAGGTTCCCAGGGCCTTTACTGCTAAAACTTTGGTTAACTTTCTCAAAACATTCTCATAATAAGCAGATGTTACCATTCTTTGGTCCTGCAGAAAATCAACAGGTGACATGCCTTGAGCATCTCCAAAAAACTCTTGCCATTGACTTTGCTCTTGAATGGTTGGCCTTTGCTTTGACTGGACCATTTGCACCTCTTGGTAGCCATTGCTTTGATTCTGCTTTGTCTCCAGGATTGTACTGGTAAAGCCATGTTTCATCTCCTGTTACAATTCTTTGAAGAAATGCTTCAGGACCTTGATCCCACTTGTTTGCAGTTTCTGTTGAAAGCCCTGCTCTTGTCTGCAGCTCATCTGGGCACAACCGTTTTGACATACATCCAGTGGAAAGTTGGCTCAACTTTACTTTTTCGGTTAGAATAGTGAATGCCGAACCAGTTGAGATGTCTATGGTGTTGGCTATTATTTCTGCTATTAATCACCAGTCCTCTTCAATTAGGGCCCAAACAAGATTAATACTTTGCTTCCAAATTGACACACATGGTCTTCTGGTGTGGGCTTCATCTTCAACATCAGCTGGTCCCTTCTTAAAATGAGTTATCCATTTGTAAACTGCTGTTTTCTTTGAAGTATTGTTCCCATATGCTTTTTCTAAAGCATTGATGATTTCACCATTCTTCCATCCAAGTATCATCATAAATGTGATGTTTGTTCTTGCTTCAATTTTAAGAGAAATCATGTTGCTTTGATAGGGGGACCTTTCAAACCATGTCTTATCCTTTTTAGTGCCTGAAACTAGCTACTGTTTAGACATGTTATAACAAATTAGTATGAGTTTATTTTTGTGCCAAAACATTTTGAAATTCACACAGTTTTTTCATAATACACCTTTTCCATGGATTTCTGAAGACCCCCAATACACTCGTCTTGAAACATCATCTTTAAACCCAGATAATGTTAATAATGATAGATGACATTTGCCAAGAACTGAACCAAGCACTTTTTAAAACATTACTTATTATTTTCAAACCATCCTACCACATAGGTCAGTATTATCACCAGTTTATTTATAGATGAAGATGCCAAGGCATGGAAGGTTAAGAAATTTACTCAACATCAACAAGGAATAAAGTCTAAATATGAACAGAGGTAGTCCAGCTTTTAGCTATTTCATCTATGCTACATCTGAAGAGATCCCAATAGGCTCCATGGTGCAACAAAAATGCCGGAAAACTCTGTGCTATACTGCAAATTGTGAAGTGGAGTCTAATTTTCCTCCTCTACATCTAGGTGGGCCTTGGTAACTTTCTTTACCAATAGAATGTTGTGGAAATGCATTCAGGGACTTCTGAGGCCAGGTGATAGAAAGCCATGTAGGTTGCACCTGGGTCACATGGAGCTCTCACTGTCTGGATTCTGTCTCCCAGAGCCTACTGCCACAGTCTGAGAAGCCCAAATCCCATGGAGTGGCCATCGGAAGGTACTCCTGCAACATCCCCAGCTCATCTACCAGACGATGGCTAGTGTCAACTGCGAGACGTTTCAGTGAGCTATGTGAGACATCTATTAATAACTTAGCTGAGCCTTCAGATGCTTGCTCTCCTGGCTGTAACCACATGACATGTTCTCAAGCAAGAGACACCAAACTGAGCAGACAACTCAAGCAACCATGAGAAATAAAAATATTTGTTTGGTGCCACAAAGTATTAGGGTGGTTTATTACATAGCAAAAGCTAAATGAAAGAGTCATGTGTTTACGAAGGAATTATATGTTAAAAGAATATTTAAAAATTGACTGTTTGAAACTCAGAATACATTTCCCCATTGTAACAATGTTACAAATAGTTGTAAGGTTCCTAGAGCAGTTCACAAAGGTCTATTTAGCTCACAACGTAGCTTAAATTGGCAATGAAAATAGTAACAAATGATACTGTTATTAATACAAGACTAGGAATTAAACTAAACAGATTAAAAATGAAAGAAATTAGAAGTAGTTTGAAAACATTTTACATTAATTGTTTGTATTTGAAGGGAAAAGAATTTAATTACAAGAGATAATTTCCTTTTGACAGGTATCTTTCAAGATGTCTACAAATTAATGGCATAGCCCTTCATTAGGCTGAAACTAACTACAAAATTTATGGTTTTTCTCAAACTCATATGAACCAAATTAGAGGTATAAAAGGGCTGTGTATTAAAAATAAGAAGAGAGATAAAAGAAAATGTTTTATTGTTGCTTAATAACAATGAGAGACAAAAGGGAAGAATTGGAAGAAAGAGAATGCAGTGGGCATTTATAGTTTTTGTCACATACCTTTTACCAGGGAAGAACTACCCTGACTTTCCTTTGAGAATTATCTTTTCCTCCACTCTGAACTCCTATTATGTGGTTTTAGAGAGCATCATATTTACTCTCTGGGAGCCCCGAAGGGACCTCATAAATCAGCCTGTTCCCCACCCACGACCAATAAAGGTGGCTGAGCCAAAGTTGGGCCATTTTAGGCCAGTGAAAGCAGGCTGAGCATGAAAACCAAGCAGTGAGATTGTGAATTCTGCAGCTGTTGCAGGCATCATATAATGGAGAAGGAGAGCCGAAGAAAGAAAACAGCACAATGCAGAGAACAGAACCTCATCAAGCTGAGATACAGAGAGAATCATGTCTGGCTGACAGTGAGATTCTGCATCAAGCAATACCTAAAAGGGTTTCCTACCACTGAACTCCCTATTATGTTAGCTCAGAAATTCTAGTTTGCTTTAAACCAGTTTAGGTTGAGTTATTTGACACTAGCAGCTGAACATGTTCTAACTCATTGTATTCCTTATGGTAAATAATGCCGGCTACTTTAAGAGACAACTTTCCCAAATTCATGGCTTTATGGTAAATGTTTGTTTTCTCATTCATATCTCAGTCTAATGGCAATTGTTGGGAGGGCTCAGCTCCAGGTGGTCCTTAAAAGACTGGGCTTTTTTTTTGTTTTTTGTTTTTTTAATGTCTTGACCTCTTCCAGGTTCTCGTAGTTTTCTCCATGTAGGTAGTAGATGGATAAAGAAGATAAAGAAGATATGATTGTGGAAAATTTTTATGGCCCAGGCCTGGGAGTGTTGCATTTCACTTTCTCTCATACTCATAGGTTAGAATTCAGTTCCATCAAACTGCAGGAAAGTCTAGAAAATACAATCCAGTTACATACCAGGAAGTGAAAAAAGACAGATATTCATAGGCACTAACAGTACCTGCCACAGTCTACTCCTCATCACGAAATATCTTTTAGCTTCCTTCTGCTCATACACTAACCACACTCATCCCTCTGCAAAAGGACGCAGCCATGTCATTCTGTCTGCGGCCTCCTGGTGATGTTACCTTACCTCTGTCAAGCCTGTATACAACTGGCTGCTTTGATTTGATTACCTGTGAATTAAAAAGACACGAAATCTAGTTTCTCCTTTTCCACACAAACCTTATTTGTAAGATGGAAAGGGGGGCAATAAAAACTCCTATTCAGGGAGTGAAAAAATGGAAAGCATTTAAAAATTCTACTGGGCACACATTCAAGAAATTTATTTGATTAGACCCTGATTCTGCTCTTTCAGAAGAACTCCCTTGTCAATTTTTTCCCTTGGCCTCTGATTCACCTTCCCTGAAGTTGCTCCTTGTCTATCATCCACCATGGTTTCGTCTAAAGAGGGGATTGAGAAGCATCCTATTCGTGAGGATGTACCAGTCAGTACCTCACCGAAAAACAGACGGTATGCTCAAATTAGGATAATTTAAGGGGGATTTACTTATAACAGGGCTATGTACAGAGGGGTGGGAAGGGGAAGGGAAGCAACAAGGATAACCCACGCTTAGTATCTGTTGAGCTTTTGACACCCCTAGGTCCTAGAGTATGAGAGAACACAGTGATTAGCAGAATTCAGAAAAAAAGAGTCTCTTGTAGAGAAGCTCATTCTGCAAGTTTTGGCCCTTAGGAATGATGGACATCCAGCCTAAGACAACCATGCCGGTAGGGAACCAGGGGAACAAGCAGCCTAACTTCTCCTCTTGCTTTCTTCCAGTCTCTTGGTAGCAGAGATTACTCCTGGTGGCTGCCCTTCTGTTTTCTTCTTCCTCTTGCTTCTCTCACCCTATCTTGCTCTATGAGGGCATACGGGAAACTGAAAGGAGGAATCTGACATGATTCTTCTTTTGGAGGAATCATGCATGATGGCGTGCATGGCAATTCTACTTTTAATTCTGAAAAATATTATAGATTAATCTTAGAATAAAGAGATTGTCTAAATATAAAATGTAAAGAAACATGAATTAAAAAGGAAAAACAGATGTAGCATTCCAGAATTGACTATGTGATGAAAATATGGTGCGAAGTTAGGTGTTCAAATAGAGAAGCTGAGAGTTTACAGACAGGGCCATCTTTGAGATACATTGATTTGGTCGCCACCTAATTGTTTTAATCATGCTTCCCTTTGGTTAGTTTCACATAGTTCATGTCACATCTAACCTCTCACAAAAAAGACACAGATTATGATTCATCTACTTCCAATTAGCATATTTATTTCTGCTAGCTGAAACACTTCTGACACCCTGTGAAAAGGAAATTCTTGAAAAATTTTTGCACATAGCAAGTCTGTCCACTTGGAAACACATTTGCGTACTTTATATTTTTATATGTTTTTCAGTTTAAAGTGCTTTACAAATATAATTTCAATTAATCTTCTCAACACTATAACATAGTTAGTGTGATTTCTATTTGCACTAAAATGAAAGTGAGGCTTGGAGTGGTTAAGTTACCAACCCAAGGATTCGGGAAGGGGGTTATGGATCCAGGCCTCCCCTGCACTTGTAATTCCTGATATCAAACTTTGCAGCACAAACTTGACTCATTGTCCAGAATGCATGATGCGTCGCAACATCCAGAAATGTCTCCAGAATTGGGATATCAGCCTGCCCCAGACCACGCTATTAGTATTAGATCTGCTCACATTTGCCAGTCTTAATTCTTTCTTCTGTGGAGGCTGCTAGACCTGCTTCTTGGGTCTCTCTGTCAGCAGGCAAAGAAACAAATCAATTGTCACTTCTTTAGTGCCATGCACATGGTATTCTTTCATTAAATGCCATTAAACTGAACTTAAAATTCCCATGGAAAAGTTAGCACAGGGCCACATTTTTACAAAGCGCGTCTCTCTCTCTCTCTTGCTTATGTGGATCCTGATCATAGAATTCCTCAAAAAACTTTTCCACTCCCATTGTGTATAGTCCACAATTTTTAGCTTTATATTCAGTACTCTGGAAAATCTCATTCAAACCTTTCTTTTCAACTTCAATTTTTACCACCTTTGGGAACATCTTATTTTCTACTCCAGCCAAATGTCTCCCAACTATATCATAGAAAAGAAATCAAAGTCCATGATTCCAGAATTGTGCTTATTCCCATGCCTCCTGCAGGAACACCCTCCCCTCTGAACTCAACCAGAGTGCCTGAGTTTCTCCAGGGACGAAGGACAGTTATTATTTTCTCTCCTTGTATCAGAGTTCAGCCCAGGAAGCAAACACCACCCCAGATACTTTCACAGAAATGGATTCAATTCAGGGAAATAGTCAGGAGAGCTGGAAGATCAGGAGGTTGCCTCTCAGTTATTGATTGTAAGGTCACACCATTTTAGCTGCAGTTCAGCAGTGAGGAAGTGACTGCTATAGGAGCTTCTTGTGGTCACCAAGCTGGTGACGATGCATTCAAATGCAAAGTAAAGATGATTTTGATCAAATTAGTGATTAAGTGCCATAATCTTTTGCAGATTTAATTGTGAACCGGTGAATTGGAGAGAACATTTAACTTCGATTTGATTCTTTATTATTTAAAAATAGTTTAGTAACAAAAGTAATGCATTCTAAGTGGAGAAAATACTCAAACAATACAGAAATTTATCCTTTCAGGACCTCCCCCATTGAAGTCCACATCCCTGAGGTGACCATGGTACATAACTGGCTTCCAGCTTTCAAATCTTATTATGGAAATATACTATAAATACACACATACACCCCTGCCCCCAACACACACACACACACACACACACACACAGTATTTCTGCCCCAAACAGGATTATATTATAAACATGACATTGACAATTGTATTTGCCACTTCACTACATAGGACCTCTATCTCTTTCAGTGTATATTTTAAGGGCAGTGTAGTATTCCATTCTGCATGGTGCTTTACATTCAGTTTCTCATTTTTGTATTATACACAGTTTGCAAAGCATCTTCATATTCATCATGTCATAGCTGAAAGCTTTGTTCAAACAAATCTGGGCTCAATTCAATAAAAAAGAAGGAATCAACAATCACTTTTCACATTAGTACTCTATGTACATATGACCTAAGAACCCAGAGGGGACTTACTGGCATGGTCTGGATTTGTTGGTATTTTAAAACATTTTTGTGAGTGACTCAATCAGCGAGAGAGCAAATGGAAATAAGGTTTCAATTTGTTTCTTCTTCTTCTGTGATCCCATTTGAGTTCCTGAGCACCAGTGATGAAGGGTAGATTGAATTAGACAGCCTAAGTTTGACCAGAAGACTAAATTTCCCCTGGTGACTTCATCTGAGCTGTGACACTTTCCCTGATTTCATAGGGAGCTCCTTGGGGACTGAGAGTGAGTTGAAAAGCTGGCTCAGTGTTTGCTGAGAGTAAATCTACTTTATGAGGCAGCTATATGGGGGAGGGGAATGTTATTTTAACACCTCTCCTACTCAGTGCTCTAGTGGAATGCTCAAGGTCCCAGCCTCTTTTTGTGCTATTTAAGCAGCAAATGATTTTTTACACCAGGAAGACTCAACTCCTTTAGAAAAGAATATTCTTTGTATTCCTATACCCTTTACTAGAGATTCTTAAGATCCTTCCAGATGCAAAGTGCAGAGTTGTCTATTCAGTACCATTTGACCATCTCTCAAATAGCCTGGTGTTTAGTTTCAAGCCATTCATCATGGCTTGAAATACAACATAAGAGGAGGCAAAAGTCCTAAAAGGTCTTTGTCATACTTGAAAAACACACATAGCATACCTGAAGGGGCCCTCTTTATCTTCTATCTTCTCTTGCTTTCTTTCATTGGCCCAATAGCAAGCAGTAGTGATACACAACTCTGGCCCTCCCAAATCTCATGTCCTTCTCACATTGTCAGAGGCGTTTAAACTAGAGCAACTCCATCTTGAATAGGGTCTGGGTAAAATGATGCTGACACCTACTGGGCTGCATTCTCAGGAGGTGAGGTATTCTTGGTGCCTAAGGGATGAGATAGGAGATTAGCACAAGACACAGGTCACAAAGACCCCACTGATAAAACAGGATGCAATAAAGCAGCCAGCCAAAACCCTCCAAATCCAACATGGTGATGAAAGTGACCTCTGGCCATCCTCACTGCTCGTTATTGGTTAATTATAATGCCTTAGCATGCTAAAAGACACTCACACCAGTGCCATGACAGTTTACAAATGCGATGTCCAGAAGTTACCCTATGTGGTCTAAAAAGGGGAAGAACCCTCAGTTCTGGAAATTACCCACCCTTTCCCAGAAAACTCGTGAATAATCCACCCCTTATTTAACATATGATCAAGAAATAACCATAAAAATAACCAACCAGCAGCCCATGGGGCTGCTTTGTCTATGGAGTAGCCATTCTTTTATTCCCTTTCTTTTTTTTTTTAATTATTATTATACTTTAAGTTCTAGGGTACATGTGCATAACGTGCAGGTTTGTTACATATGTATACTTGTGCCATGTTGCTGTGCTGCACCCATCAACTCATCAGCACCCAACAACTCGTCATTTACATCAGGTATAACTCCCAATGCAATCCCTCCCCCCTCCTCCCGCCCCCCTCCCCATGATAGGCCCCGGTGTGTGATGTTCCCCTTCCCGAGTCCAAGTGATCTCATTGTTCAGTTCCCACCTATGAGTGAGAACATGCGGTGTTTGGTTTTCTGTTCTTGTGATAGTTTGCTAAGAATGATGGTTTCCAGCTGCATCCATGTCCCTATAAAGGACACAAACTCATCCTTTTTTATGGCTGCATAGTATTCCATGGTGTATATGTGCCACATTTTCTTAATCCAGTCTGTCACTGATGGACATTTGGGTTGGTTCCAAGTCTTTGCTATTGTGAATAGTGCCGCAATAAACATACGTGT